>NC_139217.1:58792668-59160168 GCF_055691185.1 Crinia signifera | reverse complement strand
TGCAAAATATCCACTGTACTGTACTATATTCCATCTTAAATAGAGTGTAAATGGATAGGACATGCAGATACTGCCCCTATAAACTGTCCTACTTAGTAAACATTATTGTTGTGCCTAGGGGCGCCCTCATCCCTAAATCCGCCCCTGCATACATATGATGTGTGGATTGTTTGTTTAACAACACATGACTGACAATTTTTCTCGTTCACTATGCACAGCATCACGGACTGTTACTGCTCCTCGCCATTCACAGAAATCATCTGCAACGGCTACTGTGTCGGTGGCCCCTCAGGACAGTGATGTTGAAATTATAGGTAAATTAATCCCTAATTTATTAAATATACAAATTACATGTGATAACACAAGTATTTTATGTTGCTTTATGTGGTGCAATGTTTGCTTCCTATGTAGCAACTGAATGTGAGCCTGAATCATCTCCCACACTTGGGCCAATGAACATCAGGACACCGGTCATGAGCCCACCACAGCAAGGATCACAAGAAGCAGACACCCATGAAGGTAACAATATATAATGGTGCAAATACCACATAACACTACCCGCTCCAGGAGATACACAATGCTTCATTCCTGCACTCCCATCTCATGTATGTTTAAAGCTGTATTCAAGTCCCAAATGTATGATCTCGCTACTTCAGCACAGGTGATGGTAATCATACATCACTAGGGAAGTGCATGGACATAACATTATGCCCCTCCTGTAGTGGCCAATGTTGTCACCTGGTGTTATTGTATGGTTGTGCTAATGTGCGCACAATATAGTTGCATACACACACACAGATATTCTGTCTGATGTATCTGTTGTGTACAAAATACATGAGCCTTATGGTAGCATTTCTGGATCAAAAGTACTACAATAATTTAAATGCTCAACCTATACCATAACAATGTGACAAATGGCATATATCCTAATGTAGGAACCAATTTGGCTGACTCATCCCTCTTTCCAACCGTTTGCCACCATTTCGGCCCTTGTAATTACCTACATGACTTTTGCAGATTTATTTCACAACATTTACATCAAAAATACCATCTAAAAGTGTGTAACGAACTTATAACCCTTTACAGCAAATAACATAATCGTTGCTCATAACCTTCACTACTAATTACTGCTTGTCCACTCCTAATTTGACACACCCTTGTTTGCAGAGCTCATCACTGCAGCAGCTGCCATCATTTATTCATGAGTGTGAAAGTGGTGAAGGTTACTGCTTTTCATCCTAATTTCAGACATTTGCCATACAGTGTTGTCGGCATTATAGCCACTGCCTGTAGTTTTTATTGAACATGTGACCTGCTCATTGAATGTGTATGAATGGTGTGCATGATTTTGTTTTTTTATTTTTTGGAATCACAGGTTAAATCACATACATTTATGGTTCACTGTGTGAGTGCTTCATGTGTTGTTTGGATGATCCATCCTTATAACTGGACAGACACTATTCTGGCCACAGCACACAAAAATGTCACATTAGCAAATTCCCAAACCATGTGCAGTGCAGGTGGGTCAGATGTAACATGGATACAAACATTTGTCATTTGTGTATGTGTTACAATTCATGTGTAGGCTAAAGAATCATTTTAATGTCATAAACACGGCCCTTTACATTTCGGCTTCAACACACCCAAGTCAAATGTATCTTTCTCTGCACATGTTACATCTGGCCCACCTGCACTGCACATGCTTTTAGCCATGTTGTTGACAAATGTGAACTCCCATCATAAAACAGTAATAGCCATTATGCAACGGTAACACACACACAATTTGGACAGTACAAATGGTATATGGACTCCGGCCGCAGCACAGCATGTTTCCATACCTGACCATAATTCTGCTTGGCTAATTACCCATTATTTGTTAATGGACCGTCAAACCTATAAGGACCTTTTCCCACAGCCCCTTTTTAATGGTCATTAACCCATATCAATGTTTGTGGACCCACACTCACAGTAAACCAATTATCAACACCTTTAAAAGGAAAGCAAATTTTTTTGGGGGGGCTGGGGGGGGGGATACATTTGTAATGAAATGTAGTATTGTCCCCACATCATAATTGACCATATTGACATTGTGTGGAACGTTTAAGTAGTGTCAGTGCATTGTACAAATACAACAGATGTAGGTGCTATTATCACATCTCGGATGTTATTGTCATCATAGGCTTCATTAGCATTGTAACATATTGGAGCACTAATAATAATTATTCTTACATAATTGATTTATAGTCAAGTGATCTTGCTTTTGTAAGACTGGACACTGCAAATGTTGTAACACTAATGTTATCTTTGTCAATTGTATAGGTGGTGCCAATCCGGAGCCTGAGGCAGAAGACGATGCGTGGCCAATGCGGGAACACACCCCATCTCCCCGAGCCAGGCGAATGCCACATAGCCCCCAGCTGACTTTCAGCCCCGAACCCCCGGCTGGTGGTGTTGCTGCTGATTTCTTTATGAATTGGGCTGCCCATCAAGCCCGCTGCGAGGCAACTTTCAAACGGCAAGCTGCTCATCTCGAGAACATATATGTAGAAACCGGACGCATTGCACGGACCCAGGCACTCCTGCATAAGGACAACCGGGCCTTGTTAAAATCTGTGGCGGCAATGCGGCTGGAGCAGGCCACTTATCAAACCCGCATGATGTCCATAATGGAGGCTTTATGCCAGCAGCATACCAGCCACACCCGCATACTTGAGGACATTTCCGTCTCCTTTAGAGAGCGGAATTTGTTGGCACAGCACCAAAGCCCTACCTCCCAGAGCAGCAGCACAACACCAGCGTCAACTCCCCTCCCTTCACCACCACGCCGGTTGACCCGCCAAAGCCACAAAGAAACCCCCAATGTAAAGGGGTCAGGGGCTTCGAAGCGTGGGGGCAAATGATGTGTTTTTACGTAAATGCTAACAAATTGTCAATCCACAAGTAAATAAGTTTGCAAAAGACCTCATCGCTTTGTTATTAGCCTTTATTGACCCCCAGCACATACACCGAAATTATGGTGACATTTTGCAAGGAGTACTAAACACTATGGAAAGCTCTTCCCAGTACACATGGGCCAAACAGTCCAATGTATGTGTTCACCCACATACACCAACATCTCAATTTTACATTTATCACATGTAACATTCACATCATATAAAATCCAGAGGTAGGCAAAGGAAATCAACCTGTGTATTCACACCATACAACACCTATTAAGGGAAAAGAAACCATTAGCAAATGCAAATAAACCACACACAGATACACATATATATATATGGAATCGGTACATCTGTCAGAATGCACTTCGGGCTACAGTCATTAGGTCGACCCCATTAGTTCTAGTGGCAGGTAGGTGGACATGCCGTAAGGTTGATTTTGCATAAAGGTCGACATGAGGAAGGTCGACTGGTCATACTGTCAACATTGTTTAAGCACTGGTTGGGGTACTTGTGGAGTATCACGGCTCCCATCGTATGGCATCGTATGCCATATGTAGTGGCATACGATGTCATACGATGCGATACGATGTTTTACCGATTTTAGAGCAAAAATTGTGAAAAATCGGTAAAACATCGCATGGCATCGTATGCCATCGATGTGATGTTTTACCGATTTTTGAGCCATTTTAGCTCCAAAATCGTATACGATGGCATCCGATGCGATGCGATGGCACCCGATTTTGCACTGAAATGCATCAGAATGCATTGAAATGTGTATTAAAGTAGTGAAATGCCCCCAAATGCCATTTTTCATAGTGTACCACCCCCACTATCAACATCAACCCGAAGCGTGGCGAGCACAGCGAGCCCGCGAGGGGACGCGGATACCTGTAAAGCCCGCGAGGAGACGCGTATAGCTGTGAAGGTATCCGCGTCCCCTCGCGGGCTCGCTGCGCTCGCCACGCTTCGGGTTGACGTTGATAGTGGGGGTGGTACACTATGAAAAATGGCATTTGGGGGCATTTCACTACTTTAATACACATTTCAATGCATTCTGATGCATTTCAGTGCAAAATCGGGTGCCATCGCATCACATCGGATGCCATCGTATACGATTTTGGAGCTAAAATGGCTCTAAAATCGGTAAAACATCGCATCGCATCGTATGCCACATGCGATGCAATGCGATTTTTAGCATACGATCTGCATACGATGCAGGTCGTGGGAGCCGTGATACTCCACAAGTACCCTGGTTTTTAAACCTAATGTCGACACAGTCAACATGGACACAGTTGGCAATGAGAATTGGACCCTGGCATTGCTTGGTTCGTTCACAATGCATCGTGCACGACGGCGCACTTTGCTTGGCACAGCTTGAATGAGCTCCTCCACGCCCTAGTGGATGGTAGGGCATGAAATACTCGCTACCGCCACATGTCGGCACAAACAGCAGTGAAATACCCATGTTGAACTTATGAGCAGTCGACCTTCCACATGTCAAACTTTATGCCAATTTGAGCTAAAGTCATGTCGACCTTGGCCCATGTCGACCGTAAATCAGGTCAACCTTCCTGCCAGTCTACCTAGTGGGGTCGACCTAATGGCTGTAGACCTAAGTTAATTCTAATAGATGGCCGCTTCTCATATAGAGAGATAGAGAGAGAAAGAGTTCATAATGTATGCATACACACCCAAATTGAGAGAGATATAAACAGACGTGTCATCAATTCCCTATGTGTCACATACAGTAGTTTATACAGTATTATACACTTACCCAGTAGCCAGCCCTCTGCCATTGATCCGGCTTCAAAATCATCAAAGAGGACTGACTGTGTGAGGATATAGGAGTCATGACATGAGCCAGGGTAGCCTGCAAACACACTCATGATCTTAAGATTTGCATCACAGACCACCTGCACGTTGGTACTTGTGCTTCCATGGCGGTTATAATAGGAACGGGCAGTATCCCGAGGTGGTCTCAGCGGAATGTGTGTGCAGTCAATAGCACAAAGCACATTGGGCATGGATGCAATGCGATGGAATGCTACCCTAACATCATGCCACTCTGTCTCCTGGCTTGGGAAGCAGATTGAGGCATCTACATGTGGCTGAAGGGCTTCAAGCACCTGGGTCAGGTACCTGGACAGTATGGGCTGAGATATGCCAATGCCTTGGCCAATGACATGTTGAAAACTGCCAGACGGCAGAAAGTACAACACAGCCAGCAGTTTGTGCAGGCCTGAGACAGCGCATGAGCGTCCTGTCACAGGATCTAGCTCCAGTCTAATGAGCCCATACAGAGGGAGAATGTTGGTACGATTAAGCCGGAACATCTATAACCACATCATCCGGCAATGCGTCAAAACATAAACGCGGCCTAAATAAACGAGGCCGACACTGCCTCTGTGATACCTGCTGGACCTGCTGGTCATGCTCAGTTTCATGACGCCGGCGTCTTCTTCCTTGGCACAGCCAAGACATCACCTGTCTCAAAGCCCACACTGAAGCACCCTGATATAGCATATAGGCCCTTATTCTGATCGGTGCGGCCAGATCAGTATATGCGGCCAGGACCGTGCAGGTGAATCCCCGCCTTCCATACGGATCGCCACCTCCGTCCGTACGCGGATATGTGGCAGTCCGCATGAAAGTGGACGGGGATACGCCTCCTCCATCTTGGGAGCATCCCCTGCATTCGATGGTCGCCGACCATCGAATGCAGGCCCGCACGCTCCACCAGCTCCCGCCACCCTAGACCACACGGACACTTGTCTGTATGAAATCATGTATGGGGGCGGGCAGCTGACATCCAGCAATGTCAGATGCCCGCCCCCTACACATGCGTCACGGCTTTATTACCATGCATACGCCCAGCGTTTGCATGGGAACGCCCATGAAACGCGGGGCGTATGCATAGGGTAATGAGGCTAAGTAGCCCTTCACGCCCCTGTCCGCCCCCTGTGCGGCATCTCAAGAAAACGTACGGCAAAACCTCTGAACATGCGCAGGCGAAAACCATCGGCGGTACGACCGCAAGCGGAAAAAAACCCAACGATCAGAATAAGGGCCATAGTCTGCCATGCTAGAAGTCAGGAAGTGTTTGCAGGTGGATGTTTGCCTTTTATAAGGCACACATGTGTGATTTCGAAGGTGTGTGATGTGTTTTCAAATGATAACACATGTGTTCCATTGAAGCAGGTGAAATACACTTCAAAATAGACCTTGTCAAGGAGGGTGTATTTTATTTCACGAATTTTTGTACGAATGGGAGTTGTTTACGAATCCGATTTTACAACTTCACGAATACGAATTTTTAGTACATGAGGAAAACACGCCTAGCCCATGCAAAAATCAGTCGTATTCTATCGATGGTGTAAACTTTTCGTACACATGCGTAGTCGTATTTTTATATACGAATACGACCTCAATATCACAAGTTCACGCCAAGATAATTTCCACGATTCCACGATTTTTTTACTTCATAAATTACGAATTCACGAATACGCCAGAAATTCACGACAATACGCCTACGAATACGACTTTTTTCACTTTTATTATACGAATCCATTTTGGTAAATGTCCCCCATTATGTCGAACACAGTACACATTTTTTGTTCAGCTTAAAGAACAAGCAATTAATATAGGTGTCAATGACTCAGGCGCTCCAATTACAAGATTCAGATGGAAAGTAGTGCAGCGGAATATTATATGCGCCCAGATGTACGGATAATTCTACAATGATTGTAGTCTCCTATGTCTGTACTTCGGTACTTGTTTCCTAGCACGGCGCCCAAGATTCCATCGTACGACATCTCATCGCATCGCCCGCAATATTGCGGCATGCAATGCGATTTTTAATTGTACAAGAACACAGATGGGTGCTTACAATGTGATTCCATCATTTAGTGTAACCCCCACTATCAACGCCAACCCAAAGCATGGCAAGCGCAGCGAGCCCCGCGAGGGGCGGCGATACGCATCCTCCGACCTTTTCATACCCCCACTATCCACGACGGCGTGGAGTTGATTTCAGATTGTGTGGCAAGCTCAGCGAGCCACTGAACCCGACGCGCGGGTAGCGCAGCGAGCCCCGCGAGGGGATGCGTAGTATAAGCCCGAAGTGTGGCGAGCTCACACAGATTACTTTACATGTATTACACGCCCCCTCGCCACTCTTCGGGCTCATATTACGCTGCCCTCGCCACACGTCGGGCTTGGTGGCTCGCTGTGCTCGCCACACTATATAATACCAACTCCACGCCGACGTGGATAGTGGGGGAAAGAAAAGGTCAGAGGACGCGTACCGCGCCGCTCGCCATGCTTCGGGATGGCGTGGATACTGGAGGTTACATCTCATTGTAAGCACCCATCACATCTCATGGCATGGGTGCTTGTACAATGAAATATCGCATTGCATGCCATTTGCTGGCATGCGATCCTATGCAATATTTCATTGTACAAGCACTCCTGTGCATTTAACATGTAGATCGCATCGCCAGGGCCGTAACTAGGGGGGGGCTGGGGGGTCACGCGCACCGGGCGCTGGAGGGGGGGGGGGCGCTGTCAGGTCCGGGAGAGTGACCGGCAACTGGCGGACCGCGGTCCATCTCCGGACCGCAGAAACCAGATGTCCGGACCGCTCACTGATTATAGAAATGGCAGGGGAAGTGAGACGTCATGACGTCCCCTTCCCCTGACGAGCTGACGCGGCGCCCCACGTGAGCAGGGGCTCACGCCGCGCCTCATATGAGCAGGGGCTGACGCGCACAGATAGGAGGAGAACGATCGGCGCCAGCTCTGAGTCTACAAGCGGTGGCACTGGAAGTCCCAGCGGGAGCTGTGACAGAATGAGCACCTGTTCGGAGTAGTTGTGGCAGCAGGGAACAGCCGGGATCGTGATAGCCAACAGCTCCCAGCTCTGAGTCTACAAGCGGTGGCAGGAAGTCCCAGCGGGAGCTGTGACAGCATGAGCACCTGTTCGGAGTAGTTGTGGCAGCAGGGAACAGCCGGGATCGTGATAGCCAACTCCCAGTAAGATTTAATATAGGATGGGAGTATTGATTTTTTTTAACTGATGCTATGCAGTCGGAGGGGAATGGGGAGGGGCGTCTCAGGGGAATGGGATGGAGTTTTGTGCATATATATTACACACACACACACACACACACACACACAAAAGCAGGTATGTCCCAGCACTCCAAATGATCCCTCCAGGTGTAGTATAATGCTCTGGTGCCATCCGTGGGTAAATGTTAGAGATGTGCACCGGCCACTTTTCGGGTTTTGGGTTTTGGGTTTTGGGTTCTGATTACCTTGAGGTTTTGGGTTCTAATGGGTTTTGCCAAAACACCTCCTAAGTGTTTTGTGTTTGGATTTCTTGGGTTTTGGGTTCTGATTTTTTTGTTAAAAAAGCATAAAAACTGCTAAAATCGCAGAATTTGTATTTTTTTTTTGCTCCTACGCTATATTAACCTCAATAACACTAATTTCCACTCATTTACAGTCTATTCTGAACAGCTCACACCTTACAATATTGTTTTTAGGGCAAAAGGTTGCACCGAGGTAGCTGGATATCTATGATAAGCCACACAAGTGTGCGGCACAAACACTAGACTGATATGGCACACTTAGCATACCCTCTAGGCTGATACTGCACACCTAGAATTACCCCTGGACTGATATGGCACAGGTAGCATCACCCCTGGACTGATACGGCACATTTAGCATCACCCCTGGACTGATATGGCACACTTAGCATCCCCCCAAGTCTGATATGGCACACCTAGCATCACCCCTGGACTGATATGGCACAGGTAGCATCACTCCTGGACTGATACGGCACATTTAGCATCACCCCTGGACTGATATGGCACGCTTAGCATCACCCCTGGACTAATACAGCACACTTGGCAGCACCCCATGAATTATACGGCAGACTTGGCTTACCCCAGGAATTATACGGCACAGATGGTGGCACCCCTGACCTGATACAGCACACATGGAATTATACGGCACAGATGGCGGCACCCCTGGACTGTTACGGCACACATGGCGGCAGGCATGGAATTATACGGCAGACAAATTCCTGCAGTAAAAATAAAAATGTGTATTCTTTTAATTATAAAAAAGAGCAGCACACCTTACTTAGCAACACCCCATGAATTATACAGAACTCTTGGCTCACCCCTGGACTACAGCGCATTTAACAGCCCTTGCAGTAAAAAAAAAAAAACACCTTAATTTTATTTTCATTAAAAAAAAGGGCAGCTCCCCTGGTCTGATATGGGACACCCCTGGAATTATACGGCACACATGCGGGCACCCCAGGACTGATACAGGGCACATGGGGGCACCCATGGAATTATATGGCACACATGCGGGCACCCCTGGACTGATACAGCACACATGTGGCCACCCCTGGACAAATACAGCACACATGTGGGCACCCCTGGATTGATACAGGACACTGGGCAAAGCAGCTGGACTGATATGGCACACTTAAGTTAACACCCCTTGCAGATTTAAAAAAAAAAAAAAACTTTTTTTATTTCAATTAAAAATTTAAAACAATATCTCTTAGCTGCTATTATTACCAAAGTTGAATTATTTATCTCTCCTCTGTTTCATACAGTGTGGTATTAGCATTGCCTAATTGATCATGTTGAAGACACTGTTGTGCTCCAGTCTAGATGGGTGTTACTCGCATAGACATTTGGCAGCAAATTAAGCTAATTGTTCCTGTTTAGTATTTAGCTCACGTTAATTCTCTCAAGTGTTAAAAAGCAAAGTGAAAGATTAAAAGCAGGTTATTTTCCTGAAAAATACTCAGCCGTTACAGATATTTATGACACATGACTCACGTTAAAAGTACATTTAAAATAGATGGCTGCAATTTTTCTGCCAATTCTTGGTTTTAAAACGTCATTAACCCTTCACCCGTGCAGTAAGGAGAAGCTGGAGTTCCTCGATTTTCTGCCCTTTGTTTCAAGTGATCTCTAGCAATTAACCTGGACTTTCATGAGATACAAGGATAGGCAGTATCTGTTTAATAGATAGTGACTTAGTACAGACAATCTTAGAGTTTTGCCTTACCACCTGTGCGCACAGACAGCACGGACACATCCGTGCTGTCTGACTTCTACATGCCGAATGAAGATGACGCCGGAGCCGGACCTTTTATAGAGATCCGAATCCGACGCAGGATGATGACGTCTTGGCCTCGATTTGGACTCCTGAAAATGGCGGGACCCGGCGAACTCCTCGGATCCGTCCTCGGATAAGGTAAGTTCTGGTGGGTTCGGATCTCTAGGATCCGAACCCGCTCATCTCTAGTAAATGTACCCCAAATAGAAGAACAACAAATGTCAGCGGCACTCTCCAGACTTGAATAGCAGAACAACTTTATTCCAACATGTTTCGGAGTAGGTACCCTGATGACGGGGTACCTACCCCGAAACATGTTGTAATAAAGTTGTTCTGCTATTCAAGTCTGGAGAGTGCCGCTGACATTTGTTATGTGTGTGTGGCCGCACCCCATGTGGCTACAGCTCTTAGAGAGCTGACCCATGCCCTCATAGCGGAAAAAATGGGGGATGTAGTCTCGCAGGAGTACCACGGTAGTAGGTGAACGCTCTAATTTTGGGCGCGTGCCTTCGGCACCCGCAGATGTCTCCTCTACTCTGCCTCCTCTCCTCTGCCTCCAGTGTTGGGAGGTATGTTTGTGACATATTGGACATTGAAGTGTGTGGCACATTGTGTATCATTCAGGGACAGTGTTCTATCCAGTGGCAGCAGCAATTAACCATTGCTTATAATGTGTACTGGGGGGCATTACGGTTTGTGGTGTAATGTGCTCTGGGCATAACGGTGTGTGCTGGAATGTGTACTGGGCATTACGGTGTGTGCTGGAATGTGTACTGGGCATAACGGTGTGTGCTGTAATGTGTACTGGGCATTACGGTGTGTGCTATAATGTGAATTGATACTACTATGTGACCACACCACTTCTCCCCCCCCCCCCCCCCAAAAAAAAAAAAAACATGCCCTTCGGCGCGCACTGTCCCTGTTTTCAGGTTCATATAGTTTTTAGAGGGATCATTTATAAATATATATTTCATTTCAGAATACAGTGTATATATGATATATTGTCTTGTTTGTTTGTTTGTTTAATATCACCCTTCTGTTGTCTGTAAGCATATATATATATATATATATATATATAATTATTATTTTTTTTTGGGGGGGGGGGGGGGGGGGCACTAAATGAATGTCTTGCCCCGGGCACCAGAAAGCCTAGTTTCGGCCCTGGCATCGCACAGCACTAAAAACAGTACGCAATGGCATGCGATGGGCGCCGTGCTAGGAAACAAGTACCTGTACTTCTTTTAGCGTATATTTGTGGTTTTAATTGTATAGTAAGATTCTGAAGGTTTTTGCAAACGTCCAAAGATTGATTGGTTGAAGCAATTAACTTCTCATCATAGTTTGGCAAGGATAGGGGATAGAACATTAGATTTCCTAGTAAGTGAAAGGTATACCTATGAATTAAGGGGTCTATTTATTAAGACTTGAACGGAGGTAAATTGGGCGGAGATAAAGAACCATACAATCAGCTCCAAATTGCCACGTTACCGGCCTTGTTTAAAAAATTACATTTAGGAACTGCTTGGTTGGGACTTTATCACCATCCACTTAACTTCATCCAAGGCTTAGTAAAAAGCCCCCTACTCGCAATTTGCCACATGATGAAAGAAACCCAACACGTGTGAGCCACCAGGTCCCATGCAATTCTACTAGTGCCTGGCGTCTAAAAAAAAAAAAAAAAGTGTCAGTGAAAAACCCCATGTCGACCTTTTGACCATCAACCTAGACCATGTCGACCTAAAGCTTGTGTCGACCTAATGACCTGTTGACATTGTCACATGTCGACCTATACCCATGTCGGCCTTTCAGCATGTCGCCCTAATGACTGTCGAGCAACTTATGGTCGACGATATGACCCACACTCATTATATCATATAAAGCTTACTTTGAAGTGACTACAAGATATTTACTGTAAGTGATTGCAATTGTTTGGACAGGTTATTAATTATCCTGCGAATCACTATAATAAGTGGCTGTATTATTAAAACATGGAGTTAAGCAAATATTTACTGGTCAGATAAAAAGTAGATACAAATGTCCTAAAAAGGGCTGATGATACAGGGCCAGATGCACTAAGCTTCAAAAGTGATAAAATGTAGACTGATAAACAACCAACCAATCAGCTCCTGCCTGACATTTTACAAACACAGCCTGTGACATGGCAGGTAGGAGCTGATTGGATAGCCGTTTATCTCTTTTAATTTTATCACTTTTGAAGCTTAGTGCATCTGGCCCTTAGTGAGACACACCAGTGAATATTATGTGAGGTGGGATCCCCATAAATAAGTCATTACAGTGGATGAAATACCCAATAACTGTGATATCCCAAAAGCTATAACCTCCTGACACGGCCAGAGTCAGGAATCATGATATGTTTGTGTGTAAAAACTTGCTTAGGTGTCAAAGACAACTGTAGAGAGGAATGATGGGTAGACTCAGAAATCTTGGTAGTTCCACTTGACATCTGCTGTCCCCGTGTTCCAAAGGCAGTAAATGGGTAGATGAGTGCTGACTCCCCATCCTGGAGGCTCCTTTCCTCTGTAACCACGCTGGCTCTTTTCTCCATAACAAGCTCCTTGACAAAGGTCCAAGGCAGGGACCGAAACGTTGGAGCATATGGAGCACCCTCTGTGAAATAAATCAATACCTTTGATGATTAATTATTGAGTTCAAATACTCTTAATTCCGGCGAGTGCCCTATATCCTGCACAAAAGTGTGGGAACCCTGGACTATATATATATATATATATATATATATATATATATATATATATATATATATATATATACTAAAGAGTGTTTAGTCCATAGATAAGCGCATTATTGTACAATAACTGAACTATACAGAACACAGCGTCTGCTGGCTTTCAAAAGTTGCTTCTAATCTAATTACTATGTTCAAAGGAGGAGCATATTTTATTTAACAAAAGAATAGATTAGCATTACAATAAAGTTAATAGCCCATAATGCCGGCTTAGTGCTTTTAATTAAATGGTGTTCATTAATATCTTTTGTAGAGAATGTAAATGAGAATGGGTACACTTCACTGCCTTTCTCAATAGGATAACATTTAGAACAGCGCACTATCCTCCAAGGGTTCGGAATGAAAAAAAAGAAACAACACATACAGTAACTAGGAGAAAGCCATTTAACTATTGCCGTTATATTAGCTCTAGCATAAGAGGAACAGAAAAGGCATAGTACTGTATATAGTAAATCTACCAAGCTCAAAACGGGTGCGTGACCCCACATGCAGGAGATGGGACCTCTCAGGTGTCCTGTTGCTGCCACTAGAGGGGTAAGCAGGGCCGTATTAACTTTGGCGGGGGCTCCTGGGCAAAACATTAGCGCGGGTGCCCCCCCCCTCCACTACCACATACCTATGTGCAGCGGGATCTGGGCAGCGGCGGCTGGAAGCTTGTAGCGCTGTGTTATTTGCCAGACGAGCAGCGCTGCTAATTTTTGAAAAGACTGTCCAGACGCTGATTGGCTGAGAGAATTCAGCATCCGGCCAGTCCTTTCTAAATCAGCTTCCCGCCCCGCTGCCCGGTAAATAGCGCAGCACTACAAGCTTCCAGCTGCCGCTGCCCAGACCCCACTGCCCACCACCTGACGCCGTCGCAGCAGCTCCCCGGAGCAGTGCTGTCTTCCCCATTGGGGTGGGCCTCTAGAATCCTTGGGCACCTGGGCAACTGCCTATAAAGCCCAATGGGAAAGACGGCACTGGGGGGGGGGGGGGAGCCGCAGAGTCACTGCACGGGGGGGGGGGGGGGGTGTGTGTGCGGTGAGTGAGTGGGGATGAATACACCATCGATAGAATACGACAGGAATCACCATTCAAAAGAATGGTGATTCCTAATTTACTATTTGCCGCTAGGCGCCGCAAGCCGTCCAATAGCTGTATTTGGGGGGCGGAGACGCACTATGTAAACAAAGACACATGCGTTTCCTGCTCAGTCCGTTTTGGTTCAGGATCTGTCGGTTTATTTTTTTGCCAAGAGCCCTGGATTACTTCAGGATTGAAGAGGACAGATCTTCGCCATAGGACACTTGTAAGTATAATTTTCTTCCACAGGTTCACCCCTGGACCCCCGGACCAGGACACCGGACCCGGAGCACCAGGACCCCAGGACCAGGACACCAGATCCCCGGACCAGGACCGAGGGCTACCTACGGGCTCAAGATAGGTAAGTATCAGTATGTATGGCAATGTATGTATCAAAGTTTTATTTTTCTTATGTGTCAGTGTGTTTTTATTTAACTATGGGTTTTGCTGTGAAACTAAAAGTCACAGCAAGCCCATTAATGGGCCGCATGCTGGGACTTGTGGTTCTAAAAAGTCCCAGTATGCGTTCCAGGCTTGTTGCTTGCCAATTTTCACACCTATTGTGACAAATTCCCTTCACACTCAAAGGGTTAAGACAAATCTGGATGCAAATATGGGGCGAAATGTAATAGGGTGGGATTTTTTAGACATGTGCGAATTCGCACCCTATCACACTTTTTTGCAGCGAATTCGCATCTCATTACATATGCGAATTCGCGGTAAAAATGCCATTTTTGCACATGCGATTTTGGGCTATTTTTGGACATGTCCAAAAATCGCCCCCTATTACATTTCGCCCATGGAGTAGAAGTTGAGTGGGACATTTTTATTCTCCCACGATGCTTTGCTTGTCCAGCTGATGGGCGCAGTATCCGAAGAGGAGACAGATAGCGCATACATGATAATAACAAGGAATCCTGCATCTCTTCCTCCAGGAACTAACGCAAATGTATTGGAGGTTTTTTCTGCTCCATTACTGGAGCCAAGATATAAAATATGAAACAATTACCAAGAACTATTATTGTTTATATACAGTATAGAGGGATACAAAATTCCACAAAGCCATACAATGGGAAAATGCATCATAGCACAATGATGTAGAAGATCAACTGGCACAATGCAGGGCATTCAAGAAGATTTAATGCAAGATGAACATAGAGTTATGCATAATACTGTACATAAACCATACCTCCCAACTGTCCCGAATACAGCGGGACTGTAAATGGTCACTGAAGAGATGCCGTGTGCATGCGCACTGCATCTCTTCAGTGCAGGGAGGGAGGAAGTCAAGGGACGGAGTCAGGAGCTGGGCAGCTACTAGGGGAGCGCTGGGTACGCCCCTCCGACCAAGGCCATGTCCAAACACAAGGTATCTCCGCCCCCTTTTTGCCCCTGATTTAAAACGAACAAAAGTTGGTAGGTATGCATAAGGCCTAATAGATCAGGTATATAATCAAGGCAGCCTCCTAGATGTTGTTCAAAATTCAAATAGGGGAGCCGCACCCACTGCCACCAACTGTCATTCCAAACTGTCTAACTGGAAGTGGGTGTGGCTCCCCATTTTGAACTGTGCTGCAGCCCCTCCTCTGGATCCTCCTGTGACCCGTGCATACAGTATAATATACATGTAGTACATAACATGCTAAATCTGTGGCATGACGCAAGGATGTACAGGGGAATAGAAAAGACCAGAGATGGGAGATTCCGGGTTGTGACCGCTTACAGTCTGATGCCGCCCTTAGTGACCGGCCTGAGACAGCAGTGAATGCAGGGCCGGTGCAAGGCACCGGAGCGCCCCAGGCTAGGGGGGGTGGGGCGCCCCGGTGCCTACGGGGGGGGGGGGGGGTACCTGCGGCGCTGTGTGATCTGGCGGCGGGGTCCCTGCAGTGATGCACGCTATCCAGCAGCCAGGCGGCGGAGCGGGAAGCGCTGATTGGTTTGAAAACTTGCCGCACGCTGATTGGCTGAATCTCAGCCAATCAGCATGTGGAATGTTTTCAAACCCAGCAGCGCTTCCTTCGCCGCCTCCTGGCTGCCTGATAGCGTGCATCACTGCAGGGATCCCGCCGCCAGATCACACAGTGCCGCAGGTACCTGGCACGGACACCCCTGCAGCCTCCATGCGAGAGGCGAGGGGCGAAGTGCCGCCCTCCAGTGGCTGGCGCCCTAGGCAAATGCCTAGATTTGCCTAGTGGTGGCGCCGGCCCTGAGTGAATGCCTGTTATCCTATGTGACATACACAGATCGAAGCCCTGGAATTGTTATGACTGTGACTGACATATAGACAGTTCCAGTTGGGTGGTCCGACTCTTTTTATAGCAGCTGCTATGTGAGTAATAAATCTCGCCTTCCAAAAGCCAAAAACATTCAATTTGCATGCAGTATGTGATGGTCTTACATCTACAATATCCAAAGGGGAAAAGAGACAAGAAAATTACCTTTGTCTTTATGTGTCATTTAGGTTGTTATGGCCAGATAACATCCCATTAGCTGCTTTAGTACACAACAGTTTATTTAATGACTCCATTGCTGATTTATTGGAAATTGCTTCAATGGGAATGTATAATTATGCTCTAGGAACCAAGCAGTAATTAGATTTTATCTTTCTAATACACGTTAGACAAGAAAGCAAATGTTTGATTGTGACCAATGCTAGTAACTAATGCTTGGTGCACGCTGAGTGATATATTGTTAACGATACGCACAATACTGATATTGTTACTGATCTATTGTGAACATCGGCCAGTGTGTATTCTCAAAATCGTAATGCAGGCTCCAATGCATCTTAAATGTCCCCCTCATTGTCTGTGCATGCAGCTGAATCTGACAATATCGCCAGTGACTGCATGCATAGCGGGTGTGCCGGTGCATCACTGAACGATATTGGTAACCGATGCGTATGCGCTATATCGTTCAGTGTGTACCCAGCTTAACTGTATCTAGGACCAGAGCAGAAAATACAGATGTGTCCTCATGTACTGTGGCTTAAGTTGCGCCATATAGCCTTTTTCGTGATGATTCGGCAGCGCAAATAGTTTTTATCACCATCATTTGCATAAATAAAACAACTGGAAGTGACAAAGGTTGAGGGAATCGCATCGCAAGGGACAGCTCTTATCTGAAGTGTTGTTCCTTGCGTTACTGATGGCATATGTTAGTACATATGAGATTAGTAAGGATGCGGTAGCCGGCGGAGAAGCGCGAAAACAGGCAGCGGATGTTAGAACATCCCGTCCTAAGGGAGGAGATTACCCATGTGCAGGCTTCATTACGGGCTCCTCCCCTTTGTAGTAGTAGATCTCTCGAACATGACACCCGAAAACCATAAAAATGGCCGCCACACACATTTCTCAGTGATTTCCGCTGTTTTGCAGTGGGAGGTGGAAGATCCTGCTAGGAGGGGGTAAGCTTAAACACAGACAGAATGGGTTACATTTACTAAGATCTTAGTTCTATTGAAGAAGGGATGTTGCCCATAGCAACCAATCAAATTATATCTATTATCTTCTAGAAGGTGCTAAACAAATAAGTAGAATTTGATTGGTTGCTATGGGCAACATCAAATCTTCAATAGAACTCCCATCTTAGTAAATTTTCCCCAGTGGGTGTCACAGTGGGAAATGCAGTTTTTCATTGTAATGAAGCTTCATCTTCAGGGCCCCTTATCCCAGAGGGGCCATGAAGCAACTTATTTTTTTTAAAGTACATCTTTCAACAAAATCTATGCAGTCTTTTAAGTGCGTGTTATTAAAATAATGTTATTTTAGTGATGATACATCTTTCATCTCGCTTGTGACATTTACCACCAACAGCCGGATTTTTACCTTTTGATGTAAAAGGTGCCCCAAATAAACACTGACCAACATCCGGATATTTCTGTATCTTCCACACATATCCAGAAATACACGTATTTTTTACATTTACTATCCCGAAAATACGGCAATTCGTATTCGAATTGATGTGCTATCAATACGACTACGAATTGCCGTATTTCCGGGATAGTAAATGTCAAAAATAAGTGTATTTCTGGATACAAATACACCTATTTTTTACAAATTTCCTTTAGTAAATTTCCCCCAAAGTGTCTGTTTTTTTATCACTGTCCAATCAGCTTCTACCTGTCATTTTTCAAAACAAGCCTGTAACTTCACAGTTAAGGCGCTGATTGGCTGGTGATAAAAACCAGACACTTTATCACTTCACCGAGCTTAATAAATCTACCTCTCAGTCTCTACACTGAATGATCACACATACTGATTCCAAAACAACAAAATAATAATAATAATATTAATAAGAGTGTAATATAACACTACAACTATTCAGTATTCAGGGTTGTTGTTGTTTTTTTTCATGGGATTTTTGCCGCACATGGAATTTATCAGACCACTGTTTACAAACCTCAAAGTGGTGAATTTACTAAGCTTCATGTTTGGTCCGGGTGAGTTTTACCTATTTTCCAAACACTGAGATTTACTAATGGTACTCATGGGCGGGAAGTCAAACTGGAAAGCATGCAAGAGAGTTTAATGAAGATTCATTGCATCATTGGCCAAGCTCACAAGTACTTTTGCCCGAACAATACAACTTAGGAATTTACCAAGAGTTGTGGTTTTACCATCTACTGAAAATGAAGCAAACTTGGGTGTTAAATCTCAATACACATATAGCCCTGTCTGAAATTTGTACATATTAGAAACTCACTCAAGTATTTAAACTCGCTCAAAATTATGTATTAAGTGTTTAAAATGAAGGTTAATTTGCGCACAATCAAAAAAGGCCTATAAAGTTAAACCTAGATTAAGCACAAACAATGGGAGAGTTTGTGTGCACTATTTTGGCAAGTGCATGGCTGGGAGGCTCTATCACCAAACTGGAGGGATCCAGAACCAAGAACCTAAACAGGCTCATGAGATAGATAGATATAGATAGATAGATAGATAGATAGATAGATAGATAGATAGATAGATAGCTGCATGTGGGAGAGTTAGGGTTAGGCTGCATGTGGGAGAGTTAGGGTTAGGCTGTAGGGGAGAGTTAGGGTTAGGCTGCAGGGGGAGAGTTAGGGTTAGATTGCAGGGAGAGAGTTCATGGTTAGGCTGCAGGGGAGAGAGTTAGGGTTAGACTGCAGGGGGAGAGTTAGTGTTAGGCTGCAGAGGGGAGAGTTAGGGTTAGACTGCATGTGGGAGAGTTAGGGTTAGGCTGCATGTGGGAGAGTTAGGGTTAGGCTGTAGGGGAGAGTTAGGGTTAGGCTGCAGGGGGAGAGTTAGGGTTAGATTGCAGGGAGAGAGTTCATGGTTAGGCTGCAGGGGAGAGAGTTAGGGTTAGACTGCAGGGGGAGAGTTAGTGTTAGGCTGCAGAGGGGAGAGTTAGGGTTAGACTGCAGGGGGACAGTTAGGGTTAGGCTGCAGAGGGAGAGTTAGGGTTAGGCTGCAGGGGAGAGAGTTAGGATTAGACTGCAGGGGGAGAGTTAGGGTTAGGCTGCAGAGGGGAGAGTTTGGGTTAGATTGCAGGGGGAGAGTTCATGGTTCGGCTGCAGGGGAGAGAGTTAGGGTTAGACTGCAGGGGGAGAGTTAGGGTTGGGCTGCAGAGGGGAGAGTTAAGGTTAGGCTGCAGGGGGAGAGTTAGGGATAGGCTGTAGGGGAGAGTTAGGGTTAGGCTGCAGGGGGAGAGTTATGGTTAGGCTGCAGGGGGTAAGTTAGGGTTAGGCTACTGGGGGGGTGTAATGGATAGGCTGCTAGAATGGAGAGTTAGGGTCAGGGGGGAAGGTGGAGTGTAACTTTTTAATATACTTCCCTGAACCCTCTCAGGATTCCATCCTCCGGGACGCCGGTAGCGGTATTCTGACCACTGGCATCCTGACTGCCGGTCATCTGTATGTATCCCTAAAAATGTGTTATTCCCTTAAACTGAACCTATTGTTCCTTCCTGTATTCCATACAATAAAATATACAATTCTTCATTTTTTTTCCTTCATTTAATCATAACATGTAATCTGATCCTCCAACAATAATACATAAATGCTTATTATCTAGACACTAATGTGAACAATTTAGAAAATTATTCAAGGACTAAAAATGATTGAAAATAGAAATTCCATTTTCCTGACCTCCTACGTTGCTATTCATCGTCTTACTATAAATATAGAGATGTTATACCGTTAGAATAGATATGGCATAAAGCTGAAAATCTCATTATTGCGAGCAATTGTCAGATACAATCCTGAAATTCAGCTGCAAGTTTCACAGGTTGTCGTAACTGTAGGTTATCACATTTAATCCTACACAGTGTAGCTCATTAGCGAAAATATCACACACTGTATGTGTAAAATGGGAGCTGGAAATATGTATGGGCTGTGTTAACAATGGAAAGGCCAATGTCAATGTTTTTAGCCATCAACGCTCTTAAGGGGCCTACACATGGGGATATTTTGCTGAGCGATTTGAGCAATGCTAGATTGCTCGCATCACTCAGCAAGATCGCTCAGCACACAGCACTGCACAGCGATGTGACAGCGATGTGTGTTGAGCAGTTTGACAGGGCCATGTTCTCTGGTGAGAACATGGGCCCTGACCAGTGCTGTCACTAGATTTATCCAGCATGCTGGATCTTAATTGGGCGATATCGACGCGCAGGGCACCACATCGCTGTCGCAATGGTTCCTACACACAAAGCGATGTATGGACATTAGTCAAATTATGTCAGATCGCTTAGAAAATGCCCTAAATTTGCCCATGTGTAGGCCCCATTACTATCAAATCTGCCTCAGACAAATGGTCGGAGACTTAAGGGGGATGTAATAAACAACGGAGAGAGATGAAATTAAGAAAGATAATGAAATAAGGTGCGATTTTGGCAAATGTGCGATTATTTTTTGTAAAAAAAGGCAAAAATTTCACTCTTCTCCCAAAAATGTAATAGGGTGCAATTTTGGTAAAAAAATTTTACACATAATCGGGCATCCAGATGTTTTCCAATTAAGAAAAATGCAAAATAGGGTGTGATTTTTAAAATAGCACACCAAACATGTCTAAAAAAATCACCCAAAAATAGACCTGCTTCTGGCAGGTGAGTTTGACAGAAGCGTGCAGATATCAGTGAGATCCATGCATACTGTACGTCTATCTCAAAAAGTGTGCAAAGCGAGCACTGGTTCCAAAACTATACAAATAAAAATTGTGTGAGGGTTTCCCATATTTTTAAAAACCAGCATCGATCATTTTTTTTTTTTTACAGTGTGCACAAAAACAAATTTTTCCGTTACTAAAAAAATCACCATAAATCACAGTTGATATTTCTACCCTTAAAAATCATTTGCCACTAAATGCGCATGTGCAGGGCTTCAGTGTGGGCACCTTCACCAACCTGTAAAGTGGGCAAGGCGCTCACAGGGCGCCTTGCATGCGATTTATCCCATATAAAAAATGGCACATCAAGTGCCAAATCGTAGTGAGCTCTCCCGGGCAGCTGCCGGGGGAGCTCTGGGGAAATTAGGTCCTACTTTTTCTTCTCCACCGTGCCACCATAAGAATTTTTGATTTATTTTTTTAAAAATGGCCCCTTATATCATATGTCTATATTACAATTGATTTTAAAATAAACTTTAATTTTCCTAAATGACCGTATAGATGTTAATGTGACACAAGCCAGGCTGCTTAGCATCCAGCGGCACCTGGCTGGCATCAATGACAACATCACTATGTTGCTAAACCCGCTGAATTTTTTTCTTTTATTTTTTATTTATTATTTTTTTTATTTATTAACAGTTTCTTATATAGCACACACATATTACGCAGCGCTTTTACAGATAATATTTTGAACATTCACATCAGTCCCTGCCCCAGTGGAGTTTATAATCTATATCCCCTACCACATGTACATGCACACAGACATTATAGGGTTAATTTTTTTGTTAGGAGTCAATTAACCTACCAGTATATTTTTTGGGAATGTGTGAGGAAACCGGAGTACTCAGAGGAAACCCTCACAGGTACGGGGAGAATATACAAACTCCACACAGTTAGGGCCATGGTGGGAATCGAATCGACCTCATTGCTGTGAGGCAGTAATGCTAACCATTATACCGTCCATATTGTCCCTTGGTAAAATGCATATGTTTTATACTTAATAAGTAAAGTATTATCAACTTTTATTTGTTGGTAGAACCCCCCGGTCCACCTCTGCAAGCATGTAAATTATGCTGTTGCTTCGGGAATCTGCGATGGTGGGCGCAGATGGAGGATTGCACATGTGCAGTACACATCCCTGTAGATTTAAGTGACATCAGGTTGACTTCTTGGCAGCATGATTTAAATGTAGTGACTGCCAATCATAATGGCCCTTATTCTGATCTGTGCGGATATTCCCGCATTCTTACGGAGCGGTCCGCACGCCACGGTGTTTTGCCGCGTGCGGCCATCGTCCGTAGAAACGCCCACGTGTCCTCCGCATTCGGACGGACTCACTCTTTAAGAACAGGGCGTGTTTACGGACGACATACAAAGCATGCGTGTGCGGGCGAAACACTCCGATTCGGCACGGTATTAGTATGCTCGGGAATACCGCATCCGAACGGGAGCCAAGCGGTGCTACCGCCCGTAAGCGGAGTATTTACGCCAAACAACCCACTATGAAGTATCTTCTGCAATACATCACATGACCCACTTATTATACATGTCTAATACACATGTGTATTGATAGTATTAATATTCAGTCATGTCCATTGTTAGCAGTTTTTAAGTGTGGGACAAGTACAGCATATGTGGGGGATTACTAAGGTTTCCTTGAAGCAGCAATGGTTTCAATTAAAGCACTGACAAGCGGCCTATTAGTGAGTAATGAGTAAAGGAGTAGATTCTATTGGGTTCAGGTGTTAATGGTTGTAGTCATTAGGCGTACGTTCGCCTACCGCATGAACGAGTGGTGTCCGCAAAGCAATAGTACACTTGTGGACACCGCACATTTCTGCCCTTTTTGATCGCGTGCATTCGGAGTGGTTTCCGAATGTACGCCCCCCAACATAAGTGTACTCCCCCGTGTCCGCCCATGTTTCCGCCCCGTTTTGCCCACTTTGAAACTACGCCCATGTGTCATTCCGCATGACGCCCATAATACGCCCCTATTTCCCGACTGATAGCGGTGAACAGTTTTGGACGGGATTTGCCCGAACTGGTACCGAGTCAAGGCGTGGCACATGCGCGTAGCGTTCTCCACGCATGCGCAGACGCCGTAAAGACGCGATCCGTAAGTACGCGGTAAAGTCCGCGTCAATCAGAATAAGGGCCAATATTATGTAGGTGCACGCCCTTTATGATTACTTAAGGGAAGGGCAAGCCCCTGACATAAGAATATCTCTCTAAAGAATCATTTCATATTGAATTCTGCACTGAAAGTTTGGATATAGGCAGGGGAGGAATAGAATGACAATAATTACACAACAGAATTCTGAAGGTTAAAAAAATATTTCATCCAGAAATTCCAGAAAATATGTGACAACATAGCAGTATCCAAACACAGTCCGCACGGTCATCATATACAATCAGCATGATAAAATAACAAGGAAAATATGTGATATGGGATTTCCAATCAAGCAGGTTCTCTGAACTTCATGTTATATAATATGAATGAAGTTAGTCACGCAAAGCATAAGAAATGAGTAAAAACTCTTTTCCATGTAATAAAGTTATATATTGTGACTTATCAACTAAATAAATCTAAAATAATATTTGATATCCCCCAGAAATACTGTACTGTACTTACTAAACCAGAACAAGAAAAAGGCAATAGAGGTAGGCCCAGCATGACTCTCATGTTTGACACATGACACATACCCCTTTCACACCGGCCATCCAGAAATTACCCGGCATTTTTAAGTGCTGGGTCATTTTGGCAGGTGAAGCCTGACCCCAATTCACACCAGAAGCAAATTCCCGGGTTAAAGCTTTTGAACCATGGAATTTGCTGAAAAACCCAGGTTTTTCTTTAATGTGAAAGGGTCAACATGGGTCTTAAATCCCGGCACTCCGACCCCACTCTTGACCAGAGTGCTGGTATTTAAGACCCATATTGACCTATTTACATAAAAGAAAAACCCGTTTTTTTTTTTCAGCAAATTCCCAGGTTGAAAATCTTTAACCTGGGAATTTGCTTCTGGTGTGAAATTCAGACCTAAAAAGTGACAGGAGCGTGCAGGAGATGCTTGTGGTGGCCCGCAAAATTGCTGGACACTTTTGCCATTCTGCCACTGCCTGCTGAAGGCTGGAGCGGCAGCAAAAACCCCTCAACCTGTCCTGCCATCACCTCAAACAAGAGGTTGTGACGCGCTGGAACTCCACCCTCTATATGGTGCAGAGGATGGAGGAGCAGCAAAAGGCCATTCAAGCCTACACAGCCACCAATGACATAGGCAAAGGAGCGGGGATGCACCTGACTCAAGTGCAAGTACATATGCTAAAGGGGATATAATAAGGAAGGGGGGGGGTTATGTTTGGCCATTTGGTTCCGCTCCTTTGCAGCTCTGCAGTGGAGCTATTCTATTCACTGGCTTCTCTTTTCAACCTCTGTAAGAAACCCTTGGCCATTGACAATGTATTTGTGTATTGCTTCCATTCGCCTAACTTGCTGGAATACAATTTCTTTTTTCTTTTGGAAGCTCCGAGCAGATCTCAGTGTGGCCCAAATCATCCACTGCTCCTTGGCTATATGTATTTAAATACCCATCAACCAATGATGTAAAATCAGCTAACATGGCATCTAACAGTGCTAGGTGCACAGCCAAGTCGTGTAAGACTTCCAGAGCCAATTCTTTCAGCAAATGTGTAGACATTGGACGATCAAACTATATATTGGGGTTATCCTTTATTAACGTTTGCTTGTAAGTCAGGAATGAAACGTGTGAAGATGGCAAGTTGAGATGTCGAGTCAAACATTCCTAAGGTGAACACGTACAATTAGGAAGGAAGCCCCTGGTTTCCATGAAGAACAGGTATCCATCTCCTACCTGTATATCAAAGACATTGCAGAACCACCCTATATTGGTGGGACGAGACATCCCCCAGCCAGTGACAACCATGGACCACCATTTAGAATGCTATTGTCTTTAAGCACCATATGTAGCCCGTTTCTGATAACTCCAGGAGCCAAGAGTAAGACATCAAAAAGATAAACACATCTTTTCGTAGCCACCTGCAGCCAGCACAACTTTCCATGGCAACACAAGTTCAGTCCCACTGCACCTAAGCTCAGGACTTTCTGGCTCTGTAGATGTCAAATTGTAGGACCAAGCATAGGCTGAAATTGGTCTATCACAACAAAGTCTGCATCTTCATCCTCAACTGCCTGTTTAATGGCCTGTAGATCAGTCTTTCTCACTTCCCCGGCAGGTTTCCCAGCATCTTCAATGAGCTCTTGTGATAAGGTTTTATCTCTTTCTTTTGCTGTATTTTCTGGCTCTTGACTTGAAGGACCAGACGATTCTTCTTGGTTCCAGTTTCAGAATGGAATGCCCAAAGAGGATTTTTGTTTCAGGCACTTCTTTCCCAGTTGCTAAAGAGGTGACTTTCTTCTTTTCTTGTGGGGCCCAAACAAACCAATCATTTCAGCCAAAGTCGTGTGGCAGACCCTGTCGCTGAAATGATTGGTTTGTTAAAGTGTGCATGTCCTATTTACGCAACATAAGGGTGGGTGGGAGGGCCCAAGGACAATTCCATCTTGCACCCTTTTGTTTGCCATTATGTGCTTTTTGGGGCCTACTTTTCAAACTGCCATCCTGTCTGCCACTGCAATGCCACTCCTAGATGAGCCACGTGTTTGTGCCGCCCACTTGTGTGGCTTAGCATAGTTATCCAGTTACCTCGGTGCAACCTTTTGCCCTAAAAACAATACTGTTAGGTGTTAGGTGTTCAGAATAGACTGGAAATGAGTGGAAATTAATGATATTGAGGTCAATAATAGCGGAGGAGCAAAAAAAAACCTAAATTCTGCAATTTTAGAAGTTTTTATGCTTTTTTAAAAATACAAAAATCAGAACCCAAAACACGAAACACGAAAATGGTGGTGTTTTGAAACAGATCCAGATCCAAAACACTGCCCGAGATACAGACCCAAAACGTGTTTCACTGAACACAAAAAGTGCCCGGTGCACAACCCTACTTTTCATTTATAGTATAGTATAGTATAATACTGTTTGTTGGCCAAATCCATATTGCAGGAATCCAGCACTGACATTTTTTTGCAGCCAATTTTGTATCTAATGAAACCCAAATGACAAAAAATGTTCTGTCTATTTATTGTTAGTGCAACAAATGATTAGTGGCGTGGTGTGAGTAATCCTGGCAAGACGCATAGAGGAGCACGAGATGATTCATTGTGATAAACTATCTGAGTTTGGGCTTTAAATAAATAACCAACTGTTAAGTATGACGATAATGGAAGGACGACTGTCATTCTTTAATGTAAATCATTACGCACATTAGGATTTTACCTGTGTTATTGTTATCACAGATGGAAATAACATAAACTGCGAGCTTAGGGATTTCATCAATGCAAATTGCAAAGCTTTAGGCAGGGCTTGGAAATGATAACGTTACTCATTTGGTTGATCATTTACATAGAAACAGCATTTGATGGCAGATAACGACCATTTGGCCCAGGAACAGGGATTCACGTTAAGCTCATTTCCATTGCCCAGCAGGAGAGCCGGCCGCACCTTGACAGGTACTTATTATATAATACACGTCACCCAATAAGGTCCTCACCCAAAGCAGGTGCTATTAGTTACAGTACATCAATGGGAACATCCCAGCATGGTTTATCTGGTTTAATGCACTGCTGTAGTCTCCTGGTGGGATATTCCCATCTGTGCTCACCTGCAGGGTTATCCGCAGGCAACTGCAAATGAGCAAGAAAGCCTGAGAATGTATTAAGCACTGTGCATTCAACCACAGCAAATGTAATGTTTTATAGCTGTGATACATATACAGTAATTACATATCGCCTACATTATTTAAAATATATATACAGTATATTACAGAGAGCTTCTCACTCTGTCTCCGTTTTCCTAGTACACATACAGGAGTTTTATATAATATAAACTTTATTTATACATTAACCCCTTCAATGACGGATTTAAAAAATATCACTGGGAAGGAGGTGGAGCCAAGGAGGAGAGACCAGCTTAGCATAAGCAAGGAAGGAAGCAGGTGTCCTCCCGTGTGCCCCCTCCCATCTGCATTAGAATGGTACACCCTACGAAGCGTCTGGGTCAATTTTGCATCCCTGCAATTATTCATTTTTTACTTTTTATTATTTTTAGACCACCCTCTCTCACTGTTTATTACTGGGGCCCGGAGTGGCTCTATATGCCCCCAATCGAGGTACCCTTTCCTCCCTATCCTTTTTTAGTTTTGTACTCCCTTCCCTTTTTATTCCTAAGCTGAAATTACTATACTATTTTATATCTACCTATCTCCTCTATATATATATATATATATATATATATATATATATATATATAGATACTGACGAACTGGCAGACCGTTTCCAAGGCAACAACTGGCCGGGGTGCAATCACCAATGGAAATAGTATAGACAACAGGATAGCGGCACTCCACGGGCTTCACTCCAGTCGAAAAAAATACCAGCACACCAGGTATTTAAGTCAAAGCGACGTTTCGGATTTTACTCCTTAATCATGCAAAGAACACCAACCACAGAGCAATACAGTTAACTCACCTAAATAGCAGAAGTACACAGCGTCATGCTCACCCCGTCCACCGGCCGAGCGTCCTCTCCGAGTTCCCGCACTTCCGGGTTGTGGTACGTGCGTCATCACGTCCACCCCGTCCCTCCGTGCGTCTTGGTTGCTAGGAGACCCCCCGATGCCGGGACTTAGGCGCAGATACTGTGGAAAGAACAGAAAACAAACATAAGTGTCAAAGTAAATACATAGTGAAACACGCTGAAAAATGCAGTCATGACAAGAGCACAGAGTATATGGCAAATCACATAAACATGTTCAAGGACCACTGTTCATTAAGTCCGCGAGGGAACATAGTGTCCAACTTAAATATCCAACGGCTCTCAAGTTGGAGCAGACGTTTAGCACGATCACCTCCACGGATATCCAGGGGCACATGGTCAATAATAGTATATCGCAGGCTGGTCAACGGATGTTTAGCTACCACAAAGTGGCGAGCGACAGGTTGCTCATGGACCGTGTTATTCTTTAGAATTGCCGACTTGATTGCAGTCCGATGATTGGCTATTCTTTCTCGTAGGGTACGGATCGTTTTCCCTATATAGCATTTATCGCAGGGACATCTTATTAGATAAATAATGTAGGTGCTGGTACACGTCAAAGGGTATTTAATGGAGAATTTAACTCCTGAATACGGATGGTAGAAAAATCTGGTGTTATGCATCCCGCTGCATGTGGTACATCCTGTGCAGCGATAGCACCCCCCACTGCGCACTTGGGTGTTGGATGACATTCTGTTGGATATTTCGGTACGCACAACCCAGTCCCTGATGTTAGGGCCTCGTTTGTAACACGACATGAGTCTAGAGTTTCTGAACTTTCCAAGGTTTTTATCCTGCTGAATGACAGGCCAGAGGGATTTACTAGCATCAGTGATGGTACGGTCTGCATCATTGAATTCTCGGACCCAACCGATTCTATCCAATGTCGACACCTCTTCTTTGGGTCATACGCTGTATGATCATAGCCCCTGGCTTTGAATTTGTTAGACATTTTCAGCAGTTCTTGGTTCAATTGATCTGGTTCGCTCGTTATCCTCTTAACCCTGATTAGCTGGGATAGCGGTAAGCCTTTTTTCAAGGCAAGAGGATGGTGACTTCGAGCATCTAGTAACGTGTTTCTGTCGGTTTTTTTTGAGTAAACTGATGTCCTGTTCTTTCCACAGTATCTGCGCCTAAGTCCCGGCATCGGGGGGTCTCCTAGCAACCAAGACGCACGGAGGGACGGGGTGGACGTGATGACGCACGTACCACAACCCGGAAGTGCGGGAACTCGGAGAGGACGCTCGGCCGGTGGACGGGGTGAGCATGACGCTGTGTACTTCTGCTATTTAGGTGAGTTAACTGTATTGCTCTGTGGTTGGTGTTCTTTGCATGATTAAGGAGTAAAATCCGAAACGTCGCTTTGACTTAAATACCTGGTGTGCTGGTATTTTTTTCGACTGGAGTGAAGCCCGTGGAGTGCCGCTATCCTGTTGTATATATATATATATATATATATATATATATATATATATATATATATATATATATATACACACACAAACACATTTCCAAAGATTTGCAGCCCAGTGATCAGGTCTGAATCAGGCCGTTTGTTTGAGTAAAACTACAAAATGTAAATAACAAGAACTGTAGCTATTTAATATTTAACAGGTATTTTTTTAACCATCCCAAGCATAATGATTACACATACAATACATAGTTGCCTACCCTCCTGCATTCTGCAGGAGACTCCCTGAAATAGCAGCAATCTCCCTCTCTCCCTCATTAGTCTAGCAATCTCCCTCATGTCACCTAGCCCACATTACACTGTTACATTTTTGGCGAAAAAAGGAATGAGAGACAGATACATTTACATTGAATCATTAGCACCATTCCCCAGCACTTTACCAAGTATAGTAGCTCTTACTAACTGCTTTGGGGCTCATCTACATTTGGATATAAGTCATTTTAAAAGATTCCTCTCAGATGTAGCAGTACACACCCACGCTTCTAGGTGCCACGTCCACAATCTCTTTTCACAATCTCTCTATATATGGAACTAGACACGCCCTTTGGATGGAGCATAACACGCCCCCTCAATGGGGGTGCTTTGCAAAATTCTATTACCAACTATAATCTCCCTGAAACTCATTTTCAAAAGTAGGCAAGTATGATACAATAACTGAGGCCCCCGAACCGGGCACATTTAATGGCATATTGAATAGGTTGGCATAATTTAAGCATCTCTACCACAGACATCTAGCCCAGTGATTTGGTTACTTATACAGTCGCAGTGCACATGTTATTATTCTGCAGGTTATATTCATTGTGTATTCATCTTCATGCACAAACGAGGAATTGCCTGATTATTATACAGTATATTGTCTACGCTGAACCCAGTTGGGTTCTGTCACCGTACCTCAATATAAAGGGTCACACTGTAGCAAACTGTACTACACCTTCTAAAGTAACACTTATAAATATAGCAATAGTGTCAGGCTTGGTGACATCTCAGGATCATATTAAGGTGACTCTTTTAGCATGCTGCATTTAATTAGCATGATGTCTAATAAGGTGATAATTCTTGTAATAAATGCAGAGTATAGGTCATTTCACATTGCAGAAGATTTCTTGCTGTCAGTTCTCTGAGCCGAGGTGTGAGAATCCAGTCTACTGGGTTACTTCTTCTTCGGTTTCACATGGAAATTTACACTGGGTTAAAAGGAAAAACATCAGATCATAAATATATATCTCAGTGTATTATTAAATACATTTGATTCAATAGGAAATGTATTTTTTTGAACATCTACAGGATATAGACAACATAAAAAGGCCTGAATAATATTAGATGTGTCTATAAAGACTAAAGGAAATGTTGGGTTCAAAACCAAAGTTTTTTCTGTTAGCATGTTATGTATGAAATAGGCAGTAATACATTTCTCCAATGAAAGAACAGTGGTTAGACATGGATCCCACTGTGAACCACTTGGGTGCTGTTCTACATGTGGGTGCCCCTTCAGGGCTTGGAGCCCAGAGGTAGGCGACTTCATTGTCTCTAGGAGTTATGTCCCTGTGGCTATATCCGGTGCAGCAGATGGTTACATAACGGCACATGGAAGTTGCTGAGGTCTTTAAAAATCTGGACCAAAGGCCTCTGGTGAAGTCACAATTAGCATATCTACCACCTGTGAGAGTGTGAACGTGGCACCTAGAAGCGTGAGTGTGTACTGCCACATCTGAGAGGAATCTTTTAAAATGACTTATATCCAAATGTAGATGAGCCCCAAAGCAGTTAGTAAGAGCTACTATACTTGCTAAAGTGCTGGGAAATGGTGCTGATTATTTAATGTAAATGTATCTATCTCTAATTCTTTTTTTCCCCAATAAATGTAACAGTGTAATGTGGGCTAGGAGAAATGAGGGAGATTGCTAGACTAATGAGGGAGAGAGGGAGATTGCTGCTATTTCAGGGAGTCTTCTTCAGAATGCAGGAGGGTAGGCAACTATGGATTAACACCAATAACAACAATACACATAAATTACCCTGAAAAGAGGCAGCTTTGTCTAAAAAGTCATATAATAAATACCGACTATAAACATATGTATACAAGGCATTATATAAGGCAGAGTGGTATAAAATATATCTGCTTTTCAGAGAAAAGTAACACGCAATATTTACACAGACTAGCCATTTAAAGGGCCAGTCACATGCCTGACAAACGTTAGCAACATTAAAAGTAAACATTAATAATCACAAACATAGTATATGTGTAAACTGCCCAGATATAATAAATAAAAATCACCCCTGACAACTATAACAGTGAAACATCCTTGACAACCTCTATAAGTGAGAGCGGCCAAAGGCAACCATTATAGCAGGCATTCCCAACCACGGTCCACAAGGCACACCAACAGTGCAGGTCTTGTAGATATCCAGGCTTGAGCACAGGTGACTTAATTAGTATCTGAAGGATTCTGATTAAACCATCTGTGCTGAAGCCTGAATATCACTAAAACCTGCACTGTTGGTGTGCCTTGAGGACCGTGATTGGGAATGCCTGAATTATAGAGAATTATAGAGAAAGAACATTAACATATACCCACTAAGAAATAAAAACGTAAGCCAAGAGTGATTGAAAGCCTTTATTTCCCACTAACACAATGGTCAGAACAGTTGGAACTGACACAGACGTAACTGCTGATTAGAGTGTAAAGTTCACACAGACAGAGATAGAAATAGTTCCTACAATCAAATAAAATCAAAGCCACATATTCCCTAAAAATATTAGCAGGAATATAAACGGTATAGCAGGAATCCACATATGCCGATATAATTACTGTCAATAAACCCTAATGCTGTGTACACACGGTCCGATTTCCTTTCCGATGTTGACGATATAGTCAACATGGGATCGGCATCGGATCAACATCGGATGCAGATCGCAAGGGTTTTAACCCTTGCGATCCCGATCCGATCCCGATGCGCGTTCACGTATCGGAAGCCAGAAATTTTTGGCTGCCTTGTCTATATAGTGCAGATCTGCACTATATAGTCAAGATAGGATGCAAATCGGATGTGCCTTAAGATCCTATCCACGATCCTATCTGATCAGATCGTGGATAGGATCTTAAGGCACATCTAACGTGTGTACACACCATTAGAAGGGTATTGCAACTCATAAAAGCCTGTGAAACATAACAAGGCGAATAGGAGATAAAGTATCTTTTATAGTAACAATCTAATATTGGCAGCAAGCCCAGTAAAAAAGATCAGAGGATTAGGGCTACATTAGTAACAAATAATACAAAATACAGAGATCTTACAAAAAACATTAAATTGAATGAGGCACACATCAACAGAGAATCCTGCTCATCCTCCTGGGGATAACCAAGCAATTAGGAGGAAACGCCCTAAAGGAATAAAAATTAAAATAAAATCAATCCAAGAAAAAAGGGATATTATAACCGAGTAATTGCTAAGGGTATACAACAGGAAAACAAAAAACGTAAAAAAGAGCACACAAGTGTCAGATCTTTACAATCATGTTTTTAAATCACACTTTCTTATCTTTCATGCACTTCTTTATATTTGGTCGTGGAGTATAGATGTAAGACACATCCCCCCTCATTTTAACAAGAATATGAATAAACGTTAAGTTTTAAAGAAATTTTTTTCCCCTCAAAAATTAGTTGAATGGATCACATGACAATTCCCAGTGTGCACCCAAAAAATCTCTAATTCTTTTTTCTTCTCCATTGCATATAGAAGTATTCAAGGAGTCAGGCACTTCCACAGTCTCTTTAGCCAAACCATGTATTACAATTGTCTTGCCGTTACACTATTATTAACCCTGTGAGAACCAAGGGAATTTGTCAAAATATCTGTGAAACTTGCCAAGCAAACCTTTTTTATTAAACTCTTTGAGTGCCAACATTGCTGTGAAATGTCCTCAAAATATCCGCTAAAAATGCCAGCGACTGTTCTTTCTTTGTGTGCAATATTTAACTAACTTTCACCTACAGCCAACTCAGGCGTCATTACATCCGTACCCTATTATCACGATCCCCGGCAGGTGCTTACCTATTCGGCAGTGACTGGTCCAGGGAATAGGACTTTCAGCCAGATGCCGATCCGGCCGCTTCCGCTGGGCGCCGATCACCTCTGGCAGTTGTAGGTGACTGACGCACGCCCGTTTTCTGCTTCTGCAGACGCACCTGGGAGGGGCGTCTGTAGCATCCATTAATAACACCACGATCACAAGAGTGTTTACAATGTTTTTTTTATTTTTTTCTCTTTCTACATACAATACCGGTGTATCAGTGACAAAATTTATCAAAACTGTGAAGCATTTTTATGTCTCAACATTATTAATGTTCACCGGTGTAAGTTAAATTTAATACTGTGAAAAACTGACACAAATTGTCAAAAAGTCCAAGATTTGCGTATATAGAATTAATTTTTCTGCAAAGGATATTCTTTCTTTTTTTGCAGAATTTCTTTCATGTATGTATATTTCACAGCCACCCGAGGGTAGCTGATATATCGTAATAAGGAACCTACTGTATTAAAAGCTAAGTTTTAAATCTACCAATCATATCATAAATCGTAAATAACATTTCTTAAACAAAAGTGTGCCCCCCAAAAAAGAAATCTCTGTGTAAGTGGATGTCTGCTCTTTGCAACCACCCACTTGTGTTCGATTACTTGATTATTGATTTCTGGGGGCACCTCCAGCACTCAATGATGAGACTATAATTAGTAATATTGCTGGTTTTTCAAATATTCCATCAATCTGTAAGTGTCTTATGCGAGATACACTTCTCTTTGTAGACTTCATCAGGCCCAATGATCGATCAGCAGCCATATTGGATGTGGGCAGCAAAGTGGCTGATCCAATCAAAGTCTTTGTTGCAGCTAGAATTGTCTTGCACCAATCACAACGCAGGGTGCTGGTATAAAGGTCAGGACTTCAAAACAGGAAGTAGCCTGAATAACATCCCTTCATCTCCAGCTTTAGACCATCAGTACCTGATATTGCCTCACTGGTACCAGCCCAGCTACAGTACCTGCTATTGCCTCACTGGATCAAGCCCAACCCTAGTATCATCTGGGTCTAGCTTACCACAGTATCATCTGGGTCTAGCTTTACCAAGCGTGAATCATTGTGCGCCATTATTAATGAATTATATGAATGAAATATATATAATGAATAATGAATTAATAAAGATGGATTTCATAGTGGCCAAAGGGAGGAATGGAGGAGAGATTAATCTTTCTATTTGGCTTAATGAGCATCATCATTTTACTTTTTATCTTCAGGTATTGACAGATAGCACTTTGCCAAGTTCCATTACCACATTACTCACCTATGTAAATAAACTGTGGGAATACTCCCTTCTGGCTAATGGTTGCGGGACCGAGTGGAAGTGAGTCAGTACTTCTATTGTATACAGGTGTGCGACAAGTCAGGTGTACATTTATCACACAGCTTTCCTTCATGGTGCTCCCAATATCTGGCACAGTATATTGACATTTACATATTAGCTAGTAATTGTTATTATGTAATATTTCCAAGCCAGCGTGTACAATAATGAATAACCTTGCTGACACACAGTATGGTGCATGATGGGAAATCATGGGAAATGTAGGCATGATTCAACAGTAACTGCATTTGTGCTCTTGTGTGTTAGTATGTAACGTAACTAGCATCAGGTTAGCAGAGAACAGTCAATGTATTTATCATTGCTCATTTACAGCGGTGTGCATTGGGGTCAACCAGGAATTTGTATGAAGTTCATATATTCTCCCTGTAATTGTGTTTCCTCTGGATGTTCCAAATTATCCCTAGTTACTGGCTCTCACTGCCCTGGTATCTAATTGTGGACATGTGCCTGGGTTAGAGTGGCCCTTTACACACCAATATTAAGGCAAAGGGGGTTGCTATAGACACAAGAGTCTCAATCTGATCATATGATTTTTTAATTATTATTTTCAGTATTATTATTATTATTATTATTATTATTATTATTATTATCATCATCATCAATCATAGGAAAACTCAAACTGTACAAATTAATTGCCACAACATAATGTACTTATTTTTTTGTTTATTTTTTAAAAACACAATTCAATAACACTAATGCTGGCCATACACTTGTGCGATTGCCTTCGGTGGGATATCGGGCCCGATTTCCCCTGCAGCTAACAGATGAAGCTTTCTTCATCTTTGCAGGGGCCAGCGGCCGGCTACCGCCAGGGAAGCGCACGCACAAGCCGATCGGGCACCCCATGGCAACAGAGCCTGCCGCCGGTCCCCGTAGCCTCCCGCGCTGTCGCCATGCGTCCCCCTCGGCACCACCTCCCCCCCCCCCCGAACTGGGCAGCATCTCCCTGAAGCGGAGACGGGCAGAGAGAGGCTGCCCAGCCGCCGTGATACTTGGACGCGTGTGCGCGTCCCAGTCCCTATCGCCGGCGCTCGCCATTGAAGAGGATCTGGCGGGCGCCAGCAATGGATGGAGCCGGCTCCATCTGTACCATGCAATAAATCTCATCGGAAATGCTTTTTTACTTTTTGTTGTGCATACAATCATGTGGCTTAATGCATGTCCCTTTTGATCAGAAATTGGGTGGAATTGCATGATCGAATGCGATTGCATCGAATTCTGACAAAAGCACACCAGAATTATCAAACATATCATGAACAATGTAAATAGATGGATGGGCTATCTGGGGAATATATAAACTGGCTAACATTTTAACTCTCTACACTCCTGTTTGCTTTGTGACTAGAGAGATTTGATTTATACCTGCTGCTCATTCCACATTGCTAGCTTCTATGCACTGCTTTGTTCTGCCTGGCATTACAAAGTGTTTCTACAGTATACTCAGGGGTTAAAGTGGGCCGGAACGGGGCGGAACTGAGTTCCGGCAGTTGTAATTGAAGCCGGAACTCAGTTCCGCCTCCTTCCGCCCACTGTGCATGGCCACAATTAGAGATTTCCTCCAGCAGGCTGGCTCAGGCTGCATTCATTAAGCCATTTAGAGCTCAAACTCCGGAGCCCGCCCAGCGTCCCCCCTGCCTCTAAAACCCGCCCAGCGACTTACTGCCTCCAGAAACCGGCCAGCGTCCCCCTGCCTTTGCAGCACGCCCATGCCCAGGCAACGATATGACCATGCTGCTGATGAGAGGAAGGAGGATGCTGAGAGGCAGACAGTGTGACACACTGTCTGCCTCTCACCATGCGTCCTCTCATCAGCGGCATTGTCAAATTAGCCAACACTGCAGCAACCCAGGGCAGTATTGCAAGGCAACAAGTTCCTGACGCTTCTCCTGCCCCTATTGCTTGGCCACTGCGCAAGTACTTATCTGAGCAGACACCTGGCCCCTTCTCTCAGGTCAGATAGCAGCCCGCAGTACAGCACACACAACTGAGCCTGCAGCATGTCGGTGTGCAGTGCAGGATGGCTAACTTACATTACAAAACTTGACTCCCAGCTGCGCTCACAAAACTGAGCTGACAGCAGGGGAGAGCGCACGAGTGGGCGGAGTCAAGGCTGATAGATGATTGGAGTGGGGAAGTGAAAGGCGACCTGGGCAAACTGCCACTAACAAATATGGCCGCTGGTCTAGGAGGAGGGTTTCTGCACATGCCCAGAAGCAACAGATCCTCCTCCCATGGGCCTTTGGGGATCCTGACTCCATGCAGTAGGACAGCCTGCCACCATCATCACATCTATGCAGTCAGACAGCCACCACCACCACAAACAAGTAAGTGCAAGAGCAGCCTTGGGTAAGATGTAAGTTTTACTAAAATAAGGCAAGCTTTTCCAATGTTTTTAAACAGTGTATATATATATATATATATATATATATATATATATATATTGCACACACTTATGCTGTAATGTATAATATAGTGCTTGAAGTGGTGTTCCATACCATCCAGCTGTCCAGGATGTAGACAGCAGCACACTCTGGAGCCCTGCAGTGTTGGCCACCCTTCTGCTCAACACTGTGTCCCACTTCACCTGCAGCTTCCTGCCAGTGCCTCCTATACAAATACCCCAGTCTATGTTCCCATGTCCCAGTCCCTTCCTGCATGCCCTAATCTGTATTCCTATGTCCCTCCCTGCGTGCCCCAGTCTGCGTTCCTATGTCCTACCCCTGCGTGCCCCAGTCTGCTTTCCTATGTCCCTCCAATGCGTGCCCCAGTCTGCGTTCCTATGTCCTACCCCTGCGTGCCCCAGTCTGCTTTCCTATGTCCCTCCCCTGCGTGCCCCAGTCTGCGTTCCTATGTCCTACCCCTGCGTGCCCCAGTCTGCTTTCCTATGTCCCTCCCCTGCGTGCCCCAGTCTGCGTTCCTATGCCCTTACCTGCTTGCCCCAGTCTGTGCTTCTATGCTCTTACCTGCATGCCCCACTCTATAATCCTATGTCCTTCCCTGCATGCCCCAGTCTGCCTTGATATGTCCTTACCTGCATGCCCCACTCTATGCCCTTATTCTGATTGACGCGGACTTTACCGCATACTTTCGGATCGCGTCTTTTCGGCGTCTGCGCATGCGTGGAGAACGCAACGCGCATGTGCCACGCCTTGACTCCGTACCAGTTCGGCCAAATCCCGTCCAAAACTGTTCCCCGCAATCAGTCGGGAAATATGGGCGTATTATGGGCGTCATGCGGAATGACACATGGGCGTAGTTTCAAAGTGGGCAAAACGGGGCGGAAACATGGGCGGATACGGGGGAGTACACTTATGTTGGGGGGCGTACATTCGGATAGCACTCCGAATGCACGCGATCAAAAAGGGCAGAAATGTGCGGTGTCCACAAGTGTACTATTGCTTTGCGGACACCACTCGTTCATGCGGTAGGCGAACGTACGCCTAATGACTACAAGCATTAACACCTGAACCCAATAGAATCTACTCCTTTACTCATTACTCACTAATAGGCCGCTTGTCAGTGCTTTAATTGAAACCATTGCTGCTTCAATTGCTGTAAGGGTTAATGCGTGCAATGCATGTGTTAGGCATGCTTGTAAGGATATATTGGCATCTAATTGATTCCAATTTCAAATTAGCAGTTTTTTATGAGGATAGGTAATTGAATAAGTGGGTCATGTGATGTCTTGCAGAAGATACTTAATAGTGGGTTGTTTGGCGTAAATACTCCGCTTACGGGCGGTAGCACCGCTTGGCTCCCGTTCGGATGCGGTATTTCCGAGCATACTCTGTAATACTCTGTAATACCGTGCAGAATCAGAGTGTTTCTCCCGCACACGCATGGTTTGTATGTCGTCCGTAAACACGCCCTGTTCTTACAGAGTGAGTCCGTCCGAATGCGGAGGACACGTGGGCGTTTCTACGGACGATGGCCGCACGCGGCAAAACACCGTGGCGTGCGGACCGCTCCGTAAGAATGCGGGAATATCCGCACCGATCTGAATAAGGGCCTATATTCCCATGTCCATTACTACCCTGCTGTGATACCTGTGCTCCTATACCTGTGCTTCCCATATACAGCCCTCTGTGCCCTCCCATTATTGCCCTGCTGGGAGATAAGCTCCTATACTTGTGTTGCCCCCTATATCCCCCTGTACTTTTCCATTACTGCCCTTCTGTGAATGCCACTCCCATAGCCAGCGCTACCATTAGTCAGCCGCATAAAGGCACCTGCTCCTGAGGGGCCCCACTGGGTTCTTTTAACACAGAAATGACGGGATGGCCTTCTTCTACATCTGCAGCTTACCGAGCGCTTGAGACGCCGCCCTGCCGAATACCTTCCCCCCGCCACTGAACACCCTTGGTACCATGTAAGGGTTGAGTTATGGGGCGTGGCTTCTGCCAGGTGGGAGGTGCTAGGGGTGTGGCCCGCAAGGGTGGGTGTAGAGGGGTGAGTTCCACCACCTCCCTTGGACCACTTTAAGCACTGAGTATACTGCTTTGTGTAGAGATGGATTCTGCTCGCTATCATGCACTGATGTGCTACACTGTGCTCACGGTGAGGGGGAGACACAGAAAGAGCCCAGCAAAGGATGGGAGAGGTATTGCTGAACGAAGGACTGTGTTTTTCAAAGGCCTAATCGGTCCTACATGCACCTCTTGGATGAGATCAGGGAGAACAACCAATGACTTCCGCAACTTTCTGTGCATGGATGATGACACCTTCCAAAAGTTGCTTGGTCTGGTGACCCCAAACATTGAGCAGCGGGAGACCAAATGGCGGGTTCCTATCCCTGCTCAGGAGAGGCTTGTGGCTATCCTGTGGTACCTGGCTACTGGGCAGTCATTTGAGGACCTCAAGTTTGGGACACGCATCTCTGTGCAGGCTTTGGGGCACATCATCCCTGAAACCTGCAAGGCTATTATCAAGGTGCTTCAGTACAAGTATTGTAAGGTAAGGAAATGACACCATACATTGCTTGTCATTTTGCATTTTGTTAAAAAATGTTATAAATGCATTCTGCTACTATGACATTGAGTGTCCCCGCAGCCAGCGGCGCAACGCATACATGCAGCTTTTGGTAGGAAGATGGGTCCCCAGTTCCATCAACCTGCACCAATTTGCTCCCATTCTGAAAAAAACACAATTCTGACCCTAACTCTCTCTCTTACTATCGTCCTATCTCTCAGCTCCCATGCCTTTCCAAGCTACTGGAGAGACTTGTCTACTCTCACCTCACACACTTTCTTAACTCTCACACCCTATTAGACCCGCTTCAGTCAGGCATTCGTTACCAACAGTCCATTGAGACAGCACTGACTAAAGTGGTGAATGTGTGGTGAAACTTGGTAACTGCCAAGTCTAAAGGCCATTACTCACTACTTGAGTGGTGAAACTTGGTAACTGCCAAGTCTAAAGGCCATTACTCGCAACTTATTCTTCTAGATCTTTCTGCTGTGTTTGAAACTGATGATCATACTCTTCTTATACAAACACTGCACTCCCTAGGTCTTAATGATACAGCCCTTTCCTCCTTTACATATTACCTATCTGATCACTCTTTCAGTGTTTGCTTCTCTGACTCTACCTCCTCTTCACTACCTCTGTCAGTCGGAGTTCCACAAGGCTCAGTATAAGGCCCTCTGCTTTTCTTAATCTAAACCTCATCTCTTGGCAAACTCATCAGCTCTTTCGAATTTCAGTATCATTTATATGCAGATGATACTGAAATCTATCTATCAACCCCAGAGTTGTCACTAGTGGTTTTGGGCCGAGTCTCTGAATGCCTCTCTGCCATCTCATCTTGGATGTTTTCTCGCCAACTCAAACACAATATTTCCAAAACAGAATTACCTATAATCCCACCATCTAAGAACAGTTACCATCCTGATATCTCCATCACTGTTGACAACTTGACAATCTACCCTACTCCACAAGCTTTTTGCCTAGGAGTCATCCTTGATTTTGAACTGTCATTTGTTCCCCACATTCAATCTGTCACCAAATCATGTTACATTCATCTAAAAAACATATCCAAAATACGACCCTATCTCACACAAGACACTACCAAATCTCTTATCCATGCACTCATTATATCCCGCATTGATTATTGCAATAGTCTCCTAACTGGTCTTCCCAAGAACAGACTCTCGCCACTGCAATCCAATCTAAATGCTGCTGCTAGGCTGATCTTCCTGGCAAGATGCTCATCGTCTGCTGATCCGCTCTGCCAGTCCCTGCATTGGTTACCTGTGTTTTACCGTATTCAATATAAAAGCCTTCTGCTAGCATATAAAGCTATTAACCATACTGCATTTAACATTGTAATCAGCCATCAGGGTGGCTGTACAATTAAAAATTGGGTATAATCGCGTCAAATCGCATGCGATCTGGTCGCATGCAATGCGACCGATTTCACACACCCGATGCCATACAATGTAAATCGGAGGCGCAGTGCTAGGAAACAAGTACCAATACATCTAATGTTTAGAAAAATAAAATCAAGAACATTCATTAAAAAATAATCATTCTATGAGTGGTGTCCAGCAGTACATACTGTATATGCCAATCACTGTGTTCATTTCTAGGCAGGATTGATCAGCAATACTTATTACACTTATTACAGCATAATGCACTTTAACGTATTCAACTGTTAATATATTGGCTTATCTTTGGCATAATTATATGCTGTAATTCAGCTGCAGGTGGGGCAGATGTAACATGTGCAGAGGGAGTTAAGGTGGCCATACATCTACAGATTTAGGGGGACATTTACCAAAATGGATTCGTAGAAAAAAGGTGTATTCGTAGGCAGAAATACACCTTTTTTTTACGAATTTGTATTTTCGGGATTTACAATCCCAAAAATACAACAATTCGTAGTCCTAAAGATGGAACATTCGTATTTGTATTTACAAATACGAATGTCTACACCATCGATAGAATACGACAGAAATCACCATTCAAAAGAATGGTGGTTTCTGATTTACTAAGCAGCCGTACTGATAATACGGCTGCTTAGTGGTGTAAAACAGGCATGCAAATACGACAGGAAAATAGAACACCATTTTCATGTCGTATTTGCGTTTTAGCCTGCACGGATCAGTCAGATCCGTGCAGGCTTTGGTGTAAAAAAATAGAAAAATAAATAAATTTAAAAAAAAAATGGCGTGGGGTCCCCCCCACAGCCGAAACCAGCACCAGGCTGACAGAGCCTGGAGCCGGTAATTAAAAATCAGGGAACCCGACAAATAGGGGTTCCCCGATTTTTAACAACCAGCCCCAGGCTCCTGTTCTGGGGCTGGTTCCCAAAATACGGGGGACAAAATGACTAGGGGTCCCCCGTATTTTAAGAACCAGCCCCAGGCAAAACCAGCCAGCAGGGTAATGCCACAGCCGGGGGGAGACTTTTTATACAAGTCCCCCCGGCCAAAGCATTCATCCCTACCGACCAGTCAGCCTGGCCAGGGGCCCTGGGGGAGTGGGGACCCCCCCAATAAAGGGGTCCCCCCCCTCCAGGACTTACCTGACCAGGCTGAAGCCTGGTGCTGTCCTCGATGCCCCTGGGCGGTGGGCATCGAGCTGATGGTATGGTGTAAAAAATAGAATAAAAAGCATTGTCTTTTACTGGTGAACTATGAGTCCCAGCAAGCCTCCCCCGCAAGCTGGGACTTGGAGAACCACAAGTCCCAGCCTGCGGGGCATTAAAGGGCCCGCTGGGTCTTGTAGTGCCACAGTAAAAGAAAGAGTTAAATAAACACACTGACACACGTGAAAAATAAAAGTTTAATACATACATAACACATACATACTGATACTTACCTTTCTTGATCCCGTAGGTAGCCCTGGTCCTGATGTCCTGTGTCGTCCATGTCGGCTGTCTGCGTCGTCCTCCAGGTCCATGTCGACGGTCCGTGTCATCCTGCAGGTCCATGGCGGTGTCCGGGTCCGAAGAAATCCATGTTGGAGCTGTGGAAGGAAATCCTACTCACCTGGTCCTGCGCTGAAGAAGTCTTCTCTTGATCCGACGTAGTCCAGGTAATCTTCATGCTGTCGCCGGTCCCCGCTGTCTGCGCTGTCTCTGCATCGCGCTGAGGAGAGATGCTGAAGTTTCATATTCGGCGCCTCTCCTCAGACTGAATTCTATTGGCCGCCTAGCAGGCCAATCAGGAGCCGACTTTCTCGGCTCCTGATTGGCCTGCTAGGCGGCCAATAGAATTCAGTCTGAGGAGAGGCGCCGAATATGAAACTTCAGCATCTCTCCTCAGCGCGATGCAGAGACAGCGCAGACAGCGGGGACCGGCGACAGCATGAAGATTACCTGGACTACGTCGGATCAAGAGAAGACTTCTTCAGCGCAGGACCAGGTGAGTAGGATTTCCTTCCACAGCTCCAACATGGATTTCTTCGGACCCCGCCATGGACCTGGAGGATGACACGGACCGTCGACATGGACCTGGAGGACGACGCAGACAGCCGACATGGACGACACAGGACATCAGGACCAGGGCTACCTACGGGATCAAGAAAGGTAAGTATCAGTATGTATGTGTTATGTATGTATTAAACTTTTATTTTTCACGTGTGTCAGTGTGTTTATTTAACTCTTTCTTTTACTGTGGCACTACAAGACCCAGCGGGCCCTTTAATGCCCCGCAGGCTGGGACTTGTGGTTCTCCAAGTCCCAGCTTGCTGGGGAGGCTTGCTGGGACTCATAGTTCACCAGTAAAAGACAATGGTTTTTATTCTATTTTTTACACCATACCATCAGCTCGATGCCCACCGCCCAGGGGCATCGAGGACAGCACCAGGCTTCAGCCTGGTCAGGTAAGTCCTGGAGGGGGGGGACCCCTTTATTGGGGGGGTCCCCACTCCCCCAGGGCCCCTGGCCAGGCTGACTGGTCGGTAGGGATGAATGCTTTGGCCGGGGGGACTTGTATAAAAAGTCTCCCCCCGGCTGTGGCATTACCCTGCTGGCTGGTTTTGCCTGGGGCTGGTTCTTAAAATACGGGGGACCCCTAGTCATTTTGTCCCCCGTATTTTGGGAACCAGCCCCAGAACAGGAGCCTGGGGCTGGTTGTTAAAAATCGGGGAACCCCTATTTGTCGGGTTCCCTGATTTTTAATTACCGGCTCCAGGCTCTGTCAGCCTGGTGCTGGTTTCGGCTGTGGGGGGGACCCCACGCCGTTTTTTTTTTTTAATTTATTTATATTTCTATTTTTTTTTACACATTGCAGCCTGCACGGATCTGACTGATCCGTGCAGACTGCTAGAAATAATTCGTATTAGCGGCCGTATATACGGCCGCTAATACGAATTCCTACGACATCGGTGGGTTACAAAGCAGTCGTATATGACTGCTTTGTAAATCCCCCTCCGGAACACGACTTTGCATACGACTTAAACAGTCGTATGCAGTCGTAGGGAAAATACCAATACGAAAAACTAGGTTTTTCATATTGGTAAATTTCCCCCTTATTGTCCGATCTGTCTGGTTGGAACAAAATCCTGGTAATGGATAAGAGCAAATGACAGTTGACCGTTTGCTTTGAAATGCTGGAAAACTGCCAAAAACTGTCATTCAGATATTACCAGGTGTTTGTTCCAACCGGCCCAATCTGACAATAAATCTGTAGATATATGGCCACCTTTAGATTTGTGTGAGTTATTTTGTTTCTGTGCAGGGTAAATACTGGCTGCATTATTTTACACTGCAATTTAGATTTCAGTTTCAACACACCCCTCCCAAATTTAACTCTCTCAACACATTACATCTGCCCCACCTGCAATGCAGCATTTTTTTTTTTGCCCATTTTGAGAACAAATTTGTACTGCGATCAGGTCTGATTAAGGGCCATTATGCAGTGTTATATTTCACACAGTGTCACTGAAATTCCATTTAGAGTATTTGTGCTTCTTCTATTATAAACACATTCAGGATAAAACACACAATATTCACAATTGTGACCATGAAAATGGGTCAATTATTAGGGAGTTTTTACGGGAGTCAGTCACTTTGCACTAGGACAAGCTTGTACTGTTTTTTAATATGCTAAAGTATATTAATAAACCACATCATGACATAATTTTAACTAGATCGGAGCATCTTCATAGGTTTCGTTATTTTCACCTAAAAAATGAAACTTCAGGCCTCTTGCTGTTGACTCAGATCAAAAAGATTTTGCACATTTCTTATTCAGGTCAAGTCACAACTTTCCCACACTAGCCGATTTAGAATTTCTCAATTTCAGTTTTTTCACTCCGCCCTATATACATACATATAAACTGTTTAAGATGTAGTTCTACTTATCTATCCAATATACAGTAATTTTAAGGCCAGGCACCCAAAAGTTACAGTGCCTTCAGTAATGCCCTTTACCATAGAAGTGTTGGCACACAGAGAACTTGGCTCATGTTATGTTTCTCAACCATTTGACTCACCCTGTAACTGTTACTCTTTAATTACATAACATGTCTATTGTTTCTTCCTTAGTCCTTTTAGGGTTTTTTGTATTCATCTATGTATTTGCACAGTATTGTTAGTCTGTACTTAACATCATCAAATAAATGCTTAAGATTACGCTTTCATATGAGTACAGTATATTAAGAGCTAGCTGCCTCAGTTATAAACTGTGGGAAACTATGAGACTTTCAATTATCAAGAAAATCAGTTGTAGAATCAGTACCGAAATGGTAGTTTACAATGGTATACTGTAATTCATGGTTTATTTGCACCTTTAACCCCTTGAGTGGTATGGCCGGAAATTTTCCTGGCTCAGCTGCGCTGCCGCAGCAGGTTGGCCCGGAAAATTTCTGGGCATACCACAAATATGAAATAGGTGCGCGCCAGTGGAGTCCAGGTGTGCACCACTGGCGCAGCACCTCTAGAACCCCCCCCCCCAGCCATTCCCCCAACCCTCCCATCACCTGTGCTCCGCCAATCGCACGCTGGAGCTCTTCTAACCCCGCTCCCCCAGCTGCTTCCGCCTGCCGCCATCCTATTAGTAGCAATGACATCGGTGGCAGGCTCGGGGATGTTCGGGGTGGCTCGGGGGGACTCGGGAGCGCTCAGGCACCCGAGTCCTCCCGAGCCACCGCTAACATCCCCCAGCCTGCCGGAGCAGAGGTGAGGGAGGGGGATTCCAACTGTGGTGGGTTTTGCTGGGGCAGGACAAACCTGCCCTGGTAGGTTTGTCCTGCCCCAGCAAAACCTACCACTTAAGTGGTTAAAGTACTGTATGTCAATACACTGGTTACAGTGCTGTATGTCACATCAACTCCTACTCTAAAGTTAGATGCAGTAAAATAATGTTTTTTATATCTCTTTTTGATACGTAAAAGTCCATTAAAAAAACATTTCACGAAAATGCAATTAAATCCCTACCCCGTGGTAAGGCAGGACCTGACGGGGTTATTAATAACTTCTATACCACCTTCGGAGATACCCTGACGCCCTATTTGACCAACCTCTTTAATAGCATAACCTCCTTAGGCTTTCTCCCTAAAAAAATGTTAGAGGCCCAAATTGTAACCATCGCCAAACCAGGAAAAGACCCAGCTCACTGCCATAACTACCGCCCAATAGCTTTACTAAATTGTGACTTAGAACTATTTGCAAAACTGGTACTCTTTACCTAGCACGGCGCCCGCGATTACAATCGCGGGCGTCGGGGGTAAAAAATCGCGGGCATCGCGGGTAAATCAAAAACGGGTGCAACGCGATGCCCGCGATGCCCACGATTTTCCCATAGGGATCAATGTTAAAAGTCAGATTGGTCGCGATTTTAGCATTAATTGGCTCAATGCCCGCGATTTTTACATAGGAAACAATGTTAAATGGGCCACAGAGCCCTAATAGTCCCCCTGAAGTGTGAAATGGCCCCCACAATTTTTAACGCCACCCCACGATCAACGTGAACCCGAAGCGTGGCGAGCGCAGCGAGCCCGCGAGGGGCGGCGGTACGCGTCCTCCGACCTTTTCATACCCCCACTATCCACGTCGGCGTGGAGTTGAGAATAAAATAGTGTGGCGAGCGCAGCGAGCCACCGAGCCCGAAGCGTGGCGAGCGCAGCGAGCCCCACGAGGGGACGCGGATACCTTCACAGGTAAACGCGTCCCCTCGCGGGCTTCACAGGTGTCCGCGTCGCCGCGGACACCTGTGAAGCCCGTGAGGGGACGCGTATAACTGTGAAGGTATCCGCGTCCCCTCGCGGGGCTCGCTGCGCTCGCCACGCTTCGGGCTCGGTGGCTCGCTGCGCTCGCCACACTATTCTATTCTCAACTCCACGCCGACGTGGATAGTGGGGGTATGAAAAGGTCGGAGGACGCGTACCGCCGCCCCTCGCGGGCTCGCTGCGCTCGCCACGCTTCGGGTTCACGTTGATCGTGGGGTGGCGGTAAAAATTGTGGGGGCCATTTCACACTTCAGGGGGACTATTAGGGCTCTGTGGCCCATTTAACATTGATTCCTATGTAAAAATCGCGACCAATCTGACTTTAAACACTAAAATCGCGACCAATCTGATTTTTAACATTGGTCCCTATGGGAAATCGCGGCCATCGCGGGCATCGCATCGCACCCGTTTTTTAGTGCATGCGATGGTCGCGATGGTCGCGATGGGCGCCGTGCTAGGTAAAGAGTACCGCAAAACTTATTGCGGTACTTGTGGATTATCACGGCTCCCATCGCATGCCATTGCATGCGATTTTTTTCCACTTCGGGCTCGGTGGCTCGCTGCGCTCGCCACACTTTCTATTCTCAACTCCACGCCGACGTGGATAGTGGGGGTATGAAAAGGTCGTAGGACGCGTACCGCCGCCCCTCGCGGGCTCGCTGCGCTCGCCACGCTTCGGGTTCACGTTGATAGTGGGGGTGGTACAGCCTCAAAAATGCCATTTGGGGGCCATTGAACATGTTTCATACTAATTTCAATGCATTTGGATGCTTTTCTGTTAAAAATTGCATGCGATGCAATCACGTGCGATGCGATGCGATTTTTTCATGTGCGATGGCCATCGTGTGAGCCGTGATACTCCACAAGTACCCTTATTGCTATAAGAATTAACAAATACCTCCCTTTGCTAGTACACTCGGACCATCATGGGTTTGTCCCTGGCAGGCAATCGTCTGACAACACTCGCAGAGTGTTTAATCAAAGAGACTCATTGAAAGATGATCAGAACCTTCTGCTGCTATCATTGGAAGCAGAGAATGCATTTGATCGACTAAACTGGAACTATATCCGCAAAGTTCTTTCTAGATTCGGTTTAAAAAAAAAACTAATTCTATCATCGATCCTTGCCCTTTACAGTGCTCCCTTGGCCCGAGTGTTTAGCAATGGCTTCCTTTCAAGTTCCTTTCCCATCTCCAACGGCACAAGACAAGGCTGTCCCCGCTCTCCTTTAATTTTTGTGTTGTCTATCGAGCCTCTAGCCTCTAAAATCCGCAATGACCCCTCCTTCCTGGAATAAAAGTTGTGAAGTCCACCCATAAGTTGAGCCTTTTCACGGACAATGTACTCCTTTTTGTCTCAGACCCCATCCACACCCTACCCCAACTCCATGACACCCTAGATTCCTTCAGTAAATCATCCTATTACAAACTTAACACTACAAAAACTGATGCCCTTCCCTTTAACCTAGCTACTGTAGTTCACTTCCACTATTGACTACCAAATTCCCCTATAACTGTCAGACAGTGTCAATGATATATTTAGGCATTAATATCCCAGCGGATACCAAGAAAGTTTTTGACATAAATTTGCCTCCTCTTCTTCAGTCTTAACTACTCTCTCCAAGTCTTGGCTCGCGTTTGATATTTCATGGCTATGCTGCATGGCTGCATTTAAAATGTCTTTATTACCTAAATTAATGTATTTATTTTATACAATCCCATATATTTTCTAAAAAAAAAACAGACTTCCTGCACTTCGATTAAACCCGAATCCAGAATGATTCACTCCAGAGCTAAAGCTAAGCCTTCCAGACCTGACCCTATACCACGATGATTGCAAGTTGGCCCAAATAAAAACTTTCTTCGATATACACTCTGAGCAATGAAGGATGGACCTCGAGAGGCCCGTGTGTAGATTCACGTAGAGGATCTGTTCAGAATACCAAATCATTAAGGCCCAATTTACAAACACTCCTTCCCTCCACTAGAGCTTCCCTTACAGTGTGGGACTCACTTCCGATTAAACTATCCCTCCTCATGCCCCAGCTCCCCTACGTTTCCTTGAAATCACTCTCCCACCTGATTCCCAATCTACATCTCTCTCTCAGTGGTTTTCCACAGGGATAACAAAACTAGGAGATATCTTAGATGGCCCCCAGTAGCATCTTTCTCTCATCTACAACAAAAATTTTCGCTACCCAGGTCTGAGCTCCACCACTACCTCCAGATATGCCACTGGTGGAATAGTGTCCCTTAATGAGCTGGCCCTTCTCACACTTTAACCCCACAAATCTACACTTGCCTCAATCAATCCGACTCTAAAGGAGATATTACATTCTGGTATAAAACTCTTATAGACTTACTTGAAACCCCTAAATCAAAAGACCAAGAAAAACGGGAAGCTGATCTCGGTATACAGCTTTCAGATTCCCAATGGAGAAAAATCTTCAATAACTCTCACTCCATGTCAAGATGTTTAAACCACACCGAGATGCATATAAAACTGATTCATAGACTCTACCTGACCCCAGATAGATTAAACACCTTTTGGCCAATGTGCTGGAGACAATGTGGAGAGATTTGCCCCATCGACCATATATTCTGGTCCTGCCTTCTCATCACAGCTTATTGGAAAGAAGTATTTGAACTAGCGAGACAGGTATTAGATATCCCAATACTACCTACCCCATCAGCAGCGCTATTAAACATATTCCCAGAAACTGTCCCATCCCGCAAGAGATATGTTTTAGGCCATATCTTCATCACAGCCGGGTCCACCCTGGCTCAATCCTGGAAACAGCCCGCTCCCCCCAGCTCTTAAAACGTATTCAGAAAATCAACTTTAGCTATACTAGGGAGACAGAGTATATACCATATTCATAGTCAGCCTCTTCCCCACTGGTGCGATGGACCTACTGGCATAAACATGTCACAGATGGTAACGGTACAGATGGTAACGGTTATACAACTTTCCCTGGACCCTCCTCCTGTGACCCTCGCCAATTCAGCCTTAATGAAAATGACTCAATGTCTCCAAATCCTGCATGATTCCTCTGGTGTGTACTCCAACTTACATATCCTGGATTCCATTCTGAGGTTAGATTCGTAATGTTGTGCTCAGTACTTCTTAAACTATTTGTCCCATCACGTTAGTGCAGATGGCACTGAGCAGAGTGTGCTGAGTGGGGGAGAGAGATTGTGCTGCAGCAGCCTGTCCTCTCCACTCCATACTGCCCAGATCCTTACAAATAATAGTTGAACGTTCACATCAGTCCCTGCCCCAGGGACTTACAATCTATATTTCCTACCACAAGTACATGCACACACAGTCATTCTAGGGTTAATTTTGATGGGGCATAGTAACCTACCAGTATATTTTTGGATTGTGGGAGGAAACCGGAGTACCCAGAGAAAACCCACGCAAGCACTGGGAGAATATACAAACTCCGCACAGTTAGGGCCATGGTGGGAATGGAACCCATGACCTCAGCGCTGTGAGGCAGTAATGCTAACCAGTACATCATCCATGCTGGTCTAAAGCATTAGCCTTTTATTATATTTATTTATTTACAGTCTCTCATATAGCGTCGCAGATTCCATTGCGCTTTGCAATTGTTTTATATAGGATCACCTTTGATTCTTTTAATATAGTTTTTTTATTGCGTCACTAGATTTTACCACTATCACACACCATTTCCACTGTTTGTGCCACTGGTGTCTTGCTCAGCTTAGCAGTTTTGGGTGTAAGAACCTTTACATAATAATAAATTAAAATGAAGGAATCTAAATACATTATGTAAACACATGTAATGTACTGCTGCTTGCACTGCAATAGCATAATTGAATAATCTATATCATAAAATCGACTGTGGGTAAAAGTGATATCATAACATTAGAATGTAATGACAGGTGGTCTGAACTTTGACCACTCCCACCTGTGTCAGAGATTCACAGGAGAGAGGGAGAGGACCATAACAGAGAGACATTATGGGTGGAGGAGAGAGAGACAGTGTAAATATGTGCTTTGTTCCTGTCTCACCCAACATTTACCATGATACATTAAGCTCTGCTAATTGGTATATCTTATGCAATGGTGTACAATATTGTGGACTTCTATATATGAGTGCAGCTGGAATTGTTGCTGGACATATTAGCTACAGGGCTTATTGCTATGCAAGATTTGGGCTCAGTTAATACAGAGTAGGCCAGAAAATGTGTAATGTGGAATCTCCCTCTTGTTTTCTCTGAACATTATTTCATGAAATGTAATACTTACCCAAAAATTCCTGTGATTTTAGTACAAAAATCCAACATCATTCGAGCTGGTCCAACCGCACCCATATTATCCCTCCCCTCAGCTGCCAATGTATATTAAAATAGCCAGTGATTCACGTTCTTGTTGAACTTTCTTCACTTGAACTGTAGAAACTTTTATTATAACACATAATACTGCTCTTGAGAACGCCCTCTCCTACGTCGTTAAAAGTCATTTTTGTGACTAATCCCTGAAATGTTGGAAAGCAAGAAATTATACTAAAATGTGCGGAAAATCAGATTCACTAACCAGTTATTTCAGTCATTATATTTATGTGGTCCACAGGAGGAGTTTTATTTTAACCCTTTGAGTGTCAACATCTTTGTGAGAGATGTGGAAAATATCAGCTAGAAAAGACAGCGTCGCTCACCTTTGTTATATACATTCAAATAAAAAATGTTGCGTAAAAAAGATCATTCCTATATAAGGTAAACATTACAGGTCATTGTGGTGAATAAAAATGTTTGCTTGCCAATTTTCACACCCATTTCGACAAGTTCACTTGGCACTCAAAGGGTTAATGTATACTGTACATTATACTTTGGGGAGAGTGTTTTCGTGGGTATTTACGCCAATCCCTGTATTACCGTAATCTACGAGCTGCTATTCCTGGTGTTTTTGTACAAATAAATGATTATATTTTGTTAATGTTTATTTGGTACTTGTTTCCTAGCACGGCCACACCGATTCAGATCGGGGTGGTCGTGTCGGAAAAATCGGGTCGATCGCATCGCATGCGATTTGGTCGCATGCGATGCGATCGACGCGACCGACCGATTTTTGACCCGATTTTTTTCATTGAATCCAATGTAAATTGGGTCCCTGGACCCAATTTTACATTGGATTCAATGAAAAAAATTCCCAACCCCCCCAAATTTAAGCGCGTTAACCCCAGGCCACGATAGACGCCAACCCGAAGCGTGGCGAGCGCAGCGAGCCCGCGAGGGGCGGCGGTACGCGTCCTCCGACCTTTTCATGCCCTACTATCCACGTCGGCGTGGAGTGAGAATAGAATAGTGTGGCGAGCGCAGCGAGCCACCGAGCCCGAAGCGTGGCGAGCGCAGCAAGCCCCGCGAGGGGACGCGGATACCTTCACAGGTAAACGCGTCCCTTCGCGGGCTTCACAGGTGTCCGCGTCGCCACGGACACCTGTGAAGCCCGCAAGGGGACGCGTATAACTGTGAAGGTATCCGCGTCCCCTCGCGGGGCTCGCTGCGCTCGCCACGCTTCGGGCTCGGTGGCTCGCTGCGCTCGCCACACTATTCTATTCTCACTCCACGCCGACGTGGATAGTAGGGCATGAAAAGGTCGGAGGACGCGTACCGCCGCCCCTCGCGGGCTCGCTGCACTCGCCACGCTTCGGGTTGGCGTCTATCGTGGGGTGACGACGGGGACATCTATAATGTGAAATGGGTCATATTGGCCCATTTCACATTTTTTCACATTTTTACAGCATTTCAATGTTAAAAATTTTTTTAACATTGAAGCCTATGCAAAAATCGGGTGCATCGCGTCGCATCGCGTCGGGACCAATGTTAATGGTCCCGACCGACGCGATGCCCCCGATATTTTACCTTTCCCGACAAGATTTCAATGTTAAATTTTTTTTTAACATTGAAGTCTATGGAAATATCGGGGGCATCGCGTCGGTCGCGTCGGGACCAATGTTAATGGTCCCAACCGACGCGATGCCCCCGATATTGTCTCCTAGCCGGCTAAATGGACCTGATTTCAAAAGAAATCGGGTCCATCGGGGGTAATCGTGTCCCTTAATTAAGGGACACGATTACTTAAGATTGTGGCCGTGCTAGGAAACAAGTACCGTTTATTTAAGTCTGTCATATAGAAAAAACCTAGTATTAACAATATAGCAGCCTGATCACGATGTAGAATTAATGTACAGATACAGCTAGAATCTATACGCCATACAGTGTGAAAGGCCTGGAACATTAACCGCAAGAGAATTCATTTCTTAAGGAGCCCATACACAGTCCGTTGTGTATGGCTTCCGTTCTGTAATATGCGATGCGCGCTCCCGCGCATCACATAGTACGGTACAAAAAGTATGTGCTGCACATACTTTTTGTACTAGGTACACATCGGATCGGATCGCAGTGCATGCACACTGCATGCACTAGGGATGCGATCCGATCCGATGTGTACTGTCTAAGCACACAACGGATCCTATTAACGGACCGTGTATGGGGGGGCATTAGACACAGAAAAAGTTACAAATGAAGGGTAATGGAACTTGACGTGAGGAAAAGCTGCCACTTGCATTGGAATCCTTCTTAGTTTTTGTGAGGATACGAGTTCTTCAATCACTCAGACACCGAGCAGATGAAACCAAAATACGGTTTATTTTTATCACCGCACACACAAGTAGATAAAGACAGGAGCAAGAGGCAAATGTAGCATATAAACGTTATCGGGTAGCAGTCAAAAATGGCAGTCCTTGTAGCAGCAGTTCCAAATCACAAAACTATCACTTATTCCACACAGCAGTGATAGCCGAACCTGTGTAAATCCACACAGCACGGACGCTCCACACCAGAGCTTAGTAGGATGCCCCCCCTCCCGGGCAAACGATGTGTTCCACAAGATCCAGTGGAGGGTATGACCCCTGAGCTAGGATTGCGACTAACATAAGGAGCTGGCATGTGTACAAGTCATTTTAAAACCTTCTAAATTCCCACGGTGCACAAACCAAAAGTGGGCTTGCAGTGGGTCTTGATTGGTGGATTCAAGAGTCAGGTATATCCCCCTCCCAGCTACTGCTGCTGCCCCCCCCCCCCCTGCTGGGTCAGGCTCCAAAGAGTCTACTAGAGTCCAGAAAGGCACAAAGGAGTGTAAATACAATTAAGGTAATTTGGTTATGTCCTGATTACCCCCTGTGGACATAACCTTCCTGTAAATAGCAGGGCAATTGGATCACCCCCTGTGGACATTTCCTGTCTGATCATATTGGGCAATATACAGTCTAATACTATGGTACACACAGATATGGGGAATAGAAACATCTGCAGAGAACAAGAGGGCTAAAATGTACATTAATTACTGTGGAGTTCTACAGCATAATACTATATGATCTGGAAATACACACACACATATATGGGGAATAGACATATCTATAGAGTACGAGAGGGTACAGACTGACTAAAGTGTACATTCATCACTACAAATAATAAAATATCATAATTACAGTCTTACTGTCAGTCTGCTCACCTCACAGTTTTTTCACACAAATTCAGGCTTAGTCACACACAGATACACAAACTGATCAATGCAATATAATTTTTGTTACTGCTAGTTTTTCTCTAGTGTAATAACATACCTCCCAACATATGTAAACTTGAAAACGGGACACCCGCGTGGCGGAGCCCGGATAGGGGGTGTGGCTTATGAAAAGGGTGCGTGATGTCACGGATGATGCATGCTCAGGCCACGCCCCCATTTCCCACCCTTCTGCAATGCTGAATAAATGCAGTGGGACAGTATGGGACATGGCAGGCAGGAGCTGATTGGCTGGCTGTTTATTACTCTCCATTTTATCACTTAGTACATCTGTCCCATTGTGAGTTGTCCGGAGACCCGCTGAATTTATTGTGCTGCCGATGGAGTTGACAGTACTTACCATCCCCTGGCTATACATTACAAGTGTCCGGGGTACAAAGTATGGTTCATTTCAGCTTGGAAGCCCAATTCTCCATCTTGAGACTGGGCAGAATAGTTCATGATAACTACCTATATACATATATATATATAACAATATACACATACAGTAGGGTGAAATATAATGGGTTGCGGGGTTTTTTTGCGATTTTTTCCGCAAAATCTGCAGTTTTCGGCCATTTCAAGCCTTGCAAACGAATTTGCCGTGCCAATGAGTGGTGCGGGCTAACCATTCAGTTATGTATTTTTTATGTGAATTTTTGTAAAGTAGGATGTTTGCCCGACCAATAATAAAAAACTAATATTCTGTAAACATTGAAGTTTTTTTAATTAAATCTGTTGTTGTGTGGGTTTTTTCATGTCAGCACGCTTGGAAATCACCATTCTATAAGCGCAGCGAGTTATTTCAGTATAAATCATTATTAAAAGCCCGCCACACTGATGTATGGGTAAAAATGTTACCTTATTTGTTGCATTTTACGCGATTTAATACTGAATAAAGTTATCAGTGAGTGAGATAAGCCTCGTAAAGCAATAAACGGTATTTATCAAAACACGCCTGTGCATTGGAAATAATTCGGTCATGGGTAAATTAATTCTTGTATCTCAGGCAGCCACCTTGAATGGATAATTCGCAAGCATATATCCATTAGTTAAAATGCCAACAGCTGAAATTCAAAACAAAATACTGCAGCTGTGCCAAAGAAAATCTGACTAATAACGGTCAAAGTAGAAAAACAAAACATATGACTAAAACATTTTCTTGATCTGCTGAAATTTTAAAAATCCAGATTTTGTGTAAATTTACTAAAATAACATTACAAGTGGTAATGTAGCCATTTCAATGGGTGTATGTTATTAGATAGACGGTGCCTAGATAGTCAATAGGTTAACCTCAAAAGATCAACATGCAATAGGTCGACAGCATCAGGGTAAAAAAGCCGACATAGAAAAGGTTGATACGGTCAAAATGTTGACGGGACAAAATATAGACATGAAAAAGGTAGACACATAAAAAGGTCAACATGAGTTTTTCACATTTTTGGGTTGTCAATGTCGTCAACTGTCGACATGGACCCCTAATTAGTGTAATGTACACTTGCATGGCTCGCTGGCCATGCTTCGGGCTTGGTGCCTCACTACTATTATATTCTCCCTCTATGCTGACATGGAAGGTGAAGTAGGAGCAAGTTGGTTTAAAAAAAAAAAAACACGAAAAACTAATTTCAACCTTGTCATGTGTCTACCTTTTTCATGTTTACATTTTAAACCTGTCGACATATTGACCCTACCAACCTATTGCATGTTGATTTTTGGGGGGGGGTAGACCTACTTACTGTCTATCTAGACACTTTAGATCTATCAACCGGAACCAATTTCAATTATTTGCAAGTGTCTCGATTGGTTGATGCTAGTGTATATTAAATTGGTTCATTTTTATTTACCATCTATCAAAAAATGTGAATACATTAGTTATATGCATTGCAAAGCTATAGGTATACAATTTTGCAATCTTTCACGAGCAGGGCCCTCTCTCCTCATGCTTTTCTTAGACTATATACTGTATATATAACTCTGCCACCCATAAAATGACTTCAGTGCCCTGTTCCCTGACGTGGTTTACTGGGCAGTAGTATGTTTGTACAGTTGTACTCACAGTAACATACTCAGGATCAGAATAGAGCAGAACATAACTGAACATACAGAGCACAAGGCGGTCATGTATGAGGGTAATGGTGCATATACCAGCGCTGTGGTTTGGTAGCAACAGGGTCTCATGGGTGTATATTATTAGATAGACATATATTTACAAAGTCATCCATATTCCACTGGGACACGATTTGGCCGAGCATGTGCAGAAGACCAAATGGTGGACATCTTGGAAAAGCACTGATGCCTCCCCAAAGAGTAGCATGGAGACTGCACAGCAGCAGTCTCAGTATTTCAACACAGATGATGAGTTATACTAAAAGTCATTGTGCAGCAGGGAGACTGTGCCACGACAACACAATTCTCAATGCCCACTGCCCAACACCATGCATTACATCCCTTCTGGTAACTGCAGGAAGGGTATTAAATAAAGTTATCAAATATGACAATATACAATCAGGATGTTACAAGTTCTTACAATAACCAGGCCTCTAGAGCCGGTAGTGGCCAGGGTGAAAAGTACCCTTAGATGCCCGGCCTTAAAAACTTAAATATATGCGGTTTGCTGTGTGTAAAAAGAAAATACACCTTACCTATTTAGGGTTTCTCAGTAACGGGGGCGCTTTGCTTTCCTCTGCAGTCTCTTCAATCAGTTCTCACTATTCATGTAGAAGATCACATGGTACAGAATATGGCTGTTTGTGTAGGAACATAAACAATCTCACATACAGCACTTTCTGCCCCATGTGTTCCCCATCCTCCTTACCCATGTGACCTGTTCCCTAGAGATCCGTTGACGTCAGCTGCCCGCCCCCGCACCCACTTCATCGGTTAATTACCGTGGGAACGCTCAGTGCTCTGATGGCAACACCCATGAAACGCTGGGCGTCCCCATAGGCAAATGCCCCGGCCCGCCGCCCCACCACGCCCCCGTCCGGACTTCTATGTGCGAGCGCTGTGGGCGCTCGCCAGAGTGACTGCGCGTGTGCATAAAAACCTATGCGCATACGCAGTTGCCAACAATCGATCGCATGCGCAAACGCGTGGGGGAACAATTGAATTACAATAACCCCCTCAGTGTCCTGTTTTGTGCAGCCCACCTTAAAAAAGATATTATGGAATTGGAAAGGGTTCAGAGAAAGGCACTAAATTGATTAAGCGGTTAGCCAAGTTAGGATTGTTTTTGCTGGAAAAAGCCATTTAAACAGGGCCGGATTAACAATGGAGCTGATGGAGCTACAGCTCCAGGCCCATTCTCCAAATAGGCCCATTCTGTAGCTGAGGGCCAGAGCTTTCCAACGAGCCCAGGCCCGCGTCGGTAGCCCTCCGGGAACCGGAGATACCGACAGGCAAACCTGGAACGTTTTCCCCATAGGATAACATGGGACCCGCTAATTCCGACCTCCACCTGGTTCCAACGGCTGCTAGTTCCCTCTCCGGCATCACAGAAGCTTGAGGTTGATCTCAGTCAAACCCAAATCGCTGGGCCTTCAATCTGATACCTAGTCCATATGGGTTCTAGAGATATTGCGGGTAAACCAATTTTTTTTCATTTCTGAAATGTAATTTCATGGCTGTTCATGTTGTTTGAGAGATTTCTCTGGAACCAAATGGCCCAGTTTCACGGGACCAAAATCATTTGAAGCCTACATGTAAATTGGTCAGTTGGTTCCGAAGATGTAGCTGGTTGTTTAAAGGGGGGCGGGGGTTGTTTTCTCTCCCCATCACACAAAAAAATGCAGGGACTAGGCTGGTGTAAAACAGTCCAGTCCGGGAATGTCCCTGCTTGATCTTGGGGCCATATTCCCGGGTAAATCCCTGCATTTTCTGGTGTGAAAGGGGTATTATTTCAAATAGCCGGGACATGCAGTGCTCTGAATACAGCCAGGCAGCCCCCTGCTCTCTGCCCAGCTGTCAATGGCTGTCATTTCTGCCCGGCGGCGGCTATCCCCCAGTTACCGCAAGCATGTAATCCCACATGGCAATGAGCATGGAACCCCTGGCAATAAGCATGGAACCCCTGGCAATGAACATGTTGGTAAGCAACACTTAAGTAGCATCATTTTTCATAGGCATTATGGTGTTTGGCATAATACGTAATGGAGAATATGGTGTTTGGCTTAACATGTAATGGGCATTATGGTGTAAATTTTTAATGCGCGCCTTCAGCGCGCAATGCCCCTATTTATGAAGCATATTGTGCATTATTGCTCAATCTGTTTGGTATAATAATGTGTATTTTGGCTCAATCCATGTGGCAAAATGTGTACTTTGCCTTAATCTGTGTGGCATAACGTGAATTTTGACTCAATCTGTGTGCCATAGTGTGAATTTTGGCTCAGTCAGTGTGAATTTTGGCTCATTCCATGTGGCACAGTGTAAGAGGCAAGTACAGTATAAGGGGGTTATTGTGTTGCATGATTTGTATAAGTGGTATATGGTGTGGTAAATTTAGGTAGCCACATAAAAGGTGCTGAAATGTTGTCTACCAAGTTTCGGCTTTCAGTATTTTTTTTATGACTGGAATGCTGCCTCGGTATCCTGCATGTGCACCTTTGGAGGGCACCCGCCAATATATCTCCCTGCATTTTTCTTATGCCAGCCCCCTGCCTTTTCCAGGCATATATAATTAGTTGAAAGTATTTACACAAATACAGACACACCCATGAGCAGACCACCCAAACAGAACACTGGTCACGCCCCCCACATTATTAGGTGCTGGCCACAACCCCTTTTATTGTGCATAATAGGCCATTGATAATTTTTCAGCTTCAGGCCCATTTAGAACTTAATCTGGCTCTGCATTTAAAGGGGGGTGTATGCACGGTGAGATTTTGGCAGGAGAGTTTGACTTGCTAGTCAAAATCTCCTAGAAGGTTAGCCAAAATCTCCCAGGGTTTCTCCTGCTTAGGTACCAACACTAGTCAGTATCGCATAGCACAGATAGTATGTATGTATGCATGTATGGACAAATGAGACGCTCTTCCACCACAGTGAGATGTGGCAGATGAGTCAATTTCCGCGCATACTTGAAGCTGAATTTCTTGCACCTGGGTGGCAATTTCTTTTGTCGCATACACATACCGCATGCCAGAACCTCCGCATTTGCTCTGTACTCCATCTTGCCAAATGCCGTAGTAAGTACGCAAATGTGATCAGTGGTGCACTTGCGCAGTTCACCCTTGCGCCAGAGGCGATCGCAGACACAGCACACATGGCCGAAAGAATTGTTTACAAATAGCTTGACGACGGTGCTGGTTGCTTTAGTAACAGCATTGAAGGGCCTATGTTGGGGTCCACTGTGACCAAGGTTGGGTCATGAGTGGACTCGTCAGCTTCATCTCAATTTCGCAAATACATATCCTCGGACATTTTGGTGTCCCTCCCGAGGGTCCCGGCTTCAGAGAAGCGGCACACATGCCGTTTTCGTTCTGCGCGCTAGCATTTGGAGCCCCATAGCCTCATAACTTCTTTCCTGGTGATCCGATTCTCTTAATTTTTCTTCTCTCTATGCCTGCGCTGCGGCTCCACTCTGCCGAAGTTAATGGCGGTTGTCGGTTTTCTGGACGTGCAAAGGTGATGCGAAGATACGAGTGGTGCAAGGGTGCAGGTGTGACGGAAATGGAGATGTGCAAGGGTTGACGGACAGGAGAGTTTCAGAGAAGGAGGGAGTGAGAGGTGCAGGGGTGTATATATCTAAAAGAAATGAGACCAAGCGATCCATAGGTGAGGTAAGTGAATAGAATCAAGAAGTGCTCCATAGTGCAAGTACCCTTTATAATTTTTATTTTATTTTCTCACACAATAAATCGAATGGTTTCAGGTCACGTGTTTAATTCATTTTCTATGGTGATCCCACAACCATCAGGCATGTTGGTTATGGGAGCATCATAGAAAATGAATTAAACACAAATTTGCTATGTGATGGATGCGTAAATAATCCCTTAAATGGCGTGGTCTAGTGTCGTTCGTGTCACGTGGAGTCCCTGTGTCCGGTTCTAGCATTGTAGGTGTGCTGCACTGATACATATGTGAATATATTGTGTGAGAACTTGTTTATAATGGGCACTTGCACTATGGAGCACTTTATTATTCTATTCACTTAGATACCCTTAATTGGCTCGGTTTGGCGATGGGTATTGTATATAGAAGATATTTTGTGTGCGGCCTTTGAATATTTACTGGAAGTTTTAAGCCAAAATAATTGCCCACCCCTGTTGTGTAGGACAAGACATCTCAATTCCGACCATACACTTATTCAGGTGATAATAAGACTTAATAATGCAGAATATTAGAATATTTCTTTACTAAAGTTTAATTAGGAATATAGGCTCTAACTGTGAAGGCCCCCATACATAGAGGCGATTTGGTGCGATCTCGGCCGATTGCGACCAATTGGCCCGTTAAATCGTACCACATCGCCTCTCCCTGACATGCCGTCGGGTCCGATGCGCGGTCCTGTGCGCATCGGACCTGACCAGGTGGTCGGACGGGCAGGCCGTCTGACCACCTGTTCCTCCAGGCGGCGAGGCGGGTGGGAAGCAGGGACGCATGCAATCCATCACAACGGATCGCATGCGTCTCTGCCGCCAGGAAGGTAACGGCGGCTCGCAGGGTATCGGGTGTACGTACACTGCTGTGAGACATCGAAGGCAGTGTATGGGCACCTTGACTTATATGTGTTACTTTATATGAGATTTCTACAGTTGCCCTGCTTGGAGCAATTGTACAAGTAAGGAAGAACTACAATATAATAATGGTTTTTATATTTAGTTTGTTTAATGTGGAATTAGTTGAATGTACACACACCTTATCATAATTTACTGTCCATTCATTTTCCATTGTATAATACAGAATAGCGAGCACTGGAGAATAAAATACAATCCCCAGTCATACGAGGTGCGCACAAGGTCATCTTTTATCCAGATAAATATTAATACAAGTCTGGAACAACAAACAACAGACATACCTTTAGCAAACACTACCAACTATTACGGTCCCACGCATTGTATAACCATTTTGAATGGTACTTTAATCCTCCATGTGATTCAGGTTAATGTGCTTTTATGGTAATACATATAAATTATTTCAAAATTATTTATCAAGTGCTATAAAACATTACATTACATTATAATAACATCAAAAGACGACTACGTGTAACACAACATAAGTGGCAATTTAGCAGTTGAGCTATAAAAATTCACTTTGGTTCCAAGAAGGGTCATATAATATTTCATCATATATTATGAAATAATAAAAGAAAAAAAAAAAAATATAATTTTCTCCTGGGAGTTTAAAATATTAAAATTACTTTAATTTACTGACCTATTAATGCCAGTTATTTTTAACCAAAAATGTTGCATTTAATTCAACCTTTAGTGCTCCATTGGACATCTCACTCTTATTTATCACCCAATGTAGTGATTGGACAGAATAAAGAGAACCATATTTGCAGAATATATATCCAAATACATATGTGGTAGAATACATTGCTTACAGTAAAGCATTCCATTCTATCTGTCCAATAGCCCGTCCGTGTGTCTCTCTCACACACGTCCCCATCCTCATTCTCTTGTGACATTTATAAATGTTACATCTGTACAGTTTCAATGTCACATCATTTGGATACCTCCAGGGTGTGATATGTGATATATGCCTCCATAATAAATATTTCAAATTTAGCTTATTCATTCATGTCACATATACTGTATTTTAAAAGAACTCCTGGTTGAACACACAATAAACCATTTGGTAACTGGCACGCAGTCAGCTGTCCTCTTTACTTTCTACTTTTTCAGCTTGGTCAAGTTTACTCCTCTGACAATCAGAACACCGGGCACACCCAATGGGGTTCATGTATAGTTGAATGCAATTGTGACCGTTGTATTAGCTCTGAGCTCTGAGCGTTGGTGCTATACAATATATTAGTACTAGGTGATTCATCGCGCCCTACGGGCGCTCTTCACACCGTCGTAAGGGGCTGCGCCCCCTTAATTTGTGAACGTTTGTATATGAGAAATATGGTTAGAATTGTATGAAAGATGCCCTGTATTGCAACTTAGGTGTCCGCGAATCGCGGGAGGGGGGGTCGCGGAGGGTGCCGCGAATTGCAGGAGGGGGGGTCGCGGGGGGTGCCGCGAATTGCAGGAGGGGGGGGTTGTGGGGGGGTGGATGCTGCGAATCGCGGGAGGGGAGGGATTGCAGAGAATCGCGGGAGGGGGGTCGCGGGGTGGGTTGCCGCAAATCGCGGGAGGGGGGTTACGGGGGCGGGGGTTGCGGCGAATCATGGTAGGTGGGGTCGCGGGGGATGTGCCGTGAATCACGGGAGGGGGGGTCACGGGGTGGGGTGCCGAGAATCGCGGGGGGGTTTGTGTGTGCCGTGAATCGCGGGGGTTGCGGGGGGGTGGGGGGGTGTGACGCGAATCGCCACAAGAAAAAATCAACACAGAAAGGTCAACACATGTAAATGTTGACATAAGTGTGGCACTTCATTGGTGTCCATGTCGACACATGAGAATGAATATGAAAACATTCAAAAAATGAAAAAAAAAACCTTCAAAAACTCATGTCAACCTTTTTCATTGTCGACCATAGCCATGTCAGTGTTTTCCATGTGCAATTTAATTCTGGAGCTGCTGCGAATCACGGGGGGTGCCGCGAATTGCGGGAGGGGGGGGGCGCGGGGTTGGGTGCCGCGAATCGCGGGAGGGCGGGGTTCACAGGGGTTCCGGTGGGGGGTTGCCGCGAATTGCGGGAGGTGGGGGGTCACGGGGGGTGCCGCGAATCGCGGGAGGGGGGTTTGCGGGGGGTGTGACGCGAATCGCCCCAAGAAAAACTCAACACAGAAAGGTCAACACATGTAAATGTTGACATAACTGTGCCACTTCATTGGTGTCCATGTTGACACATGACAATGAATATGAAAACATTAAAAAAATGAAATAAATCTTCAAAAACTCATGTCAACCTTTTTCATTGTCGACCATAGCCGTGCCAGTGTTTTGCATGTGCCATTTAATCCTGGGGCTGCCGCGAATCGCGGGGGGTGCCGCGATTTGCGGGAGGGGGGGGGTTGCGGGGGGTGGGTGCCGCGAATCGCGGGAGAGCGGGGTTCATGGGGGTTCTGGTGGGGGGCTGCCACGAATTGCGGGAGGGGGGGTCGCGGGGGGTGCCGGGGTGCCGCGAATCGCCGGAGGGGGGGTTGCGGGGGGTGTGACGCGAATCGCCACAAGAAAAAAATCAACACAGAAAGGTCAACACATGTAAATGTTGACATAAGTGTGGCACTTCATTGGTGTCCATGTCGACACATGAGAATGAATATGAAAATATTCAAAAAATGAAAAAAAAACTTCAAAAACTCATGTCAACCTTTTTCATTGTCGACCATAGCCATGTCAGTGTTTTCCATGTGCAATTTAATTCTGGAGCTGCCGCGAATCACGGGGGGGTGCCACGAATTGCGGGAGGGGGGGTCGCGGGGGTGGGTGCCGCGAATCGCGGGAGGGCGGGGTTCACAGGGGTTCCGGTGGGGGGTTGCCGCGAATTGCGGGAGGTGGGGGGTCACGGGGGGTGCCGCAAATCGTGGAAGGGGGGGTTGCGGGGGGTGTGACGCGAATCGCCACAAGAAAAACTCAACACAGAAAGGTCAACACATGTAAATGTTGACATAACTGTGCCACTTCATTGGTGTCCATGTTGACACATGACAATGAATATGAAAACATTAAAAAAATGAAATAAATCTTCAAAAACTCATGTCAACCTTTTTCATTGTCGACCATAGCCGTGCCAGTGTTTTGCATGTGCCATTTAATCCTGGGGCTGCCGCGAATCGCGGAGGGTGCCGCGATTTGCGGGAGGGGGGGGTTGCGGGGGGTGGGTGCCGCGAATCGCGGGAGAGCGGGGTTCATGGGGGTTCCGGTGGGGGGCTGCCACGAATTGCGGGAGGGGGGGTCGCGGGGGGTGCCGGGGTGCCGCGAATCGCCGGAGGGGGGGTTGCGGGGGGTGTGACGCGAATCGCCACAAGAAAAAAATCAACACAGAAAGGTCAACACATGTAAATGTTGACATAAGTGTGGCACTTCATTGGTGTCCATGTCGACACATGAGAATGAATATGAAAATATTCAAAAAATGAAAAAAAAACTTCAAAAACTCATGTCAACCTTTTTCATTGTCGACCATAGCCATGTCAGTGTTTTCCATGTGCAATTTAATTCTGGAGCTGCCGCGAATCACGGGGGGGTGCCACGAATTGCGGGAGGGGGGGTCGCGGGGGTGGGTGCCGCGAATCGCGGGAGGGCGGGGTTCACAGGGGTTCCGGTGGGGGGTTGCCGCGAATTGCGGGAGGTGGGGGGTCACGGGGGGTGCCGCAAATCGTGGAAGGGGGGGTTGCGGGGGGTGTGACGCGAATCGCCACAAGAAAAACTCAACACAGAAAGGTCAACACATGTAAATGTTGACATAACTGTGCCACTTCATTGGTGTCCATGTTGACACATGACAATGAATATGAAAACATTAAAAAAATGAAATAAATCTTCAAAAACTCATGTCAACCTTTTTCATTGTCGACCATAGCCGTGCTAGTGTTTTGCATGTGCCATTTAATCCTGGGGCTGCCGCGAATCGCGGGGGGTGCCGCGATTTGCGGGAGGGGGGGTTGCGGGGGGTAAGTGCCGCGAATCGCGGGGTTCATGGGGGTTCCGGTGGGGGGTTGCCGCGAATTGGGGGAGGGGGGGGTCGCGGGGGTGTGCCGGGGTGCCGCGAATCGCCGGAGGGGGGGTTGCGGGGGGTGTGACGCGAATCGCCACAAGAAAAAAATCAACACAGAAAGGTCAACACATGTAAATGTTGACATAAGTGTGGCACTTCATTGGTGTCCATGTCGACACATGAGAATGAATAGGAAAATATTCAAAAAATGAAAAAAAAACTTCAAAAACTCATGTCAACCTTTTTCATTGTCGACCATAGCCATGTCAGTGTTTTCCATGTGCAATTTAATTCTGGAGCTGCCGCGAATCACGGGGGGTTGCCGCGAATTGCGGGAGGTGGGGGGTCACGGGGGGTGCCGCGAATCGCGGGAGGGGGGGTTGCGGGGGGTATGACGCGAATCGCCACAAGAAAAAATCAACACAGAAAGGTCAACACATGTAAATGTTGACATAAGTGTGCCACTTCATTGGTGTCCATGTCGACACATGACAATGAATATGAAAAAATTAAAAAAATTAAAAATAAATCTTCAAAAACTCGGGGGGTGCCGCGAATCGCGGGAGGGGGGTCGCAGGGGGGGTGCCGCCAATTGTGCAAGGGGGGGTCGCGGGGGGGTCCTTTTTGCCGCGAATCGCGGGATGGAGGTCGCGGGGGGGTGTTTTTTCCGCGAATCGGGGGGGGGGGGTCAGGGGGGAGGGTTTACAGCGATTCGCGGGAGGGGGGGTCGCGGGGTGGTGGTTATGCCGCGAATTGCGGTAGGGGTCGTGGGGGGGTTCTTTTTGCAGCGAATCGCGGGAGGGGGGGTCGCGGGGGTGTTTTTGCTGCGAATCGCGGTAGGGGGGGTCGCGGGGGAGCGGGTATTTTTGCCGCAAATCGCGGGAGGGGGGGTGGGGGGCGCGTGGGGGGGGGAGGTTTTGGCGCAAATCGCGGGAGGGGGGCGCTCACCTGGTGGCTGTGGAGTAGCAGTGCTGGGCAACATGGGAAGGCAGTGGGTGTCTGGCACTGTCTGTGGGCTCACTGGGCTGGTTCTCTGTCACATACCTCCCAACATGACCCTCTCCAGGAGGGACACAATGCTCTGTTTCTAGACTTCCCCTTAATGTATGATTGCCATCACCTGTTTTAAACAGGTTAATTTCTCATAAAGGTGTTCAGCACAGATGAAGGCAATCACACATGAAGAGGAAAGTCCAGGAACAGAGCGTTATAGACACAGACACCCACTTTGAGTGACAGATGTAGCCAAATATATAGGAGATAGGAATAGGAATTTTTGCAGGAACAGATTTGAATTAAGGAGGGGCACAAACAAGTAACTGACTAGGACCCTATGGGACCTTCATCCACATTTATTTAAAACATACAGCATTTAAACATGAATACAACACGTATGAGTATTAGAATGTGTTGTACTGTGTGTGTTATGGTAATTGGATATAACCCTAATGACTGCTGCAGAGCATAATTACCACCATTTGGCTGCGTCATTTGGGAGGGGGTCCACATAAGGCCCTTAATCCAAAAGGGCTCAATTTGGGATTGTTTACGCTAGAAAAGAGACGATTATTGGGGGCATGCTTAACATGTATAAATATATCAGGGGCAATACAATTATTTATTTATTTTATTTATTTATTTACAGTCTCTTATATAGCGCAGCAGATTCCGTTGCGCTTTACAATGGTAGACAGTGATAAAACAAACAGGGTAACAACAGACAGACTCAGTGGCGGATTCAGGGGGGGACACCAGGGCACGTGCCACCCCTGACATTTCATTTTGTAGCTGAGGACCAGGGCTTTCCAACGAGCCCATCCCCGTGTCTCTAGCCCCCCCGGGAACCAGAGATATTGCCTGGCAAATCTGTAACGTTTTTTTCCCCATAGGATAATATGGGACCCGTCAATTCTGACCCCCACCCGGTTCCAACGGCTGCCAGTTCCTGCCCTGGCATCACAGAAGCTTGTGATCTCATTCAATTCCAAATCGCTGGGCCTTCAATATGATACCAGGCTGGTCCATATTGGTCAATTGGTTCTAGAGATATTGCGTGTAAACCGATTTTTTTTATTTTTGAAATGTAATTTCATGGCTGTTCATGTTCTTTGAGGGCAGATTACTCTGGAACCAAACGTTCCAGTTTCACTGGACCAAAATCATTCAAAGCCCACTCAAAAGTTCTTCAATATGATACTCATGTAAATGGGTCAGTTGCTTCCGAAGATATAGCCGGTTAAATGAGATACAGATGTAGCGGGATTCATCTTTGCAGGGGATGGCGATGGCGTTGCCATCGCCATCCCCTGCCCCGCCGCCATCTGTATGCTGGAAGGGGACACACGCGCACGAGGTGCGCGCGCGTCCCCTTCCGACGGTGCTGCCCTCGGTTGCCCGGTGCCCACACCGGGCGACCGCACCCCCCGCAGCCTCCTCGGGTCCCCCCCTGCCCCCTCGAGCGGGAGGCAGATAGTAGCGGCGCCGTGTTGCTGGCGATCCACCAACAGCATGCAGCACCAGCAGGATCGCCAGCAAGGATAAGACCCGATTCATCTGTAACTGGTTAAAGGAGGGGGGGGAGGGGTGGTTTTCTCTCCCGCTCACACCAGAAAATGCAGGGACTAGGCTGGTGTAAAAGGGGCCAAACTGGGAATGCATTTTTTGGTGTGAAAGGGGTATTATTTCAAAGAGCCGGTACCTGCAGTGCTCTGAATACAGCCAGGCTCTGCCACTGTCAGTGGCTATCACTTCTGCCGGTGGCGGCTGTCCCCCATTTACCGCAAGCATGTACTCCCCCTTGGCAATGAACATGTAATCCCACATGGCAACGAGCATGGAACCTCTGGCAATGAGCATGGAACCCTTGGCAATGAGCATTTAGATAAGCAGCACTTATGTAGCATAATTTTTAATAGGCATTATGGTGTTTGGCATAATGCATAATGGACATAATGGCGTGTAACTTAACGTGTAATGGACATTATGGTGTAAATGTTTAATGCGTGCCTTTGGTGGACAATGTCCCTGTTTATGAAGCGTATTGTGAATTTTGGTTTAATCGTTGTGGCATTATGTGAATTCTGGCTCAATCCGTGTGGCATTATGTGAATTTTGGCTCAATATATGTGGCATTATGTGAATTTTGGCTCAATCCGTGTGGCATTATGTGAATTTTGTCTCAATCCGTGTGGCATTATGTGAATTTTGGCTCAATCCATGTGGCATTATGTGAATTTTGGCTCAATCCATGTGGCATTATGTGAATTTTGGCTCAATTCGTGTGGCAGTATGTGAATTTTGGCTCAATCCATGTTGCATTATGTGAATTTTGTCTCAATCCATTTGGCATTATGTGAATTTTGGTTCAATCCGTGCGGCAGTATGTGAATTTTGGCTCAATCCATCTGGCATTATGTGAATTTTGGCTCAATCCGTGTGGCATTATGTGAATTTTGTCTCAATCCATGTGGCATTATGTGAATTTTGACACAATCCGTGTGGCATTATGTGAATTTTGGCTCAATCCGTGTGGCATTATGTGAATTTAGTTTCATTCCATTTGGCATCATGTGTAAGGGGGAAGTATAAAGGGGTCTAGTATTTTGTTGCATAATGTGTAGAAGTTGTATATGGTGTTGTAGACTACACTCAAGGACACACCTCTGTTGAGTGGCCACACCCCTTTTCCGGAACGCGCCTTCGGCGAATGTACAACTACATCCTTCGCTTTTGTTGCCATGGTGGGCCTGCATACTTTAAATGCCATGGCCTATTTTTAATCCCATTCCCACCCTCTCTCTGCCGCTCTCTTAGCATGTACACTGGCACCACTAACACTGCCCCTTCCCCACCTAAACCCTCTTTTATCATGGTGCCCCCCCTGTCATTTTATCCTGGATCCGCCCCTGGACAGACTTGGAGGTAAGAGGGCTCTGCTGCAAGCTTACCATCTATGGGGATATAGGAGGGAAACACAAGGACAGGCACCAGTAATAGCATAGCAGTCCCACCAAGTTACAAGTCCAGAAGGGAAGCTATATAATACATAAGTGTCTCAGAGGGTTATGTGTATGGTACTTAAATATGATAGGCTTGCCTGAAGAGGTGAGTTTTCAGGGAACGCTTGAAAGTTTGGAGGCTAGTAGAGAGTCTTATTGTGTATGGAAGGTCATTCCATAGGATGGGAGCAGCCCGATGAAAGTCCTGTAATAGTGAATGGGAGCTAGTGATCCGTGCAGAAGAGAGACACAGATCTTGTGCAAAGCGGAGTGGTCGAGATGGGAGATATTTTGAGATAAGTAAAGAGATATATGCTGGTGCAGTATGGTTAATAGCTTTATATGCGAGTAGAAGTGTTTTATATTGAATACGGTAATATACAGGCAACCAATGACTGGCAGAGAGGATCAGCAGACGATGAACCTCTTGCCAGGAAGATCAGCCTAGCAGCAGCATTTAAAATGGATCACAGTGGCGAGAGTCTGTTCTTGGGAAGACCAGTTAGGAGAATATTGCAATAGTCAATGCAGGATATAATGAGTGCACGGATAAGAGATTTAGTAGTGTCTTATATAATGAACTGTCAGGCACCCTCTTTGCTTTGAGGAAGGACTCTAGGACAGCTGGGCATGAGTTTAGACTAGTGGAAAGAAGTCAGGGAAGTAAAATTGTGCAACTCTCTTCCCGGCAGAGACAATCAATTAATTTAAAATAAGGTTGGACAATCATCTATTGGGCAAAAACATCCAGGGGTACAAATATCAATTAAAATCTGTATATAATTAAATCAGATTTCAGTTATATAAGGGATGAATCAATAGCAATAGCTGAAGTTGTGGGACAGGTCAGTGCTACCGAGCGTTCATACATTGCCCGCACATCGGTATGCTGTCTTGCATTGCCGAACATAATGGGCCTGATTCAGCATGGCTCCATAAGCAACCTACATACGCTGCTTAATTAGCCCAAAAACACTGCCCGCCATCTGGACGAACGGCCCGCCAACCATTGAATGATATTCCTCCGGTAATAAAATTTAGTCTAAACTGTCTTTTATTTTCCGTGTTCCCATGATGCACTGCTGTATAATTTTTGTCTGTTTACAGAGTATTTCATGAAGGAGGTTCCTAATGCATGCACTCATTGATCGATCAATATGACACCTGGTGGTAAACTAATGGTACTGCAGGGTAAACTATTTCTTGGAAACAAACTGATTTGTGTGCCAATGTGAGTATACCCAGTGGCGTAATTAGATACATGTGGGCCCCATAGCAAAAGATTGTAAGGGCCCCTATTTATCACCTAATGCTGAAAAATGTATACAGCACATGATATTTTGACAGGCAAAGTGTGCCCCTATCAGCTCTGGGCCGCATAGCAGCTGCACTCCCTGCACCTATGGTAGTTACGCCCTTGAGTATACATGTGCGTTGTGTAGGCATAACGTCAACTCTCCCTACATTTGTATAATCAGTATGTGGGTGCCAGTTGCTCTTTGCTTTTTCCGATGTTAACACCTTTGGCTTGGATACCAGCCTAGACATGAATAATGAGAAGATTTGGTCCTAGCTGGTTAAACTCAAACATTACAAATATATTCTAAACGTGCACCGCAAATACAGTTCTTTTGCTGTAAAATAAATAATTTCATGAATTAATATTAAAAGTAACCACCTTGTTGAAAGAAAGCACCTTCCATTAGCAGAATGAATCTGGACCCAAAAACGTTCACGAGGTGAATCACCGGCTGTTATTCTAACTTGTACTTTTTTTTAATTTTTGTGAGTGCACATTTGGCCGTGACCTTAAGAGAGAAGAGCATTTTTTGTGCAGAATGCTGCCATATATTACACTAAACATTCACTGGCTCTGAGGCAAAGTAGGCTTAAAGGGCCAATCACATTGGAACGAGTTAAGTGAAAAGTAAATTAACCCCTTTTTCCTAATGGTTTCTTTGTATAGCCGAAGCACTTAGAGATGAACGACAGAATTCGAATTTTGTTGCAGGACTAATATTCTATAACGCTTTTTCTTATGAGTGTGTTTTCAGCGGTCTGCTTTCAGCGGTCTGCTATTCTTGTTGTCTTTTGTGTACAGAGACTTTTGTGTACTCCAGACCCAGACTGTTGGTCATTAATGTGTCCTATTTAACTCACAATACAATAGGCACAATGTTATGGGTAGCAAAACAGAACATCGCTACCAAAAATGTTCTAAAGAGTGGATGGAAAGGTCTATAAATGTATTTATAGCTTAAATTATGGCATAGCGTCATAGTACTAAGGGGCATACGCACGCTGCTTAATCACGGATCGCTCAGCACACATCGCTGCACACACCGATGTGTGCTGAGCGATCCGTGCGAGCCGGTGTTCTCTGGTGAGAGAACACAGGCGATGACTAGATTTTCAATAGATTTAGATAGTCAAGATCTAGTCAGGCAATAGCAACGCGTGGGACCGCACATCAACATCGCCGGGGGGCATTCACACAAAGCGATCCGTGCTTAATTTCTCCAGCCACCAGCCTCTGCCATCTGCCACCAGCAGCCGGAAGGGGGCGCTCGCACACCCCGTCCCTGCCGCCTCCCCGCCAGTCCCCGTCGATCGCCACCGCCACCCTGCACCCCTCCCAACCCTGCCCATCTCCCTGAAGTGGAGACTGGCAGGGTTTCCGATACCTGCCACCAAATGACTGGGACGCACATGCGTGTGTGACGCTTGCTCGTCCCAGTCACATGGAGTTCCTATCAGCTAGCACTTACCAGCGGGGACATTCTGGTGAGCCCTGGAGGTAAATGAGAGTCGCTCCATCTGTATGCCCCTTTAGAATATCTAGCACCCCTGCACTAGATACTATCTACCAGATATTCTAGATTTTCTAGATACTATATAGAATATCTAGCACCCTGTACTAGATACTGAAAAACTACATTTAGGGGTATAGTAACTCATGTGTGGGTTTACAAAAGTGGATATCTTGCCCAGAGCAATGAATCAGATTAAACTTATTATTTAGAAAATACATAGAACCTGATTGGTAAATATACCCCTCAGAGTCTACTTCAGTTTTGGATAAAACATAAAATCTATGTTGTGTTTCCAGGTTTGGAACTTTGATAACTGATGACAGCACCTAACAGATACAGCTGACTTGTATTTTTATAGCCCAGCTTTGAAATTTATAGCTAATTGACTATACAGAATTTCATATTAGTAGTTTTAATTTCTGGATTAAGGCAGGAAATGAATGTGAATCAGTTTTGGATATATTATCCTCTTGTAGAGGTGTTCTTCTCTGCTCCCAGAACAGGAGGAGTAGCAGGAGGGAAGGGAGCTGTGTCCCAATCAGGACACAGCTCCAACCAGCACAGTGATCAGCTGCCTGATCCCGCGCTGATTGAGCTGAGGTGGCGGGTGTCCGGGACCATATATTGGTTCCCAGCACCGGACTGAAAGCGGCAGTGTGGAGCAATGTGGATAGAGCGGCATTTCAATATTGGTGCCAATTCGGCCACCAATGAGAAACACTACCAGCGGCATTTTGAAATTGGTGTCATTTGGAAGCCAATGACAGTTCCTGAATTGGCGGCCAATGGGAAACATCCAGGGTGAGCCAATCAGCACTCTTGTACTATACTCGGCCCGCGTCTGACATCAGATGTTGCTGGGAGGTGGAAGAAGTTAATGCGCCAGAGGAGAGGGAGCATCAAAGAGGCACCTATAGAAGGCACGTTGTTCAAGTACTAGGCCTGTGGGCACTGACAGGCACGAGGCCTGACCAGCACATAGTAGGTTGGGGAACACAGGAATGTAAGTGATTTTGGCACTAGGCCAAGGTCACTCCAGCAGTTATAGAGGGCAGTAGACCCGAGGCTGCAAATCAGGCAATAGATGTGCAGGTGATTAGGCGACATTAGGCCCAATCAAGAAGAGTGTGGGGCGTTCTGTGGTTTCCACTCCCCAGTTGAATTAGGAGAATCCCCGTGGGTAGTTGGGTTAAGAGGTGAACAGGTTGTGCGGTTGTCACTTATCTGGTTCCCCAAGTAGTTATCGCAGTAATATCTAGGGGCTGACCATCTCTAGGTAGAAAGGTGTAATAGCAGAGAATAGACACTTGTTCTTGCACTGTGATATTACGGTGAATGTTGTTTTCTGTGCAGGGCAGAGTTTGTTGAAGAACTGTTAGAGGTTGTGCCGCACTATACACACATTGTCAGTTTGAAGGCTTTGTGATGCAGTTCAGTTAGTTGAAGGACACACTAAGTAGTGATAGCCCCTACGTGGTGGTATTGTCATTGTTGCCTTACAGGGACCTGTAAGTGGAGAAGCAGAAAAGAAGTGCAAGATGTTAGTGAGTGTCATCTCTGTCCATCTATCTTTGTGTGTCTGTCACTGCCTATCCTCCTTCCTTCTGGGTGGACCATGGACCATGCACTCCGGTGCAAGGTTGAGTTTTCACTTGGTGCGCAAGTGCCAATAGGTGTTAATTCAGGCTCTGAGGCCAAGAGTGCCAAGGATGACATTCAAGGAAACCCGAAGCTCGTTTTAAAGGCACGTTGAGGGATGGAGGGTGCATCAGTCTCTGCTCAGGAAGGTCTATACTGTACCATTGGTTTGTCACTGCTTGAAGGTGAGAGGGTGTGGTGCTAAGTAAGAGGTTCAGCTACACCTGCATGGCAGCAGGCACCACACTGCCCACCTCCTCCTCACACTCTCTCCATTTGTTTAATTAATTGGTGCTCTTTTGTTGTAGGTGGAAGGCTTTTAGAGGTGGGGTAGAATTAGTGTGGACCCCTGATTACTGCTATACTTAATAGTTACTATTAGGCTGAATAGCTGAGGCTGCGCAGATTCAAGGTGCTCAGTTCAAAGTTTTATTAGAATTTTTAAATAGAATCTGGAGTTATTCAGGTTCAATCTGTCAGCCAACTTACTCTGGCTCCCGTCCTGTGGTTACCTCCAACCATGCAAAAGGACCACCGTGCTGCCTTACTGCTCAAATATCATCTACTGCTCCCTGGAACACGTAAAATCGAATTCCATTACTTTTATATTGACCTATTACTATTTTAATACTGCCTTCTATACCGCTGTGTTATGATTTTCTCTTATATTTTATTTTACCCCCCAGTGTATGCTATACCTGTACTATGTGCATGCCATGCCAGACGTAACCTACGCAGTGTTCCTCAAATAGCTGGCATGGATGGTTTCTCCACAGACAGGATGCACTACATGTTGCACTACTATTCATATAGAGTGGGCATTCCCAACCTCAGCCCTTGGGGTGCACTGGCAGTTCAGGCGTTTGTGGTATCCAAACGTCAGCACAAATAATCAAATTAAAATAACTGCGGCACTAATTAAGTTACCTGTGCTCAAGCATGGATGTCACTGGGGCCTGGGCTACTGGGGCACCAAGAGGACTCAAGACCAGATGCACTGAGCCTTGAAAAGTTATAAAGTAGAGAGTGACAAACTACCAGCCAATCAATTCTTAACTACCATATTTGAAACACAGCCTTTGACACATCAGTTAGGAGCTGATTGGCTGACTCTGTGTCACTCTCTACTTTATCACTTTTTAAAGCTTAGCAAATCTGGCCCTATGTTTGGGTATGCCTGATATAGAGTATATCATATGACATGTCTGTATAGTTTGCTACTCTACAAAATCATTTTTAGAATGTATTGTATATACAATGTACAAAAAAAAATTGAGTTATAATTTATGGCAACAATAAAGTGTTTCACTATTTTGTTAACTAAACTTTTTTTATCTTACACAGGAAACAAATATAATTTTTTCCTAAAATCCTGACCAATATATATAAACATACAGTACAATATGATGGCAGATAAGGAGAAACACTTTTAAGGTGAGATTTATCAAAGCTTAGATAGAGATAAAGTGAATACAGATGAAGTACTACCCAATCAGCTGTCATTTTACAAGGCTGTATTTGAAAAATGACATAACTCGTAATCTAATTAGTCTTGAAAACCAGGCTTATCTTATTTTTTGCTTGCTTCTGGCAGGTGAAGAGAAATCTCTGAAAGCCACCCCACTTTCCAGCGAAAACTGGACTGTCAGCCACAAACAGAGAGGTTTCACTGGAATTGTGTGTTTTCGGGAGACCTCATGCATTTTATTGAGCAATCAATTGGATAAAACGTCAGTTTTATTGTGCAATATAGGATACCAAAGTTCACGTCTAACTCCTTACTTTATCTCCCTTTTATAAGTAACATAATATATACCGATGGAGCCAGGTTTATCCATCCTGCCGGAACGCCAGAGCTTTGCGTCTTGGCGCACCAATCACCAAGTATGGTACCCGCGTACATGTGAGACGCTTGCGCATCCCGTCTCAGCAAAAGGTGTAGCGAAAGCTCTGGCCAGTGGCGTAACTATAGCTCCACAGCCCCCCGCGGTGGCGGGGAGGCGCAGAGAAAGTGTGGGCGCTGGGGGGTCTGCTGGGCTATAGATACCCGCTGCTGTCTGCCGGTACCTGGCCTGCCGCATCTGTCTCTGGTCACGGTCCTGTCCCTTCCGGCGCCGGCTCCTGCTTATATAATAAAAAGTGACACTTAGAAAATGGCTGCCCCCATACTGCAGACAGTTTTTGAGGATGCTAGAGGAGGCGGCGGCCCCTCCGAGGGGAGGGGGTGCCAAGGTGCCCAAAAAATTGTGGCGGGGGGGGGAAGCACATTAAATAGTTACGCCACTGGCTCTGGCGCACCGGCCAAATGACAACAGCAGCTTCATCTGTACAAATAGGGGGAACATTCTGATTAACAAACTCGATGTTGAAGATCTGTGCAAACGGGGATGGCCACCTGCCTTCCAGGGGCAGGCGGCTGAGGTCACGGATGTCAGCTACCCGCCCTGTTCTCTTAGCAGGGAGCCGCTAAGCTAAGTCACCAGAGACGGACTTAGATTAGCCCGGATGTAAGCCTGCAAATGAATGTTTTTGCAAAACATCCATTTGCAGTGCTGTGGGAACATTCAGCGTTTTGAGGGGGGGCCTTTACACACCGACGGGCGGCGTTACTTACTTAACAAAGCAACGAACTACCACTGCACTTTGTGAGTCAACCAGAATCAGGCCCATAGTGTAATCATTTATATAACATGTTGTTATCACATTTATTTTTTATCTTAAACACTAATTTACTGTTTGCCTCTCTCGACTTTTCTCTCTTGTCCTCTCTCTCTCTCGCTCGCTCGCTCTCTCTCTCTGCGTCTCTCCAAACTCACTTAATTCTACTGATTTGATGAAGTAAAAACAGTCAGCATGTTTAATGGCAGACAATGGTTCATTTGTAGAAATGAGATCTCCGTCGATAAATCCTAACAGTCGTACCAGATGAATTGAGTATTCAGTAAGAGGAGGAGACATCAAATGAAACAAGAAACTCCTACAGGACTTGTGAATGCAGTCAAGTGCAATTTAAAGATTTCTGCAATCTATTGTCAGACTGGATCTCTTGTATATCAAGTGCCACAGTGTCTCTCTAATCTTTTTTCATTACATGACAGATACAAAATGAAAAGCGCCGAGACACAGATTATCATTCTCTCGGAATAACACATTTTAAAAAGAGCAGATGTCTATTCTGGAAGAAAAAAAAAAAGATCAAATAAACTCGTTACCGCTTTTCATAAAAGGAGCCGTCTTCGTAAATATTGGAAAAATGTTTGCTTATAAAAATTCACAATAAAATTGTTTTGGTTAAATGTAGAATTTAAGGTTAAATGAATGTGATGTACGGTAGTTTATTCTTGCATCAAATTTCATTAAATGTTTATGGTTTTAATTTACATTTTATGTATCTGGAATTAACGTTGCGAAAGAGAAATTATGCCTCTGTGTAAATAATTGTACGCCAACTTTACATGGACATAAATAAATACACATACATTTTTAAACTATATTTGAACTTTTCAAATTACAGGTATTACTGCTTGCCTCAATATAATGTATAGCAAGGGAACCTTCTGTTTCAAATAAGCTGCTTACTTGATTATTTTGTTATGCATGGCTAATAATAATAAGGTCATTTTATTCAATTGTATGCAACTTGTAGCGGGCATATACATACCTTTAAGTTACTATGGGCCAGATGCACTCAGCTTCAAAAGTGATAAAAAGGAGAGTGAAAAATAGCCAGCCAATCAGCTCCTGCCTGCCATGTCACAGACTGTGTTTGAAAAATGTCAGACAGGAGCTGATTGGTTGTTTATCACTCTCCATTTTAACAATTTTGAAGCTCAGTGCACCTGACCCTATGCCTGTGACTTGGGGGTAATTCAGATGTGCTCGATATGCTGAGTATATTAGCTGCCTAGCGAGCAGAGGTATATGCCCCCTCCCCCCCGAATCCACGCACTACGATGTGAACCACCATGGTCCGCATGGATAATAAGTATAGCAAAAGTTGGAAAACATAAAAAAAAACTCCCACCAAATCGCTGTGCTACAGTTTACTATATTTAGTATAGTCCACCGTTCATTAAAAGATGATTATGAAGATGGTGGACTATTCCAGTCGAGCAAATTATAGCGCAGTAAATTGGTGGCATTTGTATGCAAAGCTTACATGTATTTTCACGTGCAGCTGGTGGTGGCTTTTCCGAAATGTGAAACAATTTTTATTGTATTGAGGCATCATAATGGAAAATATATTTTGTTAAACAAGTCTAAGCGCTGGGCCTGAGCGAGGTGAAAGCTGCGTCTGCAAGGAAAGCACCCTAGCAACGGACACTCAGCAGGAGCCCTATTGGACTTTTGGGTGACTATATCTGTGTCATTGACTTTCTAATGGTACCAGCCACATATATACCTTGTTTCACTATTTTTATGCAATTACTTCTTACTTTTAATAAATGATGTTCTCATACTAATACCACACCTGTTGCATGTATATAGATGCAGCGCAGTTTAAAATCCTCTTTTCTTTTACCTGTTTATTTTTCAAACCCAGGCTGTAACATGAACTGATTGCCTGTCTGTTTATTAATCTCCACTTAATCACTTTTTGGATCTTAGTACATCTGGCTCTGAGTGTCAGGTATGATCATCCTCTGATGAAGCCATCATTTTACATAGACAGAAAAACACATTTGTATTTAATTACTGGCCTGTCACTTACACACAAGATCCACATGGCCACTATGTGATCATAACATCAAAGGACTGCACCGCTGGCATTCCTAATACGGTCAGAGACTGCTTGTCGGGACTTTCATTGTGGGGAGGTAAGCGTGCTGCCATTAATCCAGACCAGTGAGCTAACGTCAGCTAAACTGAGTACAAGCTGGATGGCTGAGAATTACTTTCTAGGATATCTTCTGCTTTCCGGATCCATATGGCGAGTTCCACCTAGTCCAATGCCCAATTACAGCAACTCGTGACATGATAGAACTACACAGACATTTCTGACAGTATATGTATTTAGGACTAGCAACCCGCCCCGGCTTCGCACGGGAAGCACTAATTTTCTATAGCCAGATGACTTCTGGTGGATGGATGGGGGCGGTCATATGATGAAGTTTTAGCAGATATCTAAAGGTACAGTGCCTTGCTACGCCCAAGAAAAAAAAAACACATGTTTTTAAAGCAAATGGGAATTTTTTTTTATTAATTCATCTTAAGGCCAGCGGATAGACAATGTTTTTTGTTTTTTTTATTTGCAGTAAAAACGTATACATTTTTAGGTGTGCAAACTTGGGAGCAAGCCACATACAACTGGCCGTGTGAAAAACATGAATTTTCCAAATTTAAGCCAGCAATAGTCAATGACTGGCCTTGTGCTTTGTTGATGGTAATAGCAAAGGCAAGAATCAAAGGGAACTGGAGTCGCTTGAATTCGAATGGTAAATCGTTAGAAATCATCGGTAATCAGTACGTCTTTACCTTTGAATTTGCCACGATGATTGTTGCCTCGATTAAATTTGGTGACAATTTTTTGATGGTCAATCTGGTTCCATTGCACAACTTTGGTGAAAATTGCCCAAAAAAATGTAAAAAATTTCTGTTGATCTGATCGCTACCAAACTTCACAGGATCACCCGCTGGGCTAATCTGAAGATTGCCTGAAAATTTCATCAAAATCTGTCACTCAGTTTCGGAGTCCATAGGGAACATACACACATACACACATCAATTTATATATATATATATATATATATATATATATATATATATATATATATATATATATATATATTACAGGTGCTGGATGGCAACTTTAAGCCTGGGGGCAAATGCAAGAAGCAAGTGGCCCTCGATTTCCACAAACATACCACAACGGCATAATAGACATGAACTGGCCATTTTATAACTACAAGAGATATAAGTGCGTTTCAACCATTTATAGTAGGGTATGGTTCAAAACCAGACCCGGACAATACCCTGGAATGCCGGACCGGACATCAAACTCTTCATTGCGGAGCTTGTAGTGTCCGGTCCAGGGGGTGTCCTGTCCAGGGGGGCTGCCTGTGACAACCGGTCTTGTCCAGGTCCGGTTTTACTTAGTCCCTTTAAGTATATTTCAACATATGGCCCAAAAAAGTGTAACTGAACTGTAACATGCAGTTCCAGGTAGATAAATCTCAGTGAGGACATTCCAACAGAACTGTAGCAAATGAATACAGAGTTGGTTGTAAATATAAAAATAAGTCTGTTGCCATTTGCATACACTGTGTAGGCTGATACACAATGATCATGATTCATAGCAAACCAAACATACGGATAGAGGTCAATGCACCACAGGACGTATATACAGCTCTCCACAACAGGGGTGACTGTACACAGTTTTTTCCATATCTGCAAGAACGTGCATGTCCTAGTCAGCCTAACACAGAGGGAGAAATTGCTATTTCATACACAAAATACTACTTAAAATCTACATGCAAACATAGGGGCAGGCAATTTTAGAAAAAAACAACTTCCAATTTACATTGGTAAAATAAATAACAATATTCGTATTGTTTATTTAATAAACATTAAAGAATAGAGCCATAACTAGAAAGGTTGCACTGTCCTTAAAAAAAATGAACTGGGGCTGCCCCTCACATTCTCAAAATAGGGACAATGCGCATCACAGGAACATACTAAAAAAGGGGCATGACTTCAACTGGAAGGGGCGTAGCCACAGAATAGTACTACAGTAGTTCACATTGCAATAACAGTAGAGTCAGTTATTCATAGTACACCACAAGTTAGTACCCCTTATACACATAACAGCACAAAGTAGAGCCCCATATACACTACTGATACACTTTACACCACAGTATAGCCCCTTATACATATTACGCCACACAGTAACACCACTGATTCACATTATGTCCTAGTAGAGTCCCTTATACATGCTACATCACAGTACAGCCAATTATATTCATTAGGGGAAATTTACTAAGATTGGAGTTCTATTTTACATAGGGTGTTGCTAGGGACAACCAATCAGATACTGTCTATTAACTTTTAGAAAGTGCTAAATGAATAAGTAGATTCTGATTGGTTGCCCATAGCAACATCCCATGTGAAATAGAACTCTCATCTTAGTAAATTACCCCCATTATGTACTTAAATAGAATGTGGTAAAAACCCCTACCTTTTGGGGATTTTACCCCAATTTATAATGCATTAACGCCACAACGGAGGAGAACACTCCACAACAGGGGGATAGTTAACAACCCGCAAGGGCATGCATCATTAACAATATAGTATGTACACATTAGACATATTTATGATAATATCGTTAACTACACATCCCAGCATGCCTTGCATCAGTTTCAGCATGACCACATAGCAAAACTAATGCAAAGCATCCTGGGATGTGTAGTTCATCAACATCTGGAGGGCCGCAATTGCCCAGCCCTGTACTTATGTATATGCAGATAGATGTAATGTACTATATACTGAATATATTGTTTTGTATAGTGCTATCTTTTGTAATTACATACATAATGATTTAAATTTCTAGGAAACCATTTTTTTTTTTTTCAAATTCATTTATGTACTTGTTTCATTAATTTAAATTGCTGTAAGTTATCTGATTACCACTAATTTCTAATTTGTCTAAGAAGTCAAAACCCTCCCGTCTGTAAACAGAGATTCGGAAAGGATTGTACTGAGACATCTTGAGCACGCTACTTTTTGGAGATGCTCTCAACCAAACTATAGTAAATGCTTCAATGTTATCAGATAAGCTTATAGTAGTATACTGTACCTATACTTCCTACTATTTATATGTACAGTAGATACGTAGTTATTTAAATATTGTGTGTTTTAGCGCATAAGCTCTTTTTAGGTTTTCACATAGATCCAAGTCTTAACCTGCCACGGTGCTTATCCAACACCCTGGCCTTGTCTGCTTAATGAGCTATGTAATAGTCAATACCAATTTGCACCACCAGAATACCATACACTACAACTACACATTGGGGTCTTAGCTCTACTTGTCCTGTCCGGGGTGCGTCTTTTCATGGTGTCCTGTGCTTCATGGTCTCCTGGTCCTCAATGTCAACTCTGAAACGCTGCTCTGTATTGTTCATAGACTGACCAGCTACATGGGCACAGCCAAATTGATTGTCTTTCCAATTACACTATAGCCCAGGGGTAGCCAACTGATGTCCTAGAGAGCTACCAACATTTGGCCTTTTCCAGGTCTCCTCGCAGAGTCACAAGTGAAGTAATCAGCTCCACCTGTGGATCTATTCAAATGTATCAGTGAGTTATGAATACAACTGTGCACCTGCTGGAAAATGTGAACTGCTGGTAGCTCACGAGGACTGGAGTTGGCTACCCATTCTCTTGTCCAAACGTATCAGTCCTGGGTTTACATGACCCACTCCACCAGTGGGTATTAGGAGCACCAAACCAGTCCCAGTGATTTTCTCATTGCCAGTGTAACTTGTGTCTTGCCTTTTTAAGCTTCAGTCTCAGCAGCTCTTTTTTCTGATTTTTGGTTATGACATGAACTCGGTCATGTCCAGCACACATTCCATTATGTATGTCCAAGTTGAGAAGTTGTGTAGTTCCTACTATACTGTAGCTTTATCTTCTCAAGTTTCCTATTGTTCCCTTCATTCTGCACAGTACTCATCACTATTTGACCTTCGCCAGTGGGCTTTCTCTATCTGCAGTGTGCATTCCATGTAACCATACACACAATCTGCAAAGTGGAAGCTCAACGCCAGCGAGCAGTTTCCACACTGTTCATCAACTCCAGCTAGTAAAGCAAATGCAGATGGCCACTGCAACTCTACAGTTTCCAGCAAGTGCCTGCTTCCATTGCAGGTCAGGATATGAGTTAAGCCCTGTACACACTGGGTGACTGCTGCCTCCGCTCTGAGCGATGAGCTTAAGCACGATCACTTAGCACATCACAACGACACTAGCGAGGCACATGTGATGCTGTGTGCTGAGCGATTGTGCTGAGCGGGTTTTTGTTCATTGTTTACAGGCAAAACCCAGCGATCTAGCAGGAAAGGCAGTTCAAGCACTGTCTTTCCTGCATTACCATGCATTGTCATCGCTGCAGGGCATACACACGCAGCGATCCATGCTCAATTTTTAAGCGATCTGGTCAGTTCACTTACAAATGGGGCTGAAATCACCCCATGTGTATGCTCCAAGGTTAATGCTTCATCATGACTTCCATTTCTGTTTTGTCCTGGCAGTGGACACCGCTCGTCTGAGAGAAGTGCTCTGCCACTCCATGATGACATCACTAGCCACCCCATGAGTAGAGGCAAGGTATACCGGCTGGTCTTTGCTTGTTGTCTATGTAGCCTGCACTCTCCAATGCATTTCACACTACAAACTGGGATTTTTCATAAATGGGGCTGTCTTTTATTTTGTTTATTTTTCTAATGTTAAAAACTTTATTGTCCACAGGAAGTTAAAAACCAGATATTAGTAAAAAAGTCGGTCACTTCAAAGCTGTTAGAAATATTATGGAACTACTGGTACATTTTCCAGAATTGATTTACTGTCTTACTAAACTTGCTTTATACCATATTAGCGCTTGTAACCAATACACATACAGTAATCCTTACTTTTAAACATGCTTGCCTACTTTTGAAAACTAGTTTCAGGGAGATTATAGCTGGTAGTAGAATTTTGCACAGAGCCCCATTGTGGGGGCGCTTCATCCTCCTCCCAAAGGGCGTGTCTAGTTCCATATATGGAGAGATTGTGAAAAGAGATTGTGAACGTGGAACCTAGAAGCGTGGCTGTGTAATTTAAAATGACTTATATACTGTACAAATGTAGATGAGCCCCAAAGCAGTTCGTAAGAGCTACTATACTTGGTAAAGTGCTGGGGAATGGAGCTGATGATTCAGTGTAAATGTATCTGTCTATCATTCCTTTTTCCCCCAAAAATGTAACAGTGTAATGTGGGCTAGGTGACATGAGGGAAATAGCTAGACTAATGAGGGAGAGAGGGAGATTGCTGCTATTTCAGGGAGTCTCCTGCAGAATGCAGGAGGGTAGGCAACTCTGCTTTTAAATGAGCTGCTTAGCATATACATACTAGAAACATTTGACAACACATAAGAATCATGTGGCCCCTCTAGTCTGCTCCTATTTATACAACCCTTTTTGATTCTTATGCACGCTACACATGACCCATGGTGCGTTCTGAGCGATGTAGTAAAATCACTCAGAAAATTACCTCTATGTATGTAGGCCCCACTAGTTCTTTGCAAGGATATTAATATGCCTGTCCCAAGCATGTTTAAATTGCTTTACTGTCTTAGGGCCAGATGCACTAAGCTTCAAAAGTGATACAATGGAGAGTGATAAACAACCAACGAATCAGCTCCTGCCTGATATTTTTCAAATACAGGGCCAGATGCACTAAGCTTCAAAAGTGATAAAATTGAGAGTGATAAACAGCCAGCCAATCAGCTCCTACCTGTCATCATGTCACAGACTGTGTTTGAAAACTGTCAGACAGGAGCTGATTGGCTGGCTGTTTATCACTCTCCATTTTATCACTTTTGAAGCTTAGTGCATTGGGCCCACAGTCTGCAACATGGCAGATAGGAGCTGATTGGTTGTTTATCACTCTCCATTTTATCACTTTTGTAGCTTAATGCATCTGGCCCTTAGCCTTTTCCACCACTGAACGCAGGCTATTCCTCCATTTCACTACCATTTCTGTGAAGAACGCTATACTGTTTATCATTTCTGAGGACAAAGACCCTGAATCAGCATTCCAGGACTCTAAAATAAAGTTCTGCCTAGAGGGGATTATCACTTGAACTTGGAGCAGGTTCCCTAAAAACATGCACAGTACAACAATGCAGAATTTTGTTTTACACATAAATTTGGCTCCATATGATTGATTAAATAGGTGAATTGGGACAGTGAATGTACAAGCTAAGTCAAAAAGACATCAAGGATGGGACTCTTGAAAAATGGGACAACTATTTCCAAGCTACATACTGTAAGATCAGGTTTGTCATTGCTTGCATCTTATTGGCTGGTGAATGGAACAACATGTATTGACCTCCTTCATTTGTTCATTCATGCACATAATATCTACGCTAGGACTGTTTTGTCATGTTTTTTTTTTATATTATTCTTGCAATCAAGCTATTAAAGAAAGTAGAAAAAAGATTCCTTATGGATTTATATAATAAAAAATAAAATGTGATTTCGGGAACACTATATACATGTTACTGAAGAAAAATATTCGTATTAATGTGTACAGTCTACAGTATATCGTAAAGTATGTTGTTTCTGTTTCAAGTGACAGTGCCCAAAATGTACATAAAATGTAAAAAAAAACAAAATCGATAAAAGGCCAATTACTATCTTGAGAAATATAAAAATGAGAATGAAATGGCTGCCGGCACAGTGACTATAATTACAAATATCAATAAGGTGAAACAATATACGAGGTCATTTACTAAGGAGAAATCAATCCAAAAAGTACATGCTTTTGTCGATTAAATAAATTAGATTGTGAGCTCAGATTAATTTAGACATTTATATGACCGAAAGTATCCAGTCAATAATAGGAACGATTATTAAGACACAAACATTTGTGTAAACGTTTTAATTGTAAACAAAGATACTGGAGATAAAACTATGAGTACAAACAAGACTAAGGGGTGTATTCAATGTTGGTTTCCGACTGTCGGAACGTCTTGACAGTTGGAATCCCGGCCTGTTTTCGGTCTGCTCATCTGCAACTCGACAGGTGGAATTCAATGTTCCGCCTCTCGAAGGTCAAAAAGTGGCCGTGTCTGCGAAAATGGCTGTGGATTGTCGAGATAAGGCCATGAATTCAACAATCCATGGCTGTTTCCGACAAAACAGATCTGTATGGTTTTAAAGTTGGATCTGTTGTGTCGAAGTCTGCCTTCAATGATGTAGGAAACGGCAGCATTGAATTCCTGTGTCATAAATAGCGCCCGACATTGAATACCGCCCTAAAACATTTAATAGAAAGGATTAGTATGTAATTTATTAATAGTAGAGATGTGCGGCGGCCACTTTTTCGGGTTTTGGTTTTGGTTTTGGATCTGGATCTCCCTTCGTGTTTTGGATCTGGATTGGTTTTGGCAAAACCACCCTTGTGGGTTTTGGTTTTGGTTTTGGATCTGGATTTTTATGAAAAAATGCTAAAAATGGCTAAAATAACAGAATTTGGGCCTGTTTTTGCCCCTGAAGTATTACTAACCTCAATAACATTAGTTTCCACGCATTTCTAGTCAATTTTGATCACTTCACAGCTTACAAAATTGTTTTCATTTACTGTAGTTGGGCCAAAAGGGTATACCGAGGTAGCTGGATGACTAAGCTAAGCGACAGCAGTCGGCATCACATACATGTGGACCTTACACTTCCAACCTGGCAGAGCGGCACTGCAGGGGCAGACAGGGTGGCAGTTTAATAAACTATCCCAAAAAAAGAGAAATGCTCCAAACAGCAAATACAAAGAGGTATCGGCCTTGTCATGACTGGTGGTAGCAGCTTCAGCACTCCCACTATTTCCTCCTCCATCATCCTCCAAAAATGTGTTTTTATTTTATTTATTACTTTTATTTATTTTTCTTACTTTACACTGGACACTGCCCCTGGACACAGCCCCTGGACACTGCCCCTGGACACTGGACACAGCCTGTCACCCTGGACACAGCCCCTGGACAATGGACACAGCCTCTGGACACAGCTCCTGTACACTGGACACAGCCGTCACACTGGACACAGCCCCTGGACAATGGATACAGCCGTCACACTGGACACAGCCTCTGGACACCGCCCCTGGACACAGCTCCTGTACACTGGACAATGGATATATGTCACGCTGGACACTGGATATATGCCGTCACACAATGGTTAGATGTCACACTGGCCACTGGATATATGTCGTCACACTGGACACAGGATATATGTCGTCACACTGGACACAGGATATATGTCGTCACACTGGCCACTGGATATATGTCGTCACACTGGACACAGGATATATGTCGTCACACTGGACACAGGATATATGTCGTCACACTGGACAATGGATATATGTCACGCTGGACACAGGATATATGTCGTCACACTGGACACAGGATATATGTCGTCACACTGGACACAGGATATATGTCGTCACACTGGACACAGGATATATGTCGTCACACTGGACACAGGATATGTCGTCAGTCGTCACACAGGATATATGTCATGAGTGACTCGTTACACTGGACAATGGATAAGATATAGGCCGTCACACTGGACACAGCCCCTTAATGCTGCCCCTGTACACAGTGTACTACTCAGCAGCACTGCAGCCCCTGCGTGTGAGCACTGCAGCACTGAGTTAGTTAGTTAAATCACAAAAAAAACACAGGGTTCAGGGCTAAATAAAATAAATCACAACACAGGGCTTAGGGCTAAATAAATCACATCAGGGCACGGGCCACAGGACAGCCCCTGGACAGTGGACACTGCAGCCCCTGCGTGTGAGCACTGCAGCACGACACAGGATATATGTCGTCACACTGGACACAGGATATATGTCGTCACACTGGACACAGGATATGTCGTCAGTCGTCACACAGGACAGGACACAGGATATATGTCGTGAGTGACTTGTGACACTGGACAATGGATAAGATATAGGCCGTCACACTGGACACAGCCCCTTGTATTAATGCTGCCCCTGTACACAGTGTACTACTCAGCAGCACTGCAGCCCCTGTGTGTGAGCACTGCAGCACTGAGTTAGTTAAATCACAAAAAAAAACACAGGGTTCAGGGCTAAATAAAATAAATCACAACACAGGGCTTAGGGCTAAATAAATCACATCAGGGCACGGGCCACAGGACAGCCCCTGGACAGTGGACACTGCAGCCCCTGCGTGTGAGCACTGCAGCACCTAGTTAGTTAAATCACACTACAGGGCTCAGGCCACAAGTCTACAACACAGGGCAGTGAGGGCAGGTCACGGAGCACAGCACAGCACGGAGCACATGGCACGGAGCACAGCACAGGGCAGTGAGGGCAGGTCACGGAGCACAGCACGGAGCACATGGCACGGAGCACAGCACAGGGCAGTGAGGGCACAGGTCAGGTCACGGAGCACATGGCACAGAGCACAGCACGGAGCACACGGAGCTTCCCAACCACCCTCTTCCCTCTCCAAGATTGGAGTGAAGATGGCGGGCGCGTGTGCGTCTTTTATAAGATCCCGCTCCCGCGAGAATCCGACAGCGCGATGATGACGTTCGGCCTCGTTATTGGTCCGGAATTCAGACGGGAACACCCGAGCCGGCTCGGATCTGGCCCGGATCCCCGATATTCGGATCTGTCGGATCTCGGGGATCCGGACCCACTCATCTCTAATTAATAGTATTATTATTATTATTAATACTAATACTATTGTTATTATTATTTATCTATATGGTGCCACAAGTGCATATACAGAAACTTCATAAACAAAAGTTCTAGGTGGATCGGCATAAACATGTTCAAGGACAGCTACTAAGACCCAATGCATTTTATCGTGAATGACTTCTTCAGGGATGTTTGCATCGTATTAACTACATGGTTTTCCACACACAAACCAGACTTTTACATCATTAGAAAGGAAACAAACATTTATTTGTTTCAAAGTTTTACGCATTGGTTATATAACACTTATAACAGCAAATGCTCATTTTTGAAAAAGCTAATTAAAAAAAGTTTGATTTGATTTTATAATTCACTTGATGTAATATCTAATTGTCATTTTATTAAATACACAGGGCAAAATGTAATAGGATGAGAGAATCAGAAAGTGAGAGATTTGGTAAGAAATCTACAGTTTTTTTAAATCATTTACACTGCAAAGTCAAACTGGTTTTGCAGTTTAAATGATTGCCGCTTTAAAAAAAAACTGGAGATGTCTTACCAAATCTCTCATTTTCTGATTCTCTCACAGAATTACATTTCACCTTGTATGTCCTCTCATCATTTTATTTTATATTTCCACCGTTACAAAATACATCCCTACACCAATATGTAACCTTTGGTTTATGGACTTTATTTTGCTTTTTAAAGCATACAGTAACATGTGGCTTATTGGTACTCTTTACCTAGAAGGGCGCCCATCGTGGTGATCGCGGGCATCGCGAGCAGTACATTAACGGCCGCGACGCGATGCCCGCGATCACCGCGATTTCCCATAGGGTTCAATGTTAAATTTTGTGCTGACCGCGATTTTACATTCAATGCTTCAATGGCCGCGATTTGGCCATAGGAATCAATGTTAAATGGGCTACAGAGCCCAAATAGGCACAATTAACCCTTAAATGTCCCCCCAAATTTGTAACGCCACCCCACGATCCACGCCAACCCGAAGCGTGGCGAGCGCAGCGGTACGCGTCCTCCGACCTTTTCATGCCCTACTATCCACGTCGGCGTGGAGTTGAGAATAGAATAGTGTGGCGAGCGCAGCGAGCCACCGAGCCCGAAGCGTGGCGAGCGCAGCGAGCCCCGCGTGGGGACGCGGATACCTCCACAGTTATACGCGTCCCCTCGCGGGCTTCACAGGTGTCCGTGGCGACGCGGACACCTGTGAAGTCCGCGAAGGGACGCGTTTACCTGTGAAGGTATCCGCGTCCCCTCGCGGGGCTCGCTGCGCTCGCCACGCTTCGGGCTCGGTGGCTCGCTGCGCTCGCCACACTATTCTATTCTCAACTCCACGCCGACGTGGATAGTAGGGCATGAAAAGGTCGGAGGACGCGTACCGCCGCCCCTCGCGGGCTCGCTGCGCTCGCCACGCTTCGGGTTGGCGTGGATCGTGGGGTGACGTTAAAAATTTGGGGGGACATTTAAGGGTTAATTGTGCCTATTTGGGCTCTGTAGCCCATTTAACATTGATTCCTATGGTAAAATCGCGGGCATTGAGGCATTTTACATTAAAATCGCGGACTGACCTCTCACCTAATCACCTCCTCCCACTCCCGTGTCCAAGATTTCTCTCGCGCTGCCCCCCTGCACTGGAACAACCTCCCGCCACCCATCAGGCTATCTGATTCCCTTACCTCCTTCAAGCGCTCCCTCAAAACCCACTTTTTTCGACTAGCCTATCCCTCCTCCTAACCTCTTTTGATCCTCCTATCCTGCCTCCGTTCCCCTCCGTTCCTACTTATCCTATTGTATTGCGTTCGTCCACCCACCTATTTTTAGTATGTTAACTCTTATGAGCAGGGCCCTCCTTCCTCACGTACTCACCCTACCTCATTACCTCACCTGTGCTCCTGTCCTGTTCTTCCCTTCCTCTACTTCATCTTCAGTCTCCTTGACAATTTTGACACCTACTTCTGAACTGATGCTGATTTTAGTTCTACCAGCTATACCCCTATTTATACTGTATCTTTCAACACACCCTGTACGTTACCTTGTTATTTTTTTTTTTTTTTTTTTTTTTTTTTGCTATGTACGGCGCTGCGGACACTTTGCGGCGCCTTATAAATAAACGTACTACTACTACTACTACTATTTCCTGATGTTAAATTTACTACCGCATACAGCAGTCTTGTTAATTATATAATATCCGTATTGAAAATAAAATCAATTTATTAAGCAACATTTGCTGTAGTAAAGGTCAAAAAAGAATGAAGAAGCTAACTTAATATTCACTTACTAACGCTGCGTGTTTCCAGGGCTTATGTAATCTTACGTCATAGGTGTCGTCAATAAACTGGAAAATGTTGATTGTATTTTATTCCAGCATAATGTCAAAATGAATCTAGAAATAAATGTGAATTTCCCTTTTACTACGAAGTTTTCTTTTGCTATCTTTGTCCATGTGGTAAGCCTGTACTCTGAACACATTGGCAGTGGATAAATGAGTGGGGAGAGGACGGGTAGGGAAGTTGTCTGCACACTCTTAATGGGTCGCTAGTGTTTCTGGACCCACGTTGCCCGCTATTTTTTGTGTTCACTTGCGGGGGTGCCACTCAGGGTAACTGGGATATACAGAGAACTGTAGTAGCACAGAGAATTGTGCAAGAGAGATGTTACGCTATTTGAGTGCACACAAAATAAATTTTTATTTTGTTATAATATTCTTTGTATTTACTATATTGTAATGATGAGTTCAATAAAATTTAGCTTTTAATAAACTTTCTCTAAAATATTCCCCTTTGTCTTTATTCCTTTATTTTCTTAGGAACAAAAGAGGATTAGTTCTTTCTAGGTGAAATAAAGAATTAAAATCATATACATTTAGACATGGTGCTCATACAAAGAAATGAGAGAGTGTAGGAAAATAGAGTATTAAAAAAGAATGTCAGAGCCCGTTGTCTGCTGCACTGTATTTGATTTTTTTGAGGAGTATTTCTTGGGTCTATTGTGTCTATGCACTATTGCCTTTAATTGGCCTTAGCCCAGTTTCCTCCTTTAATGTATTATGCAGGGATGTGCGCTGGTTATTACTGTTGCCAATTTGTTTCCAATAATCGGCGTCTAGTTCAGCATGTTCCCCCTTCAAAGAGAGGTGTGTGTTGGGTTTAGTTTAATTTTTTAGCTCCCTCAGAGCTTAGGGTTATATTACCCCGGTTAGTGGTAGTTATATCAGGATTTTTACAAAGCAATCCTAGCGTTTTTAATTTCTGTGTGTAGTTTCTACTTGCACATACCGCCTTTAGATTTAAATTTTTTAATGTTTGTGAAATTACAGGTTTCTTTACTGTTCGTGGCTGTTCAGTGGGTCTGTCACTTCTCACCCCAATATGTGTTTCTATATTACAACGAGGGTCCCCTGCCTGGACCGACAGTTGGAGCCTCGCTGCAATCTTTAATTAGAGATTTTTTAGGGTTTTTAAATGATTCTCCCACTAAATTTCAGCATGCACTTGTTTTCTCTTTATTTGCACATATCATATTGTAACCCCTTTTTACGCCTTAGTGTCACCCCTTTGGGGTAATATGTCTGTTATACACAGTGCCTCCATCCGAACTGTTGGAACCACCCTAATGAGTGGTACAGGGTAGGCTCGGGAATACCCTCTGCTTTTCAGTTAATTTATACTATCAGAGAATGTAGTGCTTCTCCCAATGACTGTTTTTTTCTTATATCAACAGGTGTTACCTTCCAGATGCGCTAGGTTATCCCTGGGATGTGATCTGGATGCTCTCCATCAGGCAATCAAGATAAGTACACTTAACACACTCATGAATTTTGATTTTGTTTACTTATAGCCCATATAGGTCGCTTACTTTACAGATAAACAAACGGCAATAATAGTTTACATATTCCTAACATTAAGTTTCATATAATAACTTAGCCCCCTATATAGGTAATCAGGCTGGGTGGTATTAACAACTGTCACTTTGACAGGGTGTTATCAATACACCGCCCAGTTCAGCATACCTTAGACATGCAGTATACCATATACCCTTAGCAATACATCTATGCCTTATTATGCAATAAAGTTGCTTACATTTAAATACACTTATTGACACAGCTTTTCGGTACAATAACGTAAACAGTAAAGAACTGGGGGTCATATTCAGTTATGTCCTAATATTGTCTCTTTAGTTTACTGGACTCCCCAGTAGTTAGAAGCAATTGTTGGCAGTATATGGTTAAATGCATTTAACATAGATGAAAGTGTATAGAAGCTTCTGGCTAGGGATAGCGCTAGCAGATTTAACTGTTCCTTTAAGCTGCATAGGACAGGCCAATAAGTAGGCCAAGGGTTGTATTCTGTTGTATTCCTACGATGAAGTCCACTCCAGACTTATGAATAAATTGAATGTCAAATACACAGTATGGCCATACATGAAGCTATCTCCCTTTAAAGATAGTGTGGTTGGTGCTGCGTTTGGTGTAGGCTCAATATATCTACCACTCTGGATGTTTTCCGTGATTGATTCTGGCAAATCACCGCCGGCTGCTGCTCCTCCACTACAGGGCTGATGCGCACAAACCTGCAGCTTTACGGGGCACTGATGTGGACCCCTGTCACGGGCCTTTTGCAGCTCCCCCAGCTCTGTCTTTTGCTGCGATCAGCTACATCCCAATCTGTGAAGCCAGCACCTCTTAGTGCGTTCCTGCAGGTGTCTTGCTGGCAATATTTACTGAACAGCTCGATATTTTTCTGGGCAGTTCAATAGAGGAAAGGTGTCCATAGCCAGTATACAGCTCATCACTCCTCCAGCCGTTAAAGTGGCAGTTTCTCTGTGAGTGACAGTTACTCTGTATCTCATGCTACACCCCTGGTCATGTGATCAGCATATTAGCATATTAACCTTAACACAAATATAGTTATTCCAATACAATTATAGAGCTACACTTCATAACCATTGTAATACCACTTTACAATATTTAGATTTTTGCTTTGCGCTTATTTGTTGGTTTTGCTGGTCAATTTGCTATATTCTGTATTTGTTTTGTGGGTCTTATTATTTATTACCCCAATGTATCTTTTAGTTGCAACGAGTGTCCCCTGTCTACAATCTAATAAGGCTTTTTCAAAAAGCCTTATTAGGTGAAACGCGCGTCGAGTTATCAGAGCCCGACCTCTAGCTGTACAATATGATATAAATGTATATGATTTGAATTAAGAGAGAATTTAAGGTGTGTGTGTGGGGAGAACCAGCGGTGGTACTCACCCAGAGTGGGGAAAGCAATCTGCGAACCTACATAAAAGCAAACAAGCGTGCATATAATAATTAAAACATACTGCTCACCCAGAGTGGGGAAAGTAATCTGTGAATTTACACAGAAGCAAATAAGTGTGCACATAAAAACTAAAATCTACTGCTCACCCAGAGTGGGGATAGCAATCTGTTAATCCACATACAAGCAAACGAAATTGCATAGAAAAATTAAAACACACTACTGAAATATGATATAAATACACAGGAGACAAACAAAGACAAACCTGTGTGTATACATAGGGAACCACTGTTAACACTCACCCAGACAGGGGAGTGCAACTAAACTTGCACAGAACAAAAATATAGAAAACAACAAAACAAGAATAAATGTGCATATAAGAGAAAAAATATTGCTGGATAGGCTATTATCTGTAAACTCTATAGAAACAAATTATCAACAATAGTATCAAAATAAAAACTCCCTAAAGTGGAGATTGTAGCAAGGCTCCAACTGTTGGTCTAGACAGGGGACACTCGTTGCAACTAAAAGATACATTGGGGTAATAAATAATAAGACCCACAAAACAAATACAGAATATAGCAAATTAACCAGCAAAACCAACAAATAAGCGCAAAGCAAAAATCTAAATATGATATGTGCAAATAAAGAGAAAACAAGTGCATGCTGAAATTTAGTGGGAGAATCATTTAAAAACCCTAAAAAATCTCTAATTAAAGATTGCAGCGAGGCTCCAACTGTCGGTCCAGGCAGGGGACCCTCGTTGTAATATAGAAACACATATTGGGGTGAGAAGTGACAGACCCACTGAACAACCACGAACAGTAAAGAAACCTGTAATTTCACAAACATTAAAAAATTAAAAAATTAAAATCTAAAGGCGGTATGTGCAAGTAGAAAATACACACAGAAATGAAAAACGCTAGGATTGCTTTGTAAAAATCCTGATATAACTATCACTAACCGGGGAAATATAACCCTAAGCTCTAAAGGGAGCTAAAAAATTAAACTAAACCCAACACACCTCTCTTTGAAGGGGGAACATGCTGAACTAGATGCCGATTATTGGAAACAAATTGGCAACAGTAATAACCAGCGCACATCCCTGCATAATACATTAAAGGAGGAAACTGGACTAAGGCCAATTAAAGGCAATAGTGCATAGACACAATAGACCCAAGAAATACTCCTCAAAAAAATCAAATACAGTGCAGCAGACAACGGGCTCTGACATTCTTTTTTAATACTCTATTTTCCTACACTCTCTCATTTCTTTGTATGAGCACCATGTCTAAATGTATATGATTTTAATTCTTTATTTCACCTAGAAAGAACTAATCCTCTTTTGTTCCTAAGAAAATAAAGGAATAAAGACAAAGGGGAATATTTTAGAGAAAGTTTATTAAAAGCTAAATTTTATTGAACTCATCATTACAATACAGTAAATACAAAGAATATTATAACAAAATAAAAATTTATTTTGTGTGCACTCAAATAGCGTAACATCTCTCTTGCACAATTCTCTGTGCTACTACAGTTCTCCACATTGGCAGTGGTACAGGAGTAAATGCAGCCACTTAGAGATAATGTCTTTGATGCTAGAAATCTGGCTGAGGGTCAAGTCTGGTTTTCCATTACCAACTCTTCAAGTTGTTATGTAACTCTGAGAAAATCTTCAGAAGTCAGATAAAGTGCTGGGGAGGACTGTTGATGTTAGTGCTGAGGGTTAGTCAAAGTTAGTAGCCCATTGTATAACTGCATGTGTTGTATGGATGACGGACAACCTTGTTTGCAAATATTTCGTATATAACTAAAGTTTGTTTCACCTTTATTATGTTTTAAGTTATTAACCCCTTCCTGACAGAGCCAGTTTTTGCGTTCCTGACAGAGCCCTTTTTTTCAAATCTGACAGGTATCACTTAAGTGGGGATAACTTTTTTTTGCTTTTACTTATCCCAGTGATTTTGAGATTGTTTTTTCGTGACACATTGTACTTCAAGTTAGTGGTAAATTTTCGTCGATACAGTCTGTGTTTTTTTGTGAAAAATACCAAAATGTCGGAAAAAAATGGAAAATTTAGCAATTTGCAAAATGTTAAATTTTCTGCTTGTGAGACAAATAATCATACCACTCAAAATAGTTAATAACTAACATAGACCATATGTCTACTTTATGTTTCCATCATTATTTCAACTTCCTTTTAATTTTTTTGGACACAAGGAGGCTTACAATATGAATAGCAAATTCTCAAATTTTCAAGAAAATTTCAAACACTGATTTTTTTAGGGACCAGTTCAGTTCTGATGTGACTTTGAGGGACTTGTATGTGAGACACCCCCATAAATGATACCATTTCAAAAACTGCACCCCTCACAGTATTCAAAACAGCATTTTGGAAGTTTGTTAACCCTTTAGGTGTTTCACAGGAATTAAAACAAAGTGTAGGTGAAATTTCAAAATTTCATTTTTTTTGCAGATTTGCAATTTTAATACATTTTTCTAAGGAACACAGTACATTTTACTAGAGAAATGTGACTAAAAATTGATTTCCCCAATTCTTTTGTTTTCATAAATATCCTATATGTGGCCCTAGTGTGCACGTTGACCAAACCACAGGCTTCATAATAGAAGGAGCACCTACTTGATTTTGGAGCCTCCTTTTTATGAGATTATTTTTTAGGCACCATGTAGGTTTCTAGGCACCATAAGATGCTAAAATTTAGGAACCCCCCCACAAGTGACCCCATTTTGCAAACTACACCCCTCAGGGAATTCATCTAGGGGTATAGTGTACATTTCAAACCCCCAGGGGTTTCACCAATTGTGGTACAACTGGGCAGTGAAAATGAAAAATTAAATTTTTTACACAAAAATGCAGTTCTGGCTCAAAATTTTTCATTTTCAGAAGGTATGAAGGAGAAAAAGCACCCCAAAATCTGTGCCCCAATTTCTCCCGAGTACGGCAATGCCTCACATGTGACCAAAAAATACCATTTGGGTGCATGGCAGGACTCAGAAAGGAAGGAGTGATTTTTGGATTTTGCAGCTCAGATTCTGGTGGAATGTTGGTGGGTGCTATGTTGCATTAGCAAGACCCCCCAAGCACCAATACAGTGGAACCCCCCCACAAGTGACCCCATTTTGCAAACTACACCCCTCAGGGAATTCATCTAGGGGTATAGTGTACATTTCAAACCCCCAGGGGTTTAACCAATTTTGATACAACTGGGCAGTGAAAATGAAAAATTACATTTTTTTACACAAAAATGCAGTTCTGGCTCAAAATTTTTCATTTTCATAAGGTATGAAGGAGAAAAAGCACCCCAAAATCTGTGCCCCAATTTCTCCCGAGTATGGCAATGCCTCATATGTGACCAAAAAATACCATTTGGGTGCATGGCAGGACTCAGAAAGGAAGGAGTGATTTTTGGTGGTGGAATGTTGGTGGGTGCTATGTCGCATTAGCAAGACCCCCAAAGCACCAATACAGTGGAACCCCCCCACAAGTGACCCCATTTTGCAAACTACACCCCTCAGGGAATTCATCTAGGGGTATAGTGTACATTTCAAACCCCCAGGGGTTTCACCAATTTTGATACAACTGGGCAGTGAAAATGAAAAATTACATTTTTTTTTACACAAAAATGCAGTTCTGGCTCAAAATTTTTCATTTTCAGAAGGTATGAAGGAGAAAAAGCACCCCAAAATCTGTGCCCCAATTTCTCCCGAGTACGGCAATGCCTCACATGTGACCAAAAAATACCATTTGGGTGCATGGCAGGACTCAGAAGGGAAGGAGTGATTTTTGGATTTTGCAGCTCAGATTCTGGTGGAATTTTGGTGGGTGCTATGTCGCATTAGCAAGACCCCCCAAGCACCAATACAGTGGAACCCCCCCACAAGTGACCCCATTTTGCAAACTACACCCCTCAGGGAATTCATCTAGGGGTATAGTGTACATTTCAAACCCCCAGGGGTTTCACCAATTTTGATACAACTGGGCTGTGCAAATGCAAAATTACATTTTTTACACAAAAATGCAGTTCTGGCTCAAAATTTTTCATTTTCACAAGGAATAAAGGAGACAAAGCACCCCAAAATCTGTGCCCCAATTTCTCCCGAGTACGGCAATGCCTCACATGTGACCAAAAAATACCATTTGGGTGCATGGCAGGACTCAGAAAGGAAGGAGTGATTTTTGGATTTTGCAGCTCAGATTCTGGTGGAATGTTGGTGGGTGCTATGTTGCATTAGCAAGACCCCCCAAGCACCAATACAGTGGAACCCCCCCACAAGTGACCCCATTTTGCAAACTACACCCCTCAGGGAATTCATCTAGGAGTATAGTGTACATTTCAAACCCCCAGGGGTTTCACCAATTTTGATACAACTGGGCAGTAAAAATGAAAAATTACATTTTTTTACACAAAAATGCAGTTCTGGCTCAAAATTTTTCATTTTCATAAGGTATGAAGGAGAAAAAGCACCCCAAAATCTGTGCCCCAATTTCTCCCGAGTACGGCAATGCCTCATATGTGACCAAAAAATACCAGTTGGGTGCATGGCAGGACTCAGAAGGGAAGGAGTGATTTTTGGTGGTGGAATGTTGGTGGGTGCTATGGCGCATTAGCAAGACCCCCAAAGCACCAATACAGTGGAACCCCCCCACAAGTGACCCCATTTTGCAAACTACACCCCTCAGGGAATTCATCTAGGGGCATAGTGTACATTTCAAACCCCCAGGGGTTTCACCAATTTTGATACAACTGGGCAGTGAAAATGAAAAATTACATTTTTTTACACAAAAATGCAGTTCTGGCTCAAAATTTTTCATTTTCAGAAGGTATGAAGGAGAAAAAGCACCCCAAAATCTGTGCCCCAATTTCTCCCGAGTACGGCAATGCCTCATGTGACCAAAAAGTGGCAGGACTCAGAAGGGAAGGAGTGATATTTGGATTTTGCAGCACAAATTCTGGTGGAATGTTGGTGGGTGCTATGTCGCATTAGCAAGACCCCCAAAGCACCAATACAGTGGAACCCCCCCACAAGTGACCCCATTTTGCAAACTACACCCCTCAGGGAATTCATCTAGGGGTATAGTGTACATTTCAAACCCCCAGGGGTTTCACCAATTTTGATACAACTGGGCAGTGAAAATGAAAAATTACATTTTTTTACACAAAAATGCAGTTCTGGCTCAAAATTTTTCATTTTCAGAAGGTATGAAGGAGAAAAAGCACCCCAAAATCTCTGCCCCAATTTCTCCCGAGTACGGCAATGCCTCACATGTGACCGAAAAATACCAGTTGGGTGCATGGCAGGACTCAGAAGGGAAGGAGTGATTTTTGGATTTTGCGGCTCAGATTCTGGTGGAATGAATGGTGGGTGCTATGTGGCATTAGCAAGACCCCCGAAGCACGGTGAAATTATGAACCTAATAATCCATAGATGTGTGGTATATTTTAAAACACTCCTTTATACATAGGCCGGGTTTGTCGGGGCAAGTGTCACACTGGAAAATAGTTTGCTTTCTTATTCCCTTTTTATAGCAAACTTTGCACCTTTTTTGTGTCCTGCCCTTTTTTCCAGTGGAGGGGATTTCATCAGGAAAATGCTGCCCTGGTACAATACGGGGGCCAGTACTAGAAGTACTGGGGCCCTCTGCCTGCTGGTTCCCAAATACTAGGCCCTTTATGACTTCCTCTTGAAAGTTCATAAATGTCCCCCTCTGGCCGGTAGAACGGAATAGCACGTAAGCGTTATACAGTGCCATCTGGATGATATACACGGCCAGCTTCTTGTACCAGATTTTTGTTTTCCGCAGGGCACTGTACGGCTTCAGTACCTGATCTGAAAGATCCACTCCGCCCATGTACTTATTGTAATCCAGGATACAATTAGGTTTGGAGGTGTGGGTACTGGTACCTCGTACAGGGACGGAGGTGGTACTGTCTCCGTGAATTTTTGTCAGTATAAGGACATCCCTCTTGTCCTTATATTTGACCAACAACATATTTTCGGTGCATATTCCCCTGCTTTCACCCCTTCTCATTACTTGGGCAATGTGCGTTTTTGGGAGGCCTCTTTGGTTCTTGCGCACAGTACCGCAAGCTGCTGTACCTCTTGAACCAAGGGCCTTAAACAGGGGGATGCTGGTGTAAAAGTTATCCACATAGAGGTGATAACCTTTATCCAGGAAGGGGTGCACTAAATCCAAGACAATTTTTCCACTAACACCTACGAGGGAGGGGGGGCATTCTGGCGGTTCAATTCTTGAATCCTTCCCTTCATATACCCTAAACCTGTGGGTGTACCCTGAGGTGCTTTCACACAGCTTATACATTTTTATGCCATACCTTGCCCTCTTACTGGGAAGGTACTGGCGGAATTTAACCCTTCCTTTAAAATGTATAAGGGACTCGTCAATACAAATACATTTTTCAGGGATGTACATCTCTGCAAATTTATCACTGAAATGATCAATTACCGGCCTGACTTTGAATAGCCGGTCAAAGGTGGGATCATCTCTGGGTGGGCACTGTGCATTATCGTTGTAATGCAAAAATTTAAGGATTAACTCAAAACGAGTCCGGGTCATGGCCATACGGTAAAGTGGGGTGCTGTACAGAACATCTGTACTCCAATATTGCCTAATTTCTGGCTTTTTTACTATGCCCATATGAAACACCAGACCCCAAAACGTCATCATCTCTACTGCATCTACAGGGGTCCACCTAGCAAATGATGACGTGGGGTTTTGAGCAATAAACTGCTGGGCATATAAATTAGTTTGGTCCACCATTAAATTTATAAAATCATCAGAGAAAAATAATTTGAAAAAGTCAATTTCTCTGAGACCTGTGGAATCAAATTGGATTCCTGGCATGGCCAAAAACTCAGGAACCTGGGGCTCAAAATTGTCTGGTGGTGGGGTCCATACGAGATCAATTATTGGGGGGGGGTCTCAGCTGCTCTACGGGGGCGTCTTTGAGGGGGTCCCTCATCACCAGAGGAGGAAGAGGAGCTTAAGACAAATCCTTCAAATTCCCCGCTTGCATCACTGGCTGTGTCAGAGTCAGAGGCAATCATGGCATATGCCTCCTCCGCTGAATACATTCTTCTGGATGACTGGGATGACATTTGGGATGACATTTGGGATGCCATTTTTATTTTTGTGTTACTGGTAGTGAAATGTTTCAACACGTGTATAGTGTAGGGGGGGGTACAAACTTTATTTCAACCCGGGGGGTATGTAGTGTGTAGTGTGTATGTAGTGCAGAAAAAAAAAAAAACTTTATACAGGAATTTGATCCCAATAAAAAAAAAAAAAATTGAAGGGGTTAAAAAAAAAAAAAAAAGGTCCTGCGCCAAAAATTGAGCACAGATGTTGGTCAGTAACGTCCGTCACTGAACAGCGCTCAAAGGCAACAGGAATTTGATAAAAAAAATAGATCAACCCTGTGCCGAAAAAGCTGATCAGTGATGTACGTCACTGATCAGCGCACAGTGGCCACAGGACACCCACAAAATCACAGTGTGTGTAAAAAAAAAATTAAAAAAAGACCCCACAGCACTCTCAAAAAAAAAAAAAAGGTGATCAGTGATGCGACACTGATTACCAGTGAGGGGCAGCAGGTGCACAACCTTTGGTGCAACTGACAGTGCAACTGGCAGCAACTGACAGGTATATATAAAAAAAAAAAACCCTGCGCCCCCAAAAAGTTGCTGATCAGCACAGATATACTGATCAGCACAAAAGGGGGGGTAGCAGACACAAAATATACACTCTCTATCACTCTCTGTCACTATATCTCTCTATCTCTCACTATCTATCACTATCTATCACTATCTATCACTATCTATCACTCTAGGACACTGCAGCAGCAGCACTGACAGTTATATGTATAAAAAAAAACCTGCACCCCCAAAAAGGGGGGGTAGCAGACACAAAATATACACTCTCTATCACTCTCTGTCACTATCTCTCTCTATCTCTCTATCTCTCACTATCTATCACTATCTATCACTATCTATCACTCTATGACACTGCAGCAGCAGCACTGACAGTTATATATATAAAAAAAAACCTGCACCCCCAAAAAGGGGGGGTAGCAGACACAAATCTCTCTATCTATCACTATCTATCACTATCTATCACTATCTATCACTCTATGACACTGCAGCAGCAGCACTGACAGTTATTTATATATAAAAAAAACCTGCACCCCCAAAAAGGGGGGGTAGCAGACACAAAATATAGCTCTCTCTGTCACTATCTCTCTATCTCTCTCTATCTCTCTCTCTATCTCTCTATCTCTCTATCACACTGCAGCAGCAGCAGGAAGTCCCAAGAAGTCAGATCCAGGAAGCGTCCAGCACGCTACAAGCAGTGATCAGGTGATCAGGTAAGGTATTTGCAAGGATCAGGTAAGTATTAGCAAGGATCAGGTCAGTATCACGGCAGATAGGCACGGTGACCGCTCTGCACGCTATTCCAGACCAGAATGGCGTCTGCAGCGCAGTCACCGGTAGTTTAAATGTCGCGCCTTGGCTGTGATTGGTCCGTGGGTCCCACGGACCAATCACAGCCTTGGGGGCAGGTGGGGTGAGGGTGGGGTGAGGTGTCATCGTCACCGATGACCCCCTCATGCCCCCTGACGCCCGGCGGTGATTGACACCTGTGTTACCGAGCGTCTGATTCGCTGGTAACACAGGAAAACGCTGTGAATGGCTGTTCACACTGAACAGCCAATCACAGCGATCGCCGACGGGGGGGGCGGCATCGCAGCCCCCCCTGGGCATGCTGGGACATGTCTGCTGTCAGAGACAGCAGACATCGTCCCTCTGTCACTGCGTCTCTAGACGCAGTGACAGTTTAAAGTCATGACGTACATTTATGCCATGTGTCGGGAAGTACATCCCGGCCATGACGTAAATGTACGTCAAATGTCGGGAAGGGGTTAAGGATCTTTCTCATCCAAAAGATCCATCGAAAAATATTTGAAATGATAAATCAGTTGGCATGCCCTCTTTGTGCCCCTGCAAAGGATGCCTGTGTGCAAACACCACACCACTACGCACTTCGCCCATCAGTCTATGAGTTGAGACGTGCCCCAGCAAAAAGGTTTTCTTCATTTAACTTTGCTAACGGAGATATACATTCCTCAGATTTGAAGAGAGTTTTTAGGTCTTGAGTCATAGTTTTAAGTATTTTTGGGCTAAATGAGGTTGGATCACATAAACGATCACATCTGCATCATGCCGATGGTGGGGTTCTGCGTGTGCCACAACCAATGGTCGCAATGTTTTGCAATTGAATCGTTGTTCAATGTGATCACAAATGCAGGCAGGGGGTGGTATGTTCTTTCTCCTGCATTTGCATTGCTTAAGGATAGCATAGGATAAGCTACTATCAGCTGTTTATCACATGTGATCCAAGCTGAATCAGTCCCTTTATACTTAATTTTTTAAGCTATTATTAAAGTAGCACAAGGGACACTACAAATATATTTTAATGTACTGTTGCTGGTTGCTGTAACTGGAGCTGATGAATCGGGTATTGATCATAGGGGGTGGACAGAAATAGGGCAACAGTGTCTAGGTTGACCCCAAAAGGTCAACATGCATAAGGTCAACATATGGAAACGGTCAACACAAGCAAACGGTAGACCCTGAAATGGTCGAGACATAAAGGGGGACATTTACCAAAATGGATTCGTAGAAAAAAGGTGTATTCGTAGGGAGAAATACACCTTTTTTTTACGAATTTGTATTTTCGGGATTTACTATCCCAAAAATACAACAATTCGTAGTCCTAAAGATGGGACATTCGTATTTGTAGTTACAAATACGAATGTCCTACACCATCGATAGGATACGACAGAAATCACCATTCAAAAGAATGGTGGTTCCTGATGTACTAAGCAGCCGTACTGACAATACGGCTGCTTAGTGGTGTAAAACACCCACGCAAATACGACAGGAAAATAGAACACCATTTTCCTGTTCTATTTGCGTTTTAGCCTGCACGGATCAGTCAGATCCGTGCAGGCTTCAGTGTAAAAAAATAGAAAAATTAAATAAATTTAAAAAAAAAACGGCGTGGGGTCCCCCCCACAGCCGAAACCAGCACCAGGCTGAAGGAGCCGGGGCCGGTAATTAAAAATCAGGGAACCCGACAAATAGGGGTTCCCCGATTTTTAACAACCAGCCCCAGGCTCCAGGTCCGGGGCTGGTTCCCAAAATACGGGGGACAAAATGACTAGGGGTCCCCCGTATTTTAAGAACCAGCCCCAGGCAAAACCAGCCAGCAGGGTAATGCCACAGCCGGGGGACACTTATGATATAAGGTCCCGTGGCCAAAACATTAACCCTACCGACCAGTCAGCCTGGCCAGGGGCCCTGGGGGAGTGGGGACCCCCCCAATGAAGGGGTCCCCCCTCCAGGACTTACCTGACCAGGCTGAAGCCTGGTGCTGTCCTCGATGCCCCTGGGCGGTGGGCATCGAGATGATAAATGGTGTAAAAAAATAGATTAAACTATTGTTTTTTACTGTGGCACTACAAGTGCCAGCAAGCCTCCCCAGCAAGCTGGGACTTGGAGAACCACAAGTCCCAGCCTGCTGGGCATTAAAGGGCCCGCTGGCACTTGTAGTTCCACAGTTAAAAAAATAGTGCACAAAACACACTGACACACATTTAAAATAAAACTTTAATACATACAAAGCCCACACATACTAATACTTACCTATCTTCTTTCCGTAGGTAGCCCTGATGTCCTGGTCCTGTGTCGTCTTCTGCCTCCATGTCGACGTCGCTGTCGGCGATGGCGTCGCGCTGGGACAGGTGAGTATGGTTTCCTTCCACAGCTCCCACATGGATTTCGTCGGATCCGGACGCCATCGCCGACAGCGACGTCGACATGGAGGCAGAAGACGACACAGGACCAGGACATCAGGGCTACCTAAGGAAAGAAGATAGGTAATTATCAGTATGTGTGGGCTTTGTATGTATTAAAGTTTTATTTTAAATGTGTGTCAGTGTGTTTTGTGCACTATTTTTTTAACTGTGGAACTACAAGTGCCAGCGGGCCCTTTAATGCCCAGCAGGCTGGGACTTGTGGTTCTCCAAGTCCCAGCTTGCTGGGGAGGCTTGCTGGCACTTGTAGTGCCACAGTAAAAAACAATAGTTTAATCTATTTTTTTACACCATTTATCAGCTCGATGCCCACCGCCCAGGGGCATCGAGGACAGCACCAGGCTTCAGCCTGGTCAGGTAAGTCCTGGAGGGGGGGGACCCCTTCATTGGGGGGGTCCCCACTCCCCCAGGGCCCCTGGCCAGCGTGAAAGTCGAGTTGCATACACGCCATTTTAGGATAGTATGGCCGCCATTTTGGTTCGCAGAGTTGCGCTAATAAAGTTTCCATACCCGAGTCTGTGTGACAAAGTGGACCAGAAGAGTAGCCATACTATTACACATAAATTCATAAGAACATACTGACACTAAATAAAATATAGTTAAAGGTTTAGAACGCCACACATAGTTTAGTTAGCATTGCATACATCTGTCTGTATAGTGTTTAGTACCGTTCCGTTCCGTATCTTATGCGCAGTATTCCGGTCATTGCGAATATTTCGCAATATACACGGCCCGATAGTTATGGACATATTCCATATTCCCAGGACAGTTTCTGTTGAAAAAGGTATAACAAAGGAATCCAGATGTAACTGGTTTCTACTGCTTTTACAACCCCTGACGACGAAACCAACAAACAAAGAACTCCAAAAGTTCACTCCCCTGCACCCATTCAAACCAGGTGCATCATGTTACCCCCCAATCACAGAGAACCTGACATACGACCCCCGACCAATAGGAATGGCCTTTGACCTCCCCCTTCTGACCCTATAAGATAGGTGACCCAGGGCGGCCTTGGTCACTTCGGCACATCTTCCTTTCCCTGACCTACGACCGGGCTATAGTTCAACCCTGAACGATAGCGAGCTCTGACCGGACTGCGCTGCGCATATTTGATGAGGAGACGGTAAACGGTTGCATTCACGGTATTTATTCTTATTGTATTGTTGGCTGATTGTATCCTGTATCTGTATTTTCTTCCCCTAGCAGAGCCTGTTTATTATACTCATTGTTAGACTTTGTATCACTTGTTATATCTGTATTTTCTATTCCTGTAACCCCCTGTTGTCCGTTAGGGACTTAAATACATCTTTTTACGGAGTTCCTATCTCCTTACTTCTATACCGTGGTTGTGTCTGTTTATTCGCATAGCGATAAGGTATATTACGGACTCTGTCCTTAAAGGTATATCCGCAGATTAGAGTCTGAGTACTGCGAAAGGATCTTTTAATATAGTACTGGTTCTTTGGTGTACAATACACAATAAAAGGTACGCTACGCTGCGCTAACGCTTTGTTCGCACGTAGCTAGATATAAAGGGTACGCTGGTTACGGACATAATACGTAACCTGCGCTTTTCACTTATTGTTTCTTTGGTCATATTTAATCGCCATTAACAATTGAGGGCTCGTCCGTCCGTTTCACATTCTGGAGCTCAGTACCAGGCGCGCGGCTTGACCTATACCAGCAAAAGGGTGGAAGTATTTATTATCCATTGCTGGATAGGCCAGGTCCGCGGCGGTGCGGGGTTCGAGAAGTGCTAGCGTTGAACCCGAAGTACAATAAGTGAAACATTAAGCCACGTGTTTTAAAGCATATCTAAGTGTTTAGTAAACTGTACTTCTGCCTGCCACAAGTAGTTTAACGGGGTATAGTGTCTTGAGTTGCTTGTTTATTACAGTATATGTGCCACGTGCGATAAAGTTCGCACACGTGGAGACAAAGGCCTGTGTTTTATTATAGTACATAGAGGATCCCTTCTGTGCAAAACTATAACTTTTATTGTTAGTTACTGCAAGACCAGAGACTCCGCCATGTGGCGATAAGTTCTGGGCCCTTTGCAGTAACGTAAAGCGTCTATTGTGTATTACGCAAGGTGCGCGCGCACGTGCCCATATCGGGAAATTTTCGCATCTTTGTACGTGATTTACGGATTAAGTGCGGGATTTATTTCGCATCTTGATACGTAACTTTCGGACGAAGTGAAGGGATTTATTCCACATTTAGGCGCAATTAATGCGTATAGCGAAACTCGAGCGCAACCTTGCAAATACACTATAGAACACGTGGGTGGCCGATTCATCGGCGGCCTGTGAACAGGTTTAACAAAACACACGTACACATGTAAAGGAAAAAGAGGTGTACCAGCGCTGGCTGAGAATATTAAAAATAATGTAGTAGAACGGTATCCTTTACAGTATTTATTATCAATAAAAAATGCTAAAATGGCTGTACCGATAATAGGTAATATATAAGTAAAACAGGGGGTTACAATAAAATCATAATAATGGACATTCAATCAGCATCATGATACATTGTGGGCATTGGTATATGTATATTACCACACAGACGTCACAGATGGTAGTCCCATATAGCAGCAGATATCCAGGTAGCCAAAGGCAGTCCCAAAACACAGAGTCCAGTTGGAAAATTAGGTTCCTCTGGTGGGAAAGATGGTAAACCTGGAGGAAGAATGGAGTATCCAGTCGCTGCCTCGGATAATGAGTCCGGATGGGGTGCAAATGCACGGTGCGTGGTCAGCTGTGGTAAGAATCGAGCCCAATGGTGATGCGATGAGAGGGAATGTCCAATGGTGGGTGGCTCAACGCGTTTCCCTGGGTCAAACACCCAGCTTCTTCAGGAGCAGGTATATGTGTGTCACCCTGTTAGGCTGTTTAAATACCCTGCTGGTAATTACCAAATTGGGTGCAGCTGTACAATATGCATAAGAATTTAGGATACCGTTCATAAAAATAAATAATTTGACCTTTAACCAGAAGGCAGATTCAACTAATTGATTGTCAGAAGATAAAAACATATAATAATCCGTGTGGAAAGAGTAGTTTAAAGACATTTATATCAAAGATTCCCGAGTCATGTGATCCATAATGGTCACATGATTCGGAAGTAACATGGATAGGGAAGTGTAGATATACAGGTTATGCCATTTTAATAATGGATCAGTCATATCGTTCTATGGTTTATAGTTTTATTAGTTATACAAAGGTATAGTGAGAGAGTAAAAACATGCTTAAATAAGCTGGATGGTGTCAGAGAGAGAGTGTGCTACGTGATGTATCTAATCACGTGCTTGTTATGGACCAATAGGAGCTTGTCACGTGACCCGTGATGTAGTTGGTCACGTGAGCGGACTCCTAGTACTTGCGTCTGCCAGGAGACTATGCTAACGTGATGTGTCTGATCACGTGTTTATTTTGACCAATGGGAATGAGTCACGTGATCGGTGATGTAGCTGGTCACGTGAGTATACTCCTTTGTTTACGTTACGTAAATAAAGGAGTATACTCACGTGACCAGCTACATCACCGATCACGTGACTCATTCCCATTGGTCAAAATAAACACGTGATCAGACACATCACGTTAGCATAGTCTCCTGGCAGACGCAAGTACTAGGAGTCCGCTCACGTGACCAACTACATCACGGGTCACGTGACAAGCTCCTATTGGTCCATAACAAGCACGTGATTAGATACATCACGTAGCACACTCTCTCTCTGACACCATCCAGCTTATTTAAGCATGTTTTTACTCTCTCACTATACCTTTGTATAACTAATAAAACTATAAACCATAGAACGATATGACTGATCCATTATTAAAATGGCATAACCTGTATATCTACACTTCCCTATCCATGTTACTTCCGAATCATGTGACCATTATGGATCACATGACTCGGGAATCTTTGATATAAATGTCTTTAAACTACTCTTTCCACACGGATTATTATATGTTTTTATCTTCTGACAATCAATTAGTTGAATCTGCCTTCTGGTTAAAGGTCAAATTATTTATTTTTATGAACGGTATCCTAAATTCTTATGCATATTGTACAGCTGCACCCAATTTGGTAATTACCAGCAGGGTATTTAAACAGCCTAACAGGGTGACACACATATACCTGCTCCTGAAGAAGCTGGGTGTTTGACCCAGGGAAACGCGTTGAGCCACCCACCATTGGACATTCCCTCTCATCGCATCACCATTGGGCTCGATTCTTACCACAGCTGACCACGCACCGTGCATTTGCACCCCATCCGGACTCATTATCCGAGGCAGCGACTGGATACTCCATTCTTCCTCCAGGTTTACCATCTTTCCCACCAGAGGAACCTAATTTTCCAACTGGACTCTGTGTTTTGGGACTGCCTTTGGCTACCTGGATATCTGCTGCTATATGGGACTACCATCTGTGACGTCTGTGTGGTAATATACATATACCAATGCCCACAATGTATCATGATGCTGATTGAATGTCCATTATTATGATTTTATTGTAACCCCCTGTTTTACTTATATATTACCTATTATCGGTACAGCCATTTTAGCATTTTTTATTGATAATAAATACTGTAAAGGATACCGTTCTACTACATTATTTTTAATATTCTCAGCCAGCGCTGGTACACCTCTTTTTCCTTTTCATCTGTTTTTCGAGACCTGACAAGTCTCAGTACCAGCTGCAGATAGTAGCGCACTGATCACCAGACCTTTCTTTTTTCTCTATACACGTACACATGTGGCTGTTCACTGGCACTGCACATGCAGCACACATAGGAACGCAAAGGTGAACAGTATTGAATCACTAGCTTTATTTAAAACAGTATAGTAATATACTGTGGATAGGGCGGTGATTAATAAAAGAAAATAAGTTTTTTTTCTTTTTGTTCATTTTCCAAAAACAAGCAACTCAAGCATTATTTTAATAGATTCCTATAGCCTTTTATAAGGGATTTATACCTGCATAAGTATCTAGTGAAAAGCTACCAGCCTGGGAAGATTTTCTGTACAGAAATATTTTAAATATAAGCATAAGACCAAGGTGTAACTAGCGCCCAGTGTGAAACATAACTGAGGCGAACGGGTGTGTGACGGCACGACTCAAGCGCAGTGTAGTCCAGTGTAGGACAGTCCAGGTAGGACAAGGTGTACGTGACGACGTGCCCATAGGAACTGCCCCTCCCGTGGAACTACCTATTTTGATCCACTAGGAGGGTACAAGAAGCTAAATCGGAACCCAGTGATCCGATTAGCTGATTTAGAAAAAACAGTTTTTGGGGGTACAGGAAAACAAGTTTGTTGTACCCTGGAAAAATTAGGCCGCACCTTGCAAGTTGACTAGAAGTTCGCTGCTAGTTGAAAGACTTGGTGATTGAGTATCATACCTCGTAGCCTTCGCACCTACTTGATTGTGGGACTGTTCTAGGACGCTGAGAAGTGAGTGTTTTGGGGAGCTCTCAACTTAAACGAACCCACCGGTATCTACTAGCTGTGAACGTCTATTCCTGTAATTATGGGTAATAACGGGTCACACAGTGATAACGTGTCAGTTAGGGAGGAAGCGAGTCGACCCAAAGGATCGGCGGCTTTCATTATGTGCTGTAAGCACGGTGAACGAGCAGTTGTTTACCAAAAGAAATGGAAAAAGATGACACAAGGCAGCAAGCTAGAATTTCCCAGTGTTGGTAGCTTTGATCCAGAAATCTTATCGGCAGTAAAAGATGAAATATGTCTACTCTCCAGTCGTAAGAAGAGAGTGAAGCACATAGAGATTCTTAAATTGTGGCAGAAGGAAGGACAGGAACAATGGGGAATCAGATGTCTGGCAGTGCCAGATACAATCAGCCACAATAAAAATGCAACCGCTGCCGCAATAGAATCAGCTCCCCCACCCCCATATGTGCCGAAGGGGTTAATGACTAATAAGCGAGACATGAGTAATAATGTAACCGTTGCTAACTTGTACCCTGTCTTATCCCCTTATAAGGAAACCCGAGAGGAAAACGAGCAGCTGTTGGCACTGGCCGTCTCCCATGCAATTAACATGATTGAAGGAAAGGCTGAACCAGCAAAACCTGCTGCTGGGGCCCCTGCACAGGGAGAGGAGACGGCTAATGCCAACAGCATAGTCATGGACTCAGGTAAGATAGCACCACACAGCGCAGACACAGACGACTCCCAAGCAGGTCCCAGTAATGCGGATGTGGTACAAACATACCCTGTACGCACACTGGAGGTTCCCTATGGTAAGGCAGACAGAGAGGGTGTGATACCTACCAGGAAGATGACCATGCTAAACCCATGGACACGGTTAGAGCTGCGGTCCATCACTACAGATTTCCCGGATCCTAGGAAAGATCTGGCATTGTGCCGGAAATTTGTAAGGGATCTGGGAAACTCTGATGAGCCCACCAACAAGGATTGGAGAATCATGTTGAGGGCCTGTCTCCCCACTCACATAGACATCCCGAAATTCATTCAGGATAGTGGACTGAAAGTGGACAAGGAGATAAATGATGAGATCAACCAGGAAAATATACGCCTGATCAATTTACAATTGGGAGTATATTTTCCTGCGGCAGTGGAATATAGCAGGATTTTTACCATCAAACAAAAGGATGGTGAATCTGCTGCTGATTATTTCGCTAAGGCCTTGCTGGCGGTATCAAAATACACTGGTGTCTCCGAGCCTAAGGACGACCCCCACCTGAGGGAGATGATTGTCTCTGTGCTGGTGGAAGGGCTTAGAGAAAACCTGAGAGCCAGAGTCCAAACCTCTTTCCCAAATTGGCGTGGAATGACAGTGGATGCCCTACGGGAATCTGCTGTGGACCACGACCGTAACATTAAGAAGCACAGAGAACTGCAAACTGATAAACTGATGATGGTTAGCATCCAAGCTCTTACAAATGCCACAAATAAAGCTGCATACCAACGAAACACCAGGGACACAGGTAGAAAGCAAATTATTTGCTACAACTGCAATAGGGAAGGACACTACTCAGCACAATGTAAGTCAGGAAACCCCAGGAGTTACAAAACACATAGGCGAGAATGGGAATCCCACCAAGGTGAGACACGGAGATACCCAGCCCCTAGACAATGGGAGGAGACAGACAGGTCACGCAACATGCCTCCTCCCCATTTGATGGCTGACACTGTACTAAGGGCAACCCAGGTAAGACAATAGGAAACAGGTCATACCTGTATCCTACAGCCAGTTAGACTAACACAACACCTTAGAGAGGAACCTCAGGTGAAGGTTGATATAGCTGGAGTAAGGCAAACCTTCTTGGTTGATACAGGGGCGGCCAGATCTGTTCTCAACACTCCTCTTCACTTGGGTTTCACCGACCAATCAGTAGCAGCAATTGGGGTAACAGGAAAAATACAACATTACCCACTGACGAAACCAGCAGAGGTTACAATCGGGCCTTTGCATACCAAACACTCTTTTCTGTTGGCTTCAGCGGCCCCGACTAACATCCTGGGTAGAGATTTACTATGTAAAATGGGATGTGTCATCTATTGCACCCCCGATGGGGTATTCCTGGACACTCCTAGAAATCTTACACAAGAAGTGCAAGATATGCTGGACAGTCCTCAGAGGCTAATGTTGTATTCCACTGTTATAGAGTCAAATCCATCTAGGGTAGCTGAAATTACAGCACAAATACCGAGTTCCCTTTGGACTAAAGATGGACAGGATGCTGGGCTGATGGCAAATGTAGCCCCAGTAGAGATCCGTTTAAAAGAAGGCAGGATAGCCCCCAAAATACCGCAATACCCTTTAAAACCTGAAGTTGAGCTAGGAGTATACCCTGTGATCCAGCGATTGCTCCAACAGGAAATCCTAGTTAGAACTTCCAGCACGGCCAATAGTCCCATCTTTCCTGTGAAAAAGAGCGGGGGGAGGGGCTACAGACTAGTGCAGGATTTAAGAGAGGTAAACAAAGTAGTTGAGAGCCAATTCCCCGTAGTGCCAAACCCAGCTGTCATCCTGATGCAAATCCCACCTCATTGTACTCATTTCACTGTCATTGATTTGTGTTCTGCGTTCTTCTCTGTCCCTTTACACCCTGACAGGCAGTATCTGTTCGCCTTTACCTACAGAGGAGTACAGTATACCTGGACACGACTCCCCCAGGGATTTATAGACAGCCCCAGCATCTTTTCCCAGGCCTTGCATGATTGTTTGCAATCCTTTCAACCCATGAGTGGTTCGATACTTATACAATATGTCGATGACTTATTGTTGTGTTCTGAGTCACTGGAGTCATCAGTGGATGACACTAGACAGCTGCTGATGCATCTCTCAGAGACAGGACATAAAGTATCAAAGGATAAGCTACAATTATGCCAGACCAGGGTTAAGTATCTGGGCCACTGCCTTACCCAAGGGCTGAGACATCTCACCGACGACCGAATCCAAACGATTCGAAACATGGCACTGCCACAAACCCAGCACCAGATCCGTACGTTCCTAGGCATGTGTGGATACTGGCGCAATTGGATCCCAGGATTCTCTATTCTGGAATTACCACTACAAGAGATGGTTTCCTCAACTAAGCCAGACCGGGTCTCTCACACTGAGGAATCTGAGCTGGCTTTCGAGGAACTAAAGGTGAGCCTAACAAAGGCCCCAGCACTGGGAATGCCAGATTATGGGAAACCCTTTGAACTGTACGGAACGGAATCAGCTGGGTGTGCGGCAGGAGTACTTGTACAAAAAGTTGGTGATGCCAACCGACCAGTAGCGTACTACAGTGGCCAGCTGGACACAGTAGCACGCTCACTCCCAACTTGCTTACGAAGTGTGGCCGCAATAGCACAACTAGTAAGCAAGAGTGAGGACGTGGTGTTGGGACACGATTTAACTGTTCATGCTCCCCATGCTGTCTCTGCCCTCCTAAATTCTGCTCAAACACGTCATGTGTCCTCAGCACGGTTCACCAAGTGGGAACTGGCGCTGATGGCCCCAGTAAATATTACCATCAAAAGATGCAACACACTAAACCCAGCCACATTCCTCCCTCATGTGCCCTCCAAGGCACAAAGGGTGGAGGGTGATGGGAATGTTGCTGAAAATGGTAAAGCAGAGTTTAGTGAGAGTGAGGACAAACATGATTGCATGACCTACCTGAATCAGACCTTTACAGCACGTCCTGACATAAGCGACAGCCCATTAAGTGAGGTAGACATAACCTTATTCACTGATGGTAGCTGTCATAGACAGACGGAGACGGGAGAGCTGTGCACAGGCTACGCGGTAGTAGATGGAGAAGGTATTGTGGAAGCTGAACCCTTGGGACCACCTCACTCAGCACAAGTAGCGGAACTGGTGGCACTGACCAGAGCATGTGAACTGGCCAAAGGAAAATCAGTTAACATATATACCGACTCCAGATCTGCTTTCGGAGTAGTGCATGATTTTGGAGCCCTATGGCGCCTCCGAAATTTCATGACGGCGGCTGGCACACCAGTGGCGCATGCGACATACATTAGGAGACTTCTGGGAGCTATCCAGCTTCCAGACAGAGTGGCTGTTATCAAGTGCAAAGCTCATACATCAGAGAAGGACCCGGTGTCACTTGGTAACAGCCGCGCTGATGAAGCAGCGAAAAGGGCCGCATGCCCTGTAGATATTTCCACCCATCCTACAAACCTTTGTACACTGAACATGGTATCCACATCCAAACTGATAGACATGCAGAATTTGTGTTCCCCACAGGAAAGAGCAGTATGGAAGTCGAAGGGATGTGGCCAAGAGTCCACCGGACTTTGGAGAGATGGACACGGGAAACCAGTGGCCCCCAGAGCATACCTTCCTAGTCTAGCCGAGGCGGCCCATGGGCTGACACATCTTGGAAAGGAAGGTATGTGCAAGCTGGTAAAGGCCTACTGGTGTGCACCAGGGTTCGCTTCTCAAGCAGGTAGAGTGGCAATGTCATGCCTCACCTGTTTGAGGAAGAACGTTGGAAAAGCCATCCCAACAGAGCCATCCCACATCCCTCCTACAGAAGGCCCTTTCCAGGTAATACAAATCGACTTCATACAGTTACCACCCTGTAGAAATTTGAAATATGTATTAGTATGTGTTGACATGTTTTCCAGCTGGGTGGAGGCTTTCCCCGCTGCCTCCAACACTGCTACCTTTACAGCAAAGAAAATATGTCAAGAGTTTGTCTGTAGATATGGTATCCCAAAGGTCATTGAGAGTGACAGAGGCACTCATTTCACAGGAGAGGTCTTCCAAATCATGTGTAAACTCCTGGGGATTAATAGTAAACTTCATACTCCATATCGTCCCCAGGCAAGCGCCAAAGTTGAGAGAATGAATGGTACTATTAAGAACAAATTGGGTAAAGTTATGGCTGAAACAGGGTTGTTAAGGCCAGAGGCATTGCCTATTGTGCTGTATAGCATTAGGACCACTCCCAGGGCTCCGCTCAACTTGTCCCCCTTCGAGATATTGTTTGGTCGGCAGCCACACGTCATGATAGACCCACAGGATGATCTCAAATGTAACAATGAGCTAACTGTACAGTATATCCTAAAGCTAAACAAACAGCTAAGGAAACAACAAAAGCAGCTGAATTTACTGAACCCTGATATGCCTACCGAGAATTGTCATAATCTTAAACCAGGAGACTTTGTTATGATCCGAAATTTTTTACGCTCAGGTTGTTTGATAGACCATTGGGAAGGACCGTACCAAGTTTTGTTGACCAGCACTACATCAATTAAAGTCGCAGAGAGAGAGACTTGGATACATTCGTCCCACTGCAAGAAAGCCAGTAACCCAGAGTTCCAGTGTGCAGAGAGCGAAAGAGAAGAAGTGTCGCTAGAAGCATTGTTCCGGGAAGACTGAAAGGCAGCCAAGGTCGAGCAACCTGAGCGAACAAAGGTCCAAGAGCAGAGCAAATAAAAGTCCCCTGGGTAGAGATGATGGAAGGACTCCAAGCAACAGGTTCACAGTTATGCATCTATTTCTTTGTTTTCTTTCTGTTTCCTCTTCTTCATCCAAGGATACTCGGTGGCTGCCACATTCTAGAGCGATCGGAGCGGAGTCCTGACAGTGTAATAATGGACCCAGATATGGGTGGAGTAGAATCCCAAAATCAGCTTGATACTTTACCCATAACAGGAGAAGGTAAAAGGTATGAGGAAAACGTAGTTCAAGGGCTATGTGATGGGTTATTGTCTGGTGAGTACTGTGTCTGTAGATATTGTCATCCGAAAATGGAAGAAGAATGCATCCAATGATGTCATTCGACAAGTAAGGCAACTACAGGCCGACATCCTTTGAGTGACTACCACTCACTAGTGGGTAAGGTCTTAAACCAAACAGAATGCTGGGTGTGTTCGCAAGTGCTACATAAAAGGAGTAGTGTAGGCCTAGTCCCATACCCGCTTAATATTTCAGAGATAAGCGTATTAAATAAAGGGAGGCCACTGGATAAGAGATACCTGTATACCAGGTCCCCTAGTCTTAGATTACACCCATACCAAGTGGATAAGTCCCTGGTATGTATGAACTTTTCGAGTTCCAGAACGATTGGTACTTGGGAAGTGACATGGCACAACCAGACAATAACTTACTCCCAGCGTCCAGATGGAGAGCCTATTGATAAAGAATTACTGTTAAAGATCCGCACCAGTGGGAGACATTATAAATATGTCTACACGGTGAAGAAAAGTAAAATGATGGCCGGCAGAGTATCAGCCGGTTACTGTAATATGACCCTACAACCGGAAACCTGTGAGGAACAAGTCAGGGAGCAGGGGACAGGAATGTTCTTATGGATAATGTGTGATAAAATTATGAAATACTCTGTCCCTTATTTCCTCCCTGACGACGTTTATTATATTTGTGGTAGAAGGGCGTACAAATGGCTCTCCATGAACTACGTTGGAATTTGTTATCTAGGAAGAGTGTTACCTGAAGTGATGACCCTCACACATGATGAGATGGTGAGCATACACAGAGGTATACCTCCTCCTTACACTCATACCCACTATGATCAAATCCACAAAAGGGATTTAACAATTAAGAAAGAACCCCTAGCTTCTGAAATGATACACGAGTCGTTCGGTATCCAACTCCTCATCGCATTAGATATCACCCATACCGCCAGAGGAGTCATAAATTTTAAATATATACAAGCATTAGCCAGCTTGGTAGATAACATCACTGAGATTTATGATGACACTTTTAGATACACTGGGAAGGAGTTTCAAGCGTATAAAAGAGAGCTAGTCCAACATCGGATGGTGTTGAACTATCTGACAGCTATGACAGGAGGATATTGTGTCACCCTCTCTACACAGTTTGGGGTGAAGTGTTGTACATATATCACCAACAATACTGAAGACCCAGAAGAAATCATTGATCATCGGATGGATGAGATTCTTCAGCTCAAATGGGAATTTAGAAGGGAACACAATATTAGCCTGGCAGAAATAGGTAGCAAAGTTAGTGAATGGACCTCCTGGTTGAATCCCATGCACTGGTTCTCTGGTTTAGGAGAATGGGCGCAAGGGATCATAGCTAGCATAGGAAAACTCCTTCTCTGTATCGGTGGAGCCATCATAGTCTTTGTGCTATTGTTCAAATGTTTAAAGGTGGTGACCCGGGGAAAGACAAAACGTACAGAAATCATGAGTGTAAGAACGAGAGATGCAGAGGAAGACCAGGGTTTGGTATATGACCCTAGAATCGAAACCACCTCCCTTTAAAGAAACCATATTTGTGAACGTGTATATGTTGTAACCACCCCTGTTTTTATTTTTATCCCAAAAATTGTATATTATCCTTCGTGACCCTGAGTAGATTGTTCGATAAATGCGGCCCATCGTTTATCCATGATCCCGGATCGGCCAAGAGCAGATGGTTTACTCCCCTTATATGTTTAATTCACAGATCCCAATTTCTCTGTTAGGATTATGAATTTCTGTATTGTTGTTTAAAATGTTTTGTATTGTAACAGTTTTATATTTACTGTTAAAGGGTGGACTGTGAAAGTCGAGTTGCATACACGCCATTTTAGGATAGTATGGCCGCCATTTTGGTTCGCAGAGTTGCGCTAATAAAGTTTCCATACCCGAGTCTGTGTGACAAAGTGGACCAGAAGAGTAGCCATACTATTACACATAAATTCATAAGAACATACTGACACTAAATAAAATATAGTTAAAGGTTTAGAACGCCACACATAGTTTAGTTAGCATTGCATACATCTGTCTGTATAGTGATTAGTACCGTTCCGTTCCGTATCTTATGCGCAGTATTCCGGTCATTGCGAATATTTCGCAATATACACGGCCCGATAGTTATGGACATATTCCATATTCCCAGGACAGTTTCTGTTGAAAAAGGTATAACAAAGGAATCCAGATGTAACTGGTTTCTACTGCTTTTACAACCCCTGACGACGAAACCAACAAACAAAGAACTCCAAAAGTTCACTCCCCTGCACCCATTCAAACCAGGTGCATCATGTTACCCCCCAATCACAGAGAACCTGACATACGACCCCCGACCAATAGGAATGGCCTTTGACCTCCCCCTTCTGACCCTATAAGATAGGTGACCCATGGCGGCCTTGGTCACTTCGGCACATCTTCCTTTCCCTGACCTACGACCGGGCTATAGTTTAACCCTGAACGATAGCGAGCTCTGACCGGACTGCGCTGCGCATATTTGATGAGGAGACGGTAAACGGTTGCATTCACGGTATTTATTCTTATTGTATTGTTGGCTGATTGTATCCTGTATCTGTATTTTCTTCCCCTAGCAGAGCCTGTTTATTATACTCATTGTTAGACTTTGTATCACTTGTTATATCTGTATTTTCTATTCCTGTAACCCCCTGTTGTCCGTTAGGGACTTAAATACATCTTTTTACGGAGTTCCTATCTCCTTACTTCTATACCGTGGTTGTGTCTGTTTATTCGCATAGCGATAAGGTATATTACGGACTCTGTCCTTAAAGGTATATCCGCAGATTAGAGTCTGAGTACTGCGAAAGGATCTTTTAATATAGTACTGGTTCTTTGGTGTACAATACACAATAAAAGGTACGCTACGCTGCGCTAACGCTTTGTTCGCACATAGCTAGATATAAAGGGTACGCTGGTTACGGACATAATACGTAACCTGCGCTTTTCACTTATTGTTTCTTTGGTCATATTTAATCGCCATTAACACCAGGCTGACTGGTCGGTAGGGTTAATGTTTTGGCCGCGGGACCTTATATCATAAGTGTCCCCCGGCTGTGGCATTACCCTGCTGGCTGGTTTTGCCTGGGGCTGGTTCTTAAAATACGGGGGACCCCTAGTCATTTTGTCCCCCGTATTTTGGGAACCAGCCCCGGACCTGGAGCCTGGGGCTGGTTGTTAAAAATCGGGGAACCCCTATTTGTCGAGTTCCCTGATTTTTAATTACCGGCCCCGGCTCCTTCAGCCTGGTGCTGGTTTCGGCTGTGGGGGGGGACCCCACGCCGTTTTTTTTTAAAATTTATTTATTTTTCTATTTTTTTTTACACTGCAGCCTGCACGGATCTGACTGATCCGTGCAGACTGCTAGAAATAATTCGTATTAGCGGCCGTATATACGGCCGCTAATACGGATGGTTACACCATCGGAGGGTTACAAAGCAGTCGTATATGACTGCTTTGTAATTTCCCCTCCGGAACACGACTTTGCATACGACTTAAACAGTCGTATGCAACCGTAGGGGAAATACCAATACGAAAAACTAGGTTTTTCATACTGGTAAATTTCCCCCAAAATGGTCAACATGTGTTTTTGTGCCAATTTGTAGATTTGAGCACATGCTCCCCCAATTAATGTTGTGTACCCTTTCTTTCACCGCTTGACTCACCATGCTTTGGGCCCGCTGCGCCACCCTGCTTGCACTGTGCTCGGCACACTATACCGTTCCACAAAGTATGAAAAAATTCAAAGCATGATAACAAAGTGAAAACTCATGAAGACTTTTTCATTGGTTAAAAGGTCAACCACTACCAGTCAACGTACATTAGGTTGACATGAACAATAGATCGACAAAAGCTGATTGCTGTGCAAATTCGTACAGCGATCAATTATCAAATGACTGTGCATGTGTACGGATTGCTGTTTGGGCTGGTAAACGGACATTTTCCAGAATTGCCAGTAAAAACTCTGGTGTTCCCAGACGTTTTCATGGAGGACGTGTATAGTCAGCTCCGGCCTTCATCAGCCAGTTGTGGAAGGATCAGGGTTAGTACAGCCTGCACACAGTGGAAAAATGATGCAATGGTCAATGAGTTGTGTATGGATTTGCAGCTGGCCGTCCATCTGCAAAATATTTGCATGCCATTTGCAGACTTGCACAGGGCAAGATGTCACTCTGGGGGTTATTCTAGTTCATTCTTTCTGACAAAATCCTTCTTAGATGGACAAAACCATGTGCACTGCAGGTGGGGCAGGTGTTACTTGTGCAGAGAGAATTAGATTTGGGTGGGGTTTTTCTTCAAAGTGAGATCTATATTGCAGTGTAAAAATAAAGCAGCCAGTATTTACCCTGCACAGAAACAAAATAACTCACCCAAATCTAATTCTCTCTGCACATGTTACATCTGCCCCCCTGCAGTGCACATGGTTTTGTCCATCTAAGAAGGATTTTGTCAGAAAGAATGAACTAGAATAAACCCCTCTGTCTGGGCGGTGGCTACCTGATCACAGGGCTCTGCAATAAGCAGCGACTGGGTTTAAATAGCCCCCATAAGTATAGTATAAGTAATATAATTGTGCTGGTCCAAGGTCAAACCATTAAAAACCCAACATGCATTTTGCATTCTGAATCATTTGTTTTTAAATTAATCACATTGAAATGGATTGAGAAAGTGTAAGATATAATCAACAGCACACAGTGTTTACAATGCATGCAATACATACACTTTTTCTAGTTGAATTGGACGGAAACGCAGGTGTGTCGTGGACATTTTTGTTAGGTGTGTATGTGCCACCAGCTGCGATTCTTTACATAGAGAAACATGGCATCTGTGTCACTATTACTACCCAATTCTCTAAGAGCATTGCTGCAGAAACAAAGTAATGATGTTACTGTTATCAAGCAGTCCTGCATTGGAGAATTAGCTGGCCATACATCTACAGATTTATTGTCAAATCTGGCTGGTTGGAACAAAAACCTGGTAATGGATGAGAGCCAATGACAGTTGCCTCGAAAATGCTGGAAAACTGAAAAACTTTCATTCAGATATTACCAGGTTTTTGGTCCAACCAGCCAGATCTGACAATCCATCTGTAGATGTATGGCCAGCTTTACTTGACTTTACATACTTAGACTAAACAGACCGAACATAATGAACTTTTAAGTGGTTCCTGGTGGTAGGAGGGATTGTGCCATTCTGTAAACAATATATGTGATTTAAGAGAAACATAACGACTGAGCAGGAAAGGAGAGGGTTAAACATTCTGAGGCTGGAAATGGCCTTATGGGTAGCATGTGACATGGCTACCCAATAGTTAGGCATAGATTAAAGGGGGTGAGTTTGATATATAAGGGCTAGCTTGTCAGCCTCTTTCATTTGAATTCCCACCACCCTCCCCATTTTTATCTTTTTGGTGGCTGTTTTTTTATGTTTGCGTTAGATGTCATGGCAGGAAAGAATGGCAGGTTACCTATTAAAGGTTTTTGGAAAAAATGGGATATAGACAAAAAAGGCGCAGTAAGTGAAGATACTTGTGAGTAGGAGATCGAAGTCCTTCCTTTTCAGGGTGGAGTTATTTTCTCAAGCCGAATATGGGTCAATAGGCCATGGTGAGACGTGAAATATAAAAATGAAATAAACAAAAATTACAATCAAAATTTGTGTCAGTGTCTCTTCATATAAACCCCCTATTGGGTGGTATCATTAGTGTGCACAGCGAATTTGATTCTGCGGGGCGTACCAAAAACTCACGTTGAATTTAGATGGTACTCCTCTTATCAAGGTTTCTTTCGGTGAAGCCTCGCAGGGATCAAATTCTAGACATCGGTGTGGATTTCTCGTATATGGAAAGATGACGTGATGAACTTACACGTGTTCCAGAAAAAGAGAAAGAAAAACAGTGTCTAGACTGGTGGTGTGACCTTGTATCATATGGAAGGTGGGTAGCTGAACAAAAACTGATGTATTTTGACAGCGTACCTCACTTACATGTGAAGTAGTGAAAGTACATATATAAAGGTTTCTTTGATGTTGAGAAGAAGCGGGCGTACCCCTACTCACGATGTAAACTGTGGTTTTCAAACCTATCAAGGTTTCTTTATATATTTCCTTGTGAATAAGTGACCTTAAACAGTGTCTCCAAGGATCCTGGTAACTTACACACTCAGGACACCCAGCTCCCTCAGATGCATCTATATCCCATTTTTTCCAAATGTCTATATTGTTGAAGTAAGGGTGTATCTTCAGGGATTGTGATTCTTTGGGCAGCATTGCGCCACGTACTTACTGTCATTTTTTTGTGTACCTATTAAAGGATGTTTATTAGATATTTGCTAATGTTTTTGACGGGGAGTTGGTGCGCTCACCTACGTTGACAGTTGACAGCTGAACCACCTAAACGGGGGCAACGACATCATCAGAACGGGTGGGTAGTCAAGTTCAAAGGTGAATGGATACCTTTTGTGGTTAGTTCTGTTGATTATTTATTAGGTAGTTCCTTTAAAAGGGGGTATGGTTTCAGCCTTTCTTTCTTTGCCACCGTTCATTAATTCATTTTATATCCACAGATAATTTAGCTTAAAGTTTAACCGGAATAAATCAGCTAACATTTCTTTGCCAAATCTGAGTCTCCATGTCATTATTTTAGATAAGGTAATGATGTTTATTAAGGTTACGCATGTGGTCATTTCATCAGCCTTTAGGATGTTTAATGCATAGGGGAATCTGCTGATGAGCTACTAGTCAGATAAATGTCATGTGTGATTTGTTGGAACTAGGAACATTGCCTAATATAATAAGGATATCAAGAAATAAATTTGCTTATAGGATTAGCTGCCTATGTTCCAGATCTGTGAGTCAAAATAACCAGTTTCTCCGGTTCACACCTGGATTTGCATGGCCTGACAGAGGCTTAATGCTTTATTCAATTACTAGTTTTAAATATGTGTTTTTTAAAGGTGGAACTGAGCCTGTCTTAGCCCACAGTCCACACAACACTGCTCAGCCAGCAACAGTTCTTCAGTGTTCTGAGGCTGACACTGAAAAATATGCAGAAGGGTTCTATACGGCATACGGTCATTAGGCCTACAGCACAATGGTTGACAAGCATTGGGTCAACACCATTAGGTCAACATGGGGAGAGGTCAACATGGGGAAAGGTCGACATGGCTTTAGGTCGATGGGTCATTAGGTCGACATGGGCAAGGTCGACAATCAAAAGGTCGACATGGGGTTTATCACTGTTTTTTGAGCTGACATGTGCCGACAGGCGGTATTTCATGCCCTACCATCCACTAGGGCATGGTGACAGAATAAATACATGTGCCCGAAGCATGGCGAGCACAGCGACTGTGTCGACATTTGGGTCAAAAGCCAGTGAAAAATCCCATTTCGACCTTTTGACTGTCGACCTTGCCCATTTCGACCTAATTTTTATGTCGACCTAATGACCTGTTTACCTTGACCCATGTCAACCTAGACCCATGTCCACCTAGACCTATGTTGACCTAATGGTGTTGACACTATGCTTGTCGACCTACTTGCTGTAGACCAAATGGTCCATACCCTTCTATACAATGTTTTGCAATTGTCATACGGTAATAAGTCAACATTTTATCAATAAATACAGCAGAGAATCACCATCCCCTGCAAGGATGGAGCCGGCTCCATCTGTATATGGCAGCTAACCAATCCCAACACTGTTATCATTTTCAAAGGAAGGGAACGCTTGCCACATTAGGTAATAACATATAATAAAGACAAGGGGCGAAATGTATAGGGTCCGATTTTTTAAACAGCTAAAAACTTTCCAATATAGGGCAGCAGATTCTGTTGCACCATGGTAGACAGTCATAGAACAAACTGGGTAACAACAGACAGACTTGGAGGTAGGAGGGCCCTGCTGCAAGCTTACACTCTATAGGGATATAGGAGGGAAACACAAGGACAGGCACCAGTAATAGCATAGCTGACCCAGCAAGTTGCAGGTCCAGAAGGGAAGCTATATAATACATAAGTGCCTCAGAGGGTTATGCGTGTAGAACTTAAATATGACCGGCTTGCCTGAAGAGGTGAGTTTTCAGGGAACACTTGAAAGTTTGGAGGCTAGTGGAGAGTTTTATTGTGCGTGGAAGGGCATTCCATAGGATGGGAGCAGCCCAATGAAAGTCCTGTAATAGTGAATGGGAGCTAGTGATCCGTGCAGAAGAGAGACGCAGATCTTGTGCAGAGTGGAGTGGTCAAGATGGGAGATATTTTGAGATAAGTAGAGATATATACTGGTGCAGTATGGTTAATAGCTTTATATGCGTACATATAATAAAAGTGTTTTATATTGAATACAGTAAAATACAGGCAACCAATGAAGGAACTGGCAGAGCGGATCAGCAGACGATGAGCGTCTTGCTAGGAAGATCAGCCTAGCAGCAGCATTTAAAGTGGATTGCAGTGGTGAGAGTCTGTTCTTGGGAAGACCAATAAGGAGACTATTGCAATAATCAATTTGGGATAAGAGATTTAGTAGTATCTTGTGTAAGATAGGGTCGTATTTTGGATATGTTTTTTAGATGCATGTAACATGATTTGGAGACAGATTGAATGTGGGGAACAAAAGACAGGTCAGAGTCGAGGATGACCCCTAGGCAACGAGCTTGTTGGGTAGGGTAGATTGTCGTGTTGACATCAGTTATGGAGACATCAGGAACCTTATGAATTTGTGCAAGAGCGAGTCAACCAGAATAAGGGCCATAAGCTGATGCTGGACTGTCTGTGTAACTAAGGCATACTGTACTTGCCAACGATCCCGCACGTTTCAGGAGAATCAAGATTTTGTAGGCAGTGCTCTGTACCCAGGGATGTGTGGGAACATCTCCTGCATCCCACCTGTTTCCTAGTGAAGCATGTAGGAGAAGGAGATTAGACAGGAGTATCACAGAGTTGAATTGAGTGGATTGGACTAATTTGCATAGTTTTGCCCTGCCCCTCCTGCAGACCTGCAAATCGCACCACTTTTAGGGCGGGGCCTTGTGATGTGACAACCCAGCCCTACCCCCCCAAAGTGCCAATCAGCATCAAGAAGTATGAACTAAAGGCCTGATTCAGAGATGTACATTATTTCAATGTTATCACACACCATTGATTGTTAAGGATCTGCACATGTGCGGAGTTTGCATGAACAGATCTGGGTACAATATTAAACTCAACTTCAATAAATGGACTTGACTATATTTGTCTATAATTATACTAAAGAACAGTCGATGTGAGCGGCGCTGGCATTTTTAGCGGATATTTTGAGGATCTCTCCGAGCAACGTTGGCACTCAAAGGGGTCGATTCTATTAACTCCGAAGGGTGCGTGTTGCCATTCGGTTTCCGTTTTAACGGCACCCGAATTAACCCTAACTTGTATCCTTCGCAGGGCCGAATTCGCTAAAAATTGCTCATACCCCTATGGAGGTGCGAGCACTTTTCAGTGAATTCAGCCCGCCGTAAAGTGCGCCAGGTCTCGTGATGATTCGCAACTCGCGATTCTTTCGCACCGTTCGGGGTTAATAGGATCGACCCCAAAGGGTTAAAAACAGTTGGCACGTAATAATTTCAATTAAAAACATGTATTATGTTTTTATTAGTATTTGAGGAATCCCAGTATGTACAGTACGACCACATCGCCTCCCCCCATCCACATAAGTACAGTTCTTGGGCGCCTCTGCATATAATTTTAGAAATCCCTTTGTGCATTGAGCAATGCAATAATGTGCTTTTTATACGTTTGTTGCTCTGCACTTCCTGCCTTCTGATCTATAGAAATGTGAAGAATGCTGGGTAAATTATTACGCATATTTTTAAGCCATAATCTCTTTTTTTCTTCTGTAAGTGACAATAAACACAGCAAGTGGAGTGGAATCCTGTCTGGAGAATGCAAACCCAGTAGAATATAAAACTCTGTAGAATTCCCCAAGTGTTTCCAATATAACTGTATGAGTATATTATTATTATTATTATTATTATTATTATTATTATTATTATTCTATTGACGCAATAGCCTATTCTTGTCTTTAATATTTACATTCACCATTACCTCAGGGTTGACGACTTTTTCAGTCTCCTCTCCGGGAGAAGCCCGGAGAGGAGAGTTCCAGCTGCAGTTCTGGGAATGGGGCTTGAGCGCGACATCATTAAGCCCGGCCACCAGGATGTAAAATAACCCAATTCACGGATCTCTGTGGAGGGGGTGGTTCTAAAATGACGTGATTGTGGACATTTTAGCTCCGCCCCTTCTCTAAAACCCACCGATTGCGGAATTTAAATGCAGAGGTCAAGGGGAAGACACTGCAATCGGGGGGTGGCGTGATGGTCCCCCAGAATCAAGAGGGATTGCCCACAGTTCCGGGGGGGCGGGAAGGAGGACCCAATTTTCGGGATCCTCCCAGCCATTTCGGGAGGGTAGGCAACCCTGCATTAACTGCAGTATTCTCCTCCATCAAATCAGTTATGAAAGGTTTGAATAAATATAAATAGGCCAGAATTTACATTCTGAACTTCACAAGCAAACAATATATTATATGTGCAACATTTAGATTTTATGAAGAATCAGCGCTTTATATTTGATTACGAACAAAATGAAGTTAATATATGTTCTGTAATAGCTGTTGGCTTCTATACAAAGATCTGAAGAAGAGAAAAAAATCAAAAATAAAGATGGAAATAAGAAGAGAGGAGAGATTCTCTTTCAAACAAAACATTTATTAATAGTTGATTTTTGGTTCCATTTTAAATTTGATGGTCCATTGTTTTCTATTTGAAGTTCTAAATGTTTTCTATTCACCTTCAATAAAAGCTAAAATCACTCAAAATTCAACCAAATTATCCAAAATCAGACCTATTGGCTAAAACATGTCACATGCATTGAATTACCCAGGAACCACCATTATTACTCTGCCTAATTTTGTATTGACGATTTTTCAAAACAAAAAAAAAAGTGCCTACAATTCCATATGGTTTCAAATCAAATGATGGTTCTATTTGAAATGTCGATTGTCGATCTAATTTTTAGTAAATCTCCAATTTGCATACACATCGAAAACACTGATCTTCTATTTCAATACATTTTTGGCTGTTTTTGACCGATGTTTGATAGATTTTTGACTATTTTTACTTTAAGTAAATCTCCAACAAGCAAAATCTACCAAAATTGGTGGAAAACCCATCATCCACCTTTAGGGAATCAAAGCCTGTGAATTATTTAAAAAGGTCATGCTAAAAGTGTTTTTATTTTTAATTTAAAACAAAATAATCTTCTAAAAGCATTTTTGTAAAAAAAATTCTCATTTCAAGAACGAGGCCAATCTCTTAAGTAACTACAGTTTACTTTGTGGTTTAAGTAGCCTGTTTCTGAAATGCATCCTTTTATTTATGTTTTATTTGAAGGACCATTTCCATGTTCCGTTCCCTCTGCTAAATACTACCGTATACAATAAACAATGTCAAATCTTTTCTAAATAAAAGTTTTTGATCCTGTTTCATCCACATTGTTGGCAAACCTAGGTGTAATTTATCATGTTGTGCTCTTATAAACCAGCATACTAATTAATCAAGCAGGACAAGCAATTTGCATACTAGAAAAAACAGGACCAGGGACTTCCATATGGGTATGTACATTTCCCTGCTTCAGGTGAAATGTCACATTGTCACTGCATACACTTCTGAAATTCCTATCTGAGCACTTCGTACCGCTTTGTAATACTTCATTGGTATTCACGGCAAACAAACACATGAAAAAAAAAATTAATAAAGCTAAAAAATGTATATCTGAAAAAACAGCATAATAATAATAATATAAAGTTAAAAAACATATATTGTGATATTCTATTATTTATTAACAGTTATTAAAAAGCACCAGCATATACCGTTGCACTTTACAGTTGGGAACAAACAGAAATAAGACTGGGATATAACACATAAGGTAAGAGAGATAAACTCGCAAGGCTACAATCTATAAGCAAATAGTGCAGGCTTTGATGACATACGTATCTATCATATATATATATATATATATATATATATATATATTTCTAGTGTCTGTGAGTCTCCGAAACACTACCATCTGCTGGAAGAGAATGAAACTACATCTCTTTCTCACACATACACAAATACAAAAGATAGCAGACTAGCTTTCAAAGCATTTGCTTTGAGCGGGCTTACTACTTTATAATTGTATATATACAGGGCCTGCTCTACCACTAGGCAGCTGCCTAGGGCGTCAGGATTTAGGGGGGCGCCACCAAGTCTGGCTATCAGACAATCAATGATGTCTGTGACGATCCTTACTTAATGCAGGAGGTTGCTGTTGAACTTATAAGACCTCATCTCCATACTTTCTCTTGAGGCATACTTCCCTACATTACTGCCCTCTCTTCCTATACTCTGTTATGAGTGTCAAAGGGGAGGGTGCTGGGGGCCTACACTCCAGGGAAAGCAGAGGTCTTACCCACCTTCCTGGGGGGCTGGGTGGACCACTAAATTTTTGGAGGCTACCTGCCATTCCAGAATGTTAGGCAAGTATGCATTGAGGGGTTGGAAAATGGTTATTGGTGGCAGTATTGGGGGGCGGGGGGCGGCAGTAGGTTGAAGTTTTGCCTAGGGTGCTTAGAAGCCTTACACCGGCCCTGTATATATATATATATATATATATATATATATTTATTTATATATATAAATCTAAAATAGGGCAGAAAGAAGGCGCTTCATGGTGTAGTATTTTTAGTAGACACAATTTATTTTAAAAAGGTAGGCCACGGTAAGGGTTAACATGAACTCGTACCAAGTAAAAGGGCTGTGTGGACTGGGTACCACAAGGCATAAGTTTTAAAACCAAGGCATATGCTGCTCACACTGTACCAGGTACTCGGGTGCACTCGAACGCTGCGGGGCTGGATTGCAGAGAAGCGTGGGGTAGCACAACGGGTCCTGGATATCGGTGTCAGAAGAAGGAGCGTCGTAGGCCACGCCCTGACGCGTTTCGTCACTGCGGACTTCGTCAGAGGGCGTCCTCGCCCTCTGACGAAGTCCGCAGTGACGAAACGCGTCAGGGCGTGGCCTACGACGCTCCTTCTTCTGACACCGATATCCAGGACCCGTTGTGCTACCCCACGCTTCTCTGCAATCCAGCCCCGCGGCATTCGAGTGCACCCGAGTACCTGGTACAGTGTGAGCAGCATATGCCTTGGTTTTAAAACTTATGCCTTGTGGTACCCAGTCCACACAGCCCTTTTACTTGGTACGAGTTCATGTTAACCCTTACCGTGGCCTACCTTTTTAAAATAAATTGTGTCTACTAAAAATACTACACCATGAAGCGCCTTCTTTCTGCCCTATTTTAGATTTGTTTGCTCTGTGGATTCCAGAGACTTCCTCACAGAGAAAGAAGCAGAGGCAGGTCCTCGTGTTACTGGACTTTTGGTACATTTAACCCCTTGTGTGTCACACAAGGGTCCCACTAACTGGTATTCTTAACACTGACTGACAGTTGGGCGCAGACTTTTCAATTTCTCTCCAATTTATATATATAAATACATATATATGGCTAACTACTCCTCACCTCTATAACGTGAGGTACCGCCAATGACCACTAGAGGCCACTTCGACAGATCAAATTACCACTTTGTGTGCTAAAATATGTCATCACAGAAAGCTATTTTTCTGAACTTTGCAGAACTGACTACCACAAAAAAAAAGTCTACTTTTTTGACTCAACAAGTGAATAAACATAGGATGAGAGGTCGCCGATTAAGACTTGTTTATACAGATCCAAATTTGGCCTCATTTTTGATAGTGGTTGGTCTCTGCATGCGCATGTGCAGACCCCCTGTGTGAATACCTTCACATACCTCCCAAGTTGAGAAGAGGGGGCGTTGCCTATGTAAATTGGAGCACAGTGTATGCAAATGAGGGCCACCCTCTCAGTTTCATCCTCTGCGCCGCGGAATAGACACTGTGTTCCGTCTATTCCATCAGACTGGGGGGACTCCTAACTCTCCCCCCCACCACAGGGCACTGCTGGCCTCGGGCTGGGGGCGGGACCATCCCCAAAAATGGGGCTGTCTCATGAAAAATGGGACAGCTGGGAGGTATGCCTTCACCGAGGCAATCGCACAGGTAGGGGAAGGAGGAGGTGGTCAAGTTAGTGGTGTCAGGGCAGTGCCTAGTGTTTTATGAAAACGCCAGGCGTTCCCCTGTGAACAGGTGGGGTTGCTTGCCCGGGGCAGGCAGCTGATGTCACAAATCCCCGCACCAATCCACACAAACTCTGCGATTCACAGATCTGCAGAGAGGGAGCAGGGCTAAAATTATGCAAAATGACACAATTCACGTCATTTCAGTCCCACCCCCTCCCCGCTGGAATTTGTTTGCGGGGGTGCGGGGGCTTTGGGAAGATTCACCCAACTTCCCGGGGGGCATTGATTTTGGGTATCCTTCCGGCCATTCCAGGAAGGTAAGCAAGTATGTCTTTAGTTTGTCCCCAATAGCAGCTCCAAATGACCTAGGTGCTGAGCCTTTGGGCCAAATTTAATAGGGTCCGAAAATCAGAAAGTTATAGGAGAGAGCGGCAATCAATTACATGGCAAAATCAACCTGGTGGTTCGGTGTAAATGATTGCTTCTTGCTCCCTATCATGGAAACAGACAAAAGGGTTATTCAGAAAAATTGATTAAAGCCTTTTGATGTAAACAGTTTTCCAGCTTTTGGGAGCAAATGAGTGATTGCAATTTGTTCCCAGGCATTTTCATTCCAACCAGCGAGATTGGAAAGATGATCTTATATTGTGTATCCGGCTTTAATAAAATAAATTCCACTGCTATTTTGTTGTCGTCTTATTTTTTCAACCAGATGGCTCCATATTGTGTTTTAAATAATTACTGAAGCAATAATTGTCAATTTTCCAAAGACCACATTATAAACAAACAGTAAAGAAGAACTGTATTGAGTGTAGTCTAGTAAACCTGCAATCTGCCTCGTTTCTCACGCTCACTGCAGAATGTAGCACACTGACATTACACATCCCTCTATCTACATTAGATTTGCACTATCTACAGTACATTAGATTTGCACTATCTACAGTACATTAGATTTGCACTACCTACAGTACATTAGATTTGCACTACCTACAGTACATTAGATTTGCACTACCTACAGTACATTAGATTTGCACTACCTACAGTACATTAGATTTGCACTATCTACAGTACATTAGATTTGCACTATCTACAGTACATTAGATTTGCACTATCTACAGTACATTAGATTTGCACTATCTACAGTACATTAGATTTGCACTACCTACAGTACATTAGATTTGCACTACCTACAGTACATTAGATTTGCACTACCTACAGTGCATTAGATTTGCACTATCTACAGTACATTAGATTTGCACTATCTACAGTGCATTAGATTTGCACTATCTACAGTACATTAGATTTGCACTACCTACATTAGATTTCCACTATATTTTCTTACCTGCCAACGTATATGGTCGCTAGGTCAACACAGCAAAGGTCAATATGCATTTGATTGACCACTGAAGGCGAACATGGCTTGGGTCGATACATGAAAAAGTTTGACATGGCTAAGATCGACATGGATGGAAGATTGAGACAAGCATTAGGTTGACAATGAAAAAGTTGACATGAGTTTTTCACCTTTTCTTTGAGCCAACATGTGCCGACAGGCGGTATTTCAGGCCCTACCAACCACCAGTATGTGGAGGGAGAATATAACAGTGTGCCGAGCGTGTCAATGCACCGTGCCTGAAGCATGGTGCCGTACACTCTGACTGTGTCCATGTCGACTATGTCAGGACAAAAAAAGGGGAAATACATGTCGACCTTTTCTAACTGTCGACCTAGCCATTATCAACCTAATGCTTGTGTTGACCTTCCACCATGTCGACCTTAGCCAAGTCGACCTTCAATGGTCAACCCAATGCATGTCGACCCAATGACCGATACCCGCACAGGATGCGTGCGGTATATATACTGTATGTCCAGTATGTCTGACATAAGGAATTAGCTGCCGGACATCAGTGGTAGGAATACGGCTACTGTCACATGGGCGCGTTGTGTGCCTGCAAATATTTGCCTTATAAACTACAAATGATGCGCTCTATTGGCTTGTAAATAATAGGCAGTGAAAGCAACAATGTCCCGTACACTTGAAACAACAGGCAGTGTTCACAGACCGTCTCAGTCCTGACATGAACTTGTCGCTTCCCCTGCAGAGTGCCAAGTTCCTATGCCGGAATATGCGGGCACACAAAGAGCCTGTGTGACATTAGCCTAGTCCATAGTCCTTTACTTCATCTATATAATGGCATGCTATAAAATATCTGGTGGCATAAATCAGCATAAACAGATCACAGAAAAATAAAGAGTAATATCTACCCGCAGTCAGGGCTGGTGCTAGGGTATCCGGCGCCCTCCTGCAAACCATACATTTTGCACCCTTTCACATTGCCATTGCAACAAGCTGCAGCCCGATTGTGGGAGTGTATACAACATGCGATCCTATGGAGGATCTCGGGTGCATGTACATGTATGCATACACCATCTCAGTGCTGTGTCCGCAAAATGTTGCAGGCACTAAAGGTGCGAGAATCGCATACTTTATGGGCTAGATCGTATCGCATCACACGGCATGCATGCAATGTGTGTGCCATGCGATCCGAAAGCAGTACAAAAAGTATGTGCGGCACTCGTGACTGAGGGGGAAAGGAGGGGAGAGAAGGAGGAGATGGAAGAGGGGAGGAGATAGAGGGGGCGGAGTGTTGAGGACTGGCAGTGACACAGGCACAGCACTATGAGAAGAGGGAAGAAAGGGGAGGCGGCGCTGCTGCCTGTTCGTCATTTGATTGACAGCTGACAGGCGCAGGGAGCAAGGGGGCTGATCCGGACATGACATGTCATCCAGGCATTCACAGACAGCGCTACATGCCTCAGCGCAAGTGTCCGAGAGGAAGAGGGGGCAGGTCGCAGGAGGAGGACAGTGTGTGCGCGGTGCAGGGAGCTGCTCAGCCTCTCTATACTGCCGCCCGCTGTTAGACAGGTGCTGCGGGCAATGTGCAGGAGGCAGTGACAGTGAGAGCTGAGGCAGCTTTAGCAGAGCAGGGAGGGAGACAGCGCCTTTTCAGCATGGCGCCTCCCTGCTTTGCAGGAGCTGCTGAGTGGGTAGCGCCGGCCCTGCCTGCAGTATATAGAAATGAGTTTCTTGTGAGAATTCAAGACCTTACCTAGTTATACAGTAATTCAAAAGTCATATGCTTTAGTCCAGATTCCAAGGAATTTGGATTCTTACTTGTCACTTCCTATGTACTGCCTCATAGCGGACCTTCTATTACCCAAGGGAGCTGGCTTCTGTTCAGTGACAGGAGCAGGGTGCCGTACTGTAATGTTGCCTGCAGCATCTGGCTCCTGTCACTGTGTAGGAGCCAGAACTTATTTTATTTATTTATTTACAGTTTCTTATACAGTTTCTTATATAGCGCAGCATATTCCCAAAGGTGGCGATACCCTTCAATGCGGTATCGTTTTTGATACATTGGAAAATGCGGTAAAACCGGGGTTTTACCGCATTTTCCGTTTGATACATCTCGCCCTAAGTGTCTTGTTTTTATCACCGGCCAATCAGCTCCTACCTGTCATTTTTTAAACCAAGCCTGTAACTTCACAGTTAGGAGCTAATTGGCCGTTAATAAAAACAAGACACTTTATCACTTCACCAAGCTTAATAAATCTGCCCCATAAGGAGCCAAATGTTTGGGGAAATTTCCTGAGAAGGCCAATTATGGCCTATCCGCTGTCCGAATAGGTACGAATGGGATAGGCTGAAAATACGACCTAAGAACTTACGACAAAGCTGCCAAGTTCTCAAGGTTCATATTGTTCGCTGGTGACGTCATTCGTATTTGGCTGAAGTTCCCGGAACCCAAATCTGGGCAACCCGGAAGCATCGCACAGATCTGACTGACGCTTCTCTGTGTAAAAAATAGAAAATTACAAATAATTAAAAAAAACGGCATGGGGTCCTCCCCCACGTGCATAACTATCCCATACTCTGTTAGCTGGTGCTGGTTACAAAAATACAGGGGGTCCACCTGTATTTCCAAAACCAGCACCAGGCTCTTGGATGGGATTCCCCTCATTCTGGGGGAGGAGCCGCATGTGTAATCACACATGTAGCTCCTCGGTCAGCTTGGTTACAGGTGTTTGTTTTCTAACCCCTGGATGCCTATTTTGGAACAAAGTGGACGCAATCTACACTATAGGTGGTAAGTATAATTTTTTTTTCCACAGGTCCACCATGGATTATTACTGGACAAGTGGACTGAACCTATGGGCTTGTGTCAACCTTTTTCATGTAGACCATGTCCATATTGACCTTCTGACAATGCCGAGCTAGGATATGTTGACCATTCTTAGGTGTCAAACTAGCCACTGTCGACCATTAGTGGTCAACCTAGTGACTGTAGACCTAGACATTGTTGACCCAAGGACCACATACACAAATGTACACACACATTCATTCTAGGGTTAATTTCTGTTGGAAGCCAGATATCTTGTTGGATTGTGGGAGGAGATTGGAGAACGCGGAGGAAACCCACGCAAGCACGGGGAGAATATACAAACTCCACACAGTTAGGGATCTCAGTGCTTGCTTATCATTACACAGTATCTTTCTTGGGTTAAATAAAATCCAATACAGGAATACATATTTATAGTATTTTACTGAAAAATAATTAGTTGCATGGAACAAAGGAATACTTAATGCTTTATTTTATAACAGTAGTGCAAAGGAAGCACCCAATGGTCACCTAGCACCCAGATAATCATGACTGTGTAACCTTATTTTCCCCAATACAATCTCATTTGTGAGTGGTAATACCGGTCAGAATAAACAGGTGAATAAGATATTCTCTCTTTGCAAAAAAATGCAATTTATACAATGTCATCATTAAAAAAACGGTACTCTTTAGTTATCACGGCGGCCATCGCGGGCATTGAATGCACTAAAAAATTGGATGGGACGCGACCGACGCGATGCCCGCGATTTCCCATACGGAACAATGTTAAATGTCTCAATTGACCCGATTTTCCTGTTCAATGCCTCAATTGACCCGATTTTTCCATAGGAAACAATGTTAAATGGCCCACAGAGGCCAAATAGGCACCCTGAAGTGTGAAATGGCCCCCACAATTGTTAACGCCACCCCACGATCAACGTGAACCCGAAGCATGGCGAGCGCAGCTTGCCCGCGAGGGGCGGCGGTACGCGTCCTACGACCTTTTCATACCCCCACTATCCACGTCGGCGTGGAGTTGAGAATAGAATAGTGTGGCGAGCGCAGCGAGCCACCGAGCCCGAAGCGTGGCGAGCCCCGCGAGGGGACGCGGATACCTGTGAAGCCCGCGAAGGGACGCGTTTACCTGTGAAGGTATCCGCGTCCCCTCGCGGGGCTCGCTGCGCTCGCCACGCTTCGGGCTCGGTGGCTCGCTGCGCTCGCCACACTATTCTGTGTGGCGATGGCTGCCTATGCGCAGAAGGACTCTGGGGTCACAGACCTGCAAGTGCTCTAAATGTAAAGGGCAGCTCTTATTTGAAGAGATATCATTGCGATTTTTTACAGACACCATTAATAAAAGTTGCGATGCATACAATCTGCATGTGGGATGTATCGCATTCAAAACGCAAGGCATGATGCATCCACACTAGTGCTTAATTACTCATAATAATACACGAAGAGTGGTCTTTTGTGGTTAAAAAGAATTACTATTGTATAAATAATACTTCTGTTTTATTTCTCAGTAGAATACTGTTGGGGTAGATTTATTATCCTTCGTTATGGAGTGCATGCGCTATGTGAACACGTTAAGTGTATCACCTGATGTAACAATCCTGTGATGTGACACTGGTCACTGGTACAGAGGCTGCAGCGTTATAGGGCTGATAATTGTTTTCCCCTTCTACCTGTTAGTTACTACACTGATATTTTGTCTATTGTAAGAACGGTCATTATGACAGACCTCGCAGAAAATCTCCAGCTTGTTATGGCACTGTGGTTCCCTTTTAGTGGTGTTTTTTTTTCTTCTTTTTCAATAAACTTTATTGTTCTTTCTTCGGTGCATGAAGGACCCTGGGCCTGGCGCTCATAAAAAGCAACACCGCATGCGCTGTCTCACTGCTACAAAAATGCAATGAGATGGAGACATTCCCAGTATTCCATTTGCTCACAATCTAGAGCATTGCTTACAGCTCCATGGGAGGCTTCTGTCCTCCCTGAGCTTGCCTTAGGAAGGACACATATTCCCAGGAAAGTAAGGTGATGCACTCTCATATCGCAGCCAGGTTAATGCATGCAGCGATGAGAGGAACCATATCAAATGCAGCCAGGTTAATACATGTGGCAATGCGAGGGCCCTCTTCACAATGATAATGCGGTAATGTGGTTCATGGCACTTAAGGAATTATATATACTTTTTAATTAATCTAACACACGGCTGGCCAAACTGGTCCTCAAGATCTACCAACAGTACACTTTTCCAAATCACCTCGCTGGTGCACAGCTGTAGTCATTACTAATGGTCACATGACCCAAATCACCTAGCTGGTGCACAGCTGTAGTCATTACTAACGGTCATGTGACCCAAATCACCTAGCTGCTGCACAGCTGTAGTCATTACTAACTGTCATGTGACCCAAATCCCCTAGCTGGTGCACAGCTGTAGTCATTACTAACGTCATGTGACCCAAATCGCCTAGCTGGTGCACAGCTGTAGTCATTACTAACTGTCACATGACCCAAATCACCTAGCTGGTGCACAGCTGTAGTCATTACTAACTGTCATGTGACCCAAATCACCTAGCTGGTGCACAGCTGTAGTCATCACTGCCACATTGTCAAACATGCTGCATTCGTTCCTACTATAGATCCATCCACAGGTTGCCTGAAACACATGAACTGTTGGTAGATCTTGAGGACAGGTTTGGCCACCCCTGATCTAACACATAGTACCAGGAAGAGGTTGTTTATATTCTGCCCATTATCAGTCACTAGAAAGACCTCAAGTACTGTGCACACATCCAGGCTGTCCCTCCAAGAAGAGGTTTATAAATTATAAGCAAAGATTCATATAAGAGCTACTAAAATAGTCTGTGGGCTACATAACAAAGCTTATTGGGGAAAGACTTCAAATAGCTTAATAAGAATAGAAGTCACAGAGGTGAGACGCATTAAAATGCTGTATCAAGGTGTTGTATTAATAGAGACCAGGAAGGCAGTCATCTTACTAACAAGAGGATGTCTAGGACAAGGGAGCGCTTTGAAATTGGAGGAAGGAAGACTTAAAGGTAGCAGAAAGAAGGAGATTTTACACAAAGGCTGATACATCCCTGGAATTCTTTCCCAGCAGTTGTGGTGGTGACTCATAACGGAAAACAAATCCAAAATGCATGGGAGAAATGTATGGCCATTGTTACAAACTGAATGGAAAATGTAACATTAGTCAAAATGATAGGAAAGCGAAGGAAAGATGTATCAAATAGTGGAGGAGACTACAATAGCCAGTGCATTGCAGGGATCAGTGGTGTATAATAGACGGCCCAATGTATTTAAGAGGCAATCAACCAGGTTGGCTTTGCCTTTTGAATGATTGCCTCTCTAAAACATCGGGCAGCCCCTCAGGGACTCGCTGATGCCGGCATCGCACAAGTACTGGCGGTGCATATTGCCAGTGGCAGATACAGGGGTGGGAAGCACCCCTGTCATTATTAAGGGCTACTGGCTGTCAGTCAGAGACCCCGCAGCTGGTGATGCATGCCACCCAAGCAGCGATGTAGCATGACCGAGCTAGTACAGGACAGCGCAGCGTGGCTGAGTTCCAGGAGAGAGGTCTCTCGCAGACATGCTGAGCAGAGCGTGGGTTGCGAGAGGGAACCCTCAGCCACGGTGAGATCAGGGGGGGGGGGGGGAGAGGGCTCCAGCAGCCGCTCTGAGTCTGAGGAGATGCCCTGTCCTGTACTAACTCACAGCACACCAAACAAAATTTTACAATTGCCAAGGCACACCATCAGACCCCACAGAGAAAAACCACCATATGAAAAACAATTATACATGTACCCACAAGAAACAAAAATAAAAATACATTGGCCCTCACATGAAAAGAAAAAATCCCATTGGTCCCCACATTAAAAAAAAAACAATCAATCGCATTGTCCTCCATAGAACATAAAAACAAAAGACAATGAACCCCACAGTACAGTCTGTGCCAGGCTCATCTGCCTGCAGAACACAGAAGAGCCCTTATATCAATGCCCTTTGTTTTCAGTGTGTAGTGGGAGAGAGGGAGCAACAGAATGACGATTAGCGGGTGACAAGAAGAGGAGGGGCCAGCAGGAGCGGCATGCAGCCAGATCTTGATCCACTAACATCAGAAATGGGTGGCCCAGGATACAGTGACATGACTAGAGCAGGAAGAAACCAGTGAAGAACAGTTGAACTGGTGGCGGTGGTGGTGGCTGTAAACTAGTGTACTGGACACAGAACTTTTTTTTTTTTTAAATGCAGCCACGCAGCCTCAGAGGAATGTACCATATATGTTACTCAACACTATACGGAAGCTCAGATCTGGCGACAGGGGGTGCAAAGGGTACATTTGTCCCGAGCCCTGAGAATCAGAGGGGTCTAGAGGTTCATATGGACAAAAATGAAGCTGCAATTTCTAATAGTAATTTTTTAGTTGACTGTGCCAATTAATTGAACACGGTAAGTTAAACCACAGTCTTTTACTTTATTTGATTTTGCATTGGATGTTTATACTGTATATATAAGCCTGGTTGTGTAGAGTAGCTGTGGTAGTGAATAGATTTAAATGTATACTGTAAATACTGTATTATTGAGATTGTGGGGTCGGGGTGACAGGTTTGGGAGGGAGGGTACATTCTATTCCTTATTTTAAAATTGAACAGGAAAACAAGGTTAGACTACCTAACAGTACAGCATTCCCTTCATCTAAATTGAGCATATCATTCATAACTGCTCTATAGGGTACAGTTTCCAGGCAAGGGAGCTGGAAGTTCTAGTTTTGAAAACCTATGGAGAACATAAGCTTATTAGGGGAATGGAGACTTTAAGCTACGACGAGAGATTAAGCAAGCTGGGACTATTTACACTAGAGCAGAGACGTTTAAGCGGGGACATGCTCAACATGTACAAATATATCAGGGGCCAATATAAGGAACTGTCAAGCACCCTTTTTTCTGCTAGACAGGAATCTAGGACGCGAGGGCACGAGTTTAGATTAGAAGAAAAAAGATTTTGTTCATCTAGAAGAAAAAATTTCTTTACAGTCAGAACAGTCAAACTTTGGAACTCTCTTCCTGAAGAAGTGGTGTCGGCAGACACTATAAATACGTTTAAAATAAGGTTGGATAAACATCTATTGGTTAAAAACATCCATGGGTATAAATAAGTAACAATCTGTCTTTAAAATATCAGAACATACTATACAACAAGGGATAAGCTACTATAAACATAGGTTGAACTAGATGGACGCAAGTCTTTATTCAGCCTCACCTACTATGTAACTATGTAACATACTGTATGGTAACGATTCATTCCTTCCAATAACACACAGCTCCCCCCTTCCATCAACATACTGATTGTTGTTGCAGACTCAGCAGTAGTGTGGTTCTGCAGCTGCTGGGGAGGATGTACAGACCTGTCTTCATACATTTGGGTGACATTTAATAGGATGAGATATTTTGACTTTACGATTTTTAGTCAAAAAATGGCCAAATTCGCACATTTTTAGAAAATCGCACATTTAATAGGATGCAAGTTGCGGTAAAAATTGCACTTTTGCTGCAAAAATTGCACATCTTGACCTGTCGATTTTTCTCACATTTCAATTCGCATCCAGATAATTTCCCATTAGAAAGTATACAACTCCCAAATTTAATATGATGTGATTTTTGGGAAACGTTACCAAAAATTTAAAAACAAATAGACCAAGTTCAACATGTCGCGTTTGACAGAAACATGCACAAAGTAGTGCGATCTGTACATGGTTCTATCCCAAAAAATTAGTAAAAAAAAATTTGAAAAAAGAAATGGCGCGGGGTTCCCCCTCCTGAGCATAACCAGCCCCGGGCTCAAAGAACCGGTCCTGGTTTTAGAAATTCAGGGGACAAAAACCATAGGTGATCCCCAGGATTTCTAAAACCAGCACCAGGCTCAAGGGCCAGTCCTGGTTCCCAAAATACGGGGGAACAAAATGAGTAGGGTTATCCCGTATTTTGGCAACTAGCGCCGGGCCCAAACCGCCAACAGGATAACGCCACAGTCAGGGGCAACTTTTTATGCAAGCTCCCCCTGGCAAAAGCATTCATCCCTGTGGCTGGTCAGCCCAGGTAGGGACCCTGAAGGAGACCCCCCCAATAAAGGGATTCCCCCCTCTCCAGAGCTAACCCTGCCCAGGCTGAAGCCCGGGGCTGTCCCTGATGCCCCTGGGGCTGTGGGCATCGGGCTGATAAATGGTTAATAATAGAGATTAAACTATTATGTAATGTTGTGGAACTACATATCCCAGCAAGCCTGCACCGCATGCATGGACTTGGAGAAACAAAAGTCCTAGCATGCAGGGCATTAAAGGGCCTGCTGGGTCTTGCAGTTCTACAACATGACAAATAGTGAAATAAAACTCACTCCCACAAACAGTATAACTTTATTACATACTACATTTATTCACACATACTTTACCTATGGATTCCCTCGAAAGCCTGTCCTCTTCTCCAAGCAGAGTCCAAATGGGTAACTGCTGAGGGAAATTATACTCACCACATGCATCCCGGAGAGTTTGCTTCCTTCTCCACCTGCCAGTACCCCTGCTAGTGAAGCCCAGATGTTTGTTTACATTTGCGGCTCCTCCCACATGCTAGGGTTAGTTCCACCCACCAGACAAAGGCTCCTTATTGGCTGTTGAGTGAGAGTAACTCCTGGCATGTGGGAGGAGCCGCAAATGTAAACAAACATTTGGGATTCAATCTCAGGGGTACTGGCAGGCGGAGAAAGCAGCGATCTATCCAGGAGGCATTGTGTGGTGAGTATAATTTCCCTCAACAGGTACCCTGCTGGATCTGCAGGTGAGGATCTACAGTGGAGGATGCATGGTGCTGCATCAACAGGGGAGGATGCTTGGTGCTGCAGCTGCAGGGGAGGATATTCAGGGGGAGGATGCATGCTGCTGCATCTGCAGAGGAGGATGTACAGGGTAATGCATTGCATTCCAGCTGCACAGATGGATGTACAGGGGGAGGATGGATGGTGCTTTAACTGTAGAGGTGGATATAAAGGTGGGAGAATGATTGCTGCAGCTGCATAGGAGGGCACATAGGGGGAGAATGTATGGTGCTGCAGGAGAGGATGCTTTGAGCTGCAGCTCAAGGGAAGGATGTACAGGGGGAGAAGGCATGGTGCTGCAGCTGCAGGGGAGGATGTATGGGGGGAGGATGCTTGGTGCTGCAGCTACAAGGGAGGCTGTATGGGGGGAGGATGCATGGTGCTGCAGCTACAAGGGAGGCTGTATGGGGGGAGGATGCATGGTGCTGCAGCTACAAGGGAGGCTGTATGGGGGGAGGATGCATGGTGCTGCAGCTACAAGGGAGGCTGTATGGGGGGAGGATGCATGGTGCTGCAGCTACAAGGGAGGCTGTGTGGGGTGAGGATGCATGGTGTTGCAGATGCAGGGGAGGATGTACAGGGGAGGATGCATGTTGCTGCAGCTGCAGGGGAGGATGTACAGGGGGAGAAAGCATGTTACTGCAGCTGCAGGAGGGATGCATGGTGCTGCAGCTGCGGGGGAGGATGTATGGGGGAGGATGCATGGTGCTGTAGCTGCAGGGGAGGATGTACAGGGGGAGAAGGCATGGCGCTGCAGCTGCAGGGGAGGATGTACAGGGGGAGAAGGCATGGCGCTGCAGCTGTACATAAAGGTTGTGAGGTATGGTATAACTAATAATCATGAGCACAACCTCTCCTCAAGGATATTGTGTAAAATTGACATGTTGCTTTCACTATAGACTGTTTCATTTACTTAACCCAAGAACCGGGCTGGGAACATGACTCAGTAGAATTACGTAACATCAAACCTGTTATACATCAGAGATACATTATATTCTGAATGTTGCTTATACTGTTAGTGCTACTCATTTCCTGTAGGTAAGAATATATATTACTAAAAGTGTCCTGGGGGGGGGGGAGTTTCGAGACCCCCCTGCCACTTGTTGAACTGCTTAGCATGTGTTGAGGCATGGCCAGCAGCTCACAGAACACCAGGCAAGCCCCCATGGTAGATGCTAAATTGTAGTGGGCTAAAGGACCTTTTACGCCCAGGTGGAGGAGCAAGGCCGTGGGGCTTACTCCTTCACTATCCATGCCACCACTGGTTGCCTTTAGTAACCAGGTGGCGAGCCGAGCGGAGCGGAGCGAGCCACCGTGCCCGAAGCGTGGCAAGCGAAGCTAGCCCACGAGGGTCCGTTTGGGACCCTTCTTCCGACATTGCTTCTCCTCTCTCCACCCCCTCTCCTCCCATGTCACATCAGGAGGTCCTTTAGCCCACTACAATTTAGACCTAACCATGCCCCCATAGTTATGGAAGACAGGAGGCGTTACCCATGGGACCATCATTCCAGCAAAGCAATACCAGGACAGGCCCTTTTTCAGGAGCAGACTCCCACATCTAGTATGTTGGGAGGTATGGAGATGCGCCATTTTTTGTCATTGCCACAGGGCTGGCATCAGACCACACAGAGGTAAGCATAATAAATGGGTGCAGAGTGTTTTGTTTGAGCTTTCCTGGAACCTTATCCACCACACACCTTGGACCAATTATATATTTGCCCAAGACAGCAGGAAGCGGCTGCTCATCTGTATTACTGCCTACTACCTTACACTATGCCGAGTCCATCCATCATCCTGCAGGGGACTGGCCCACTGTTTTTCTGTTTGCAGCCACATGACACTTACACTCCACTCTAGGTGCAAACATATTTCAGAAACAAGAGTCCCACAAATGTCCACATCCTACAAATGGGCACGCAAGTCACCCTACATGCCCATAACATTCTCTTACTTTAACCAAAGAGAAATCTGTCAATGGACCATCCACTGTTATCATACCTCCCGCTGTCCTGAATACAGTGGGACAGTCCTGCTAATTGTACACTGCCCCGCTGTCCCACCCGCTGGCAGTTGAGAGAGCCGGTATATGTGCAGAGCATATACCAGCGCAGGGATGAAGCCGGGGCCTGTCCAGCTGCTCTGGGAGAGCCGGTTATGCCCCCATAATTACAAAAATGGGGTTGCGTCGCTTGTCCCCACCCCTTCATCCACTTTCCCGTAGCGGCTGTTCCTGACTACCTAGAGTAGGTATAAATAGCTTTCTATGGGGGCAGGTACAGTACAGTTTACAGATGTCCGGGAGATCTTTTTGCATTTGGCCTTGCATCTGTGGACTAGAACATTTATAGACCTGCATAGGATCCTGTTAGGGTTCTGTCCTAAATGTTTAAGATTTAGTGGTCCTTCAAGCAACAACAACAAAAAAAAACAAAGAAGAAATACAGATTAATTCCAAAAACATCATCGACCACTGTGTAACACCTGTAGATTGAATTCTCTCTTCTACACAACATATCCTGCTTTTATGATTAATCAGGTGATTGAGTATAACTGAATGAGCCAAAAAATATATTTTCAAAGAGGGAAGTTATGAGTTTTCAAGCATATGCAATTTTACAGTAGGTCACAGTCCCAACGTAAAGTGACAAATTTCACCATTAGCCCTCTGACAGCACCATAATACAGCAGGCAGTGCTGACCTCAGTGCTCCAGGATCAACCTGCAGGAAGACACGGGGAAAGGAAACCAACAGGCACTACCTTGTAGCATGACGAATAGGAACCGTTTCCTACTGAAGTGCTCACATAACAGATTTTTGGACTTTTACACTGTCAGATTTAAAATTCCAACCCAATAAAAGCTTCAATGACATATAAGTCCTTTTCAAAAAGTTTTTTTTTTCTTTTCCTGCAGCTGGATTTTAAGGGCTTTAAAAATTAAAGCGGAGACCTTTGCTTTAGCCAAAGGGATTTGCAATTGATCTCAGTGTGGTTTTTATTTCAAGGTAAAAATACAGCTCCAAGTAATTTTATATCATAAAATTGGAATATCAGTCCATCTGTAGTTAAGGCTCTATTTATTAAGTAGTGAAAAAGCTCAATTCTGTTGACATAGAGCCTTTCCATATCTCTCAGGGGTTACTGCCAGGCAACCAGTGGTGGATCCAGAGGTGGGGTTGCACCACAATCCAAAATTCAAATATGGGAACCACACCCCCTGTGACCCCCAAACGCTGCCAAACATTAACAAGCCTCTACACTCTGGCAGTTGGTTTGGATCCCCTATTTCAATTTTGGATAGTGGCGTAACTATAAATATTGCTCCCCCCAGCCAAAATAATTTCTGGCGCCCCCCCCCCCCCCCCCATAATAAGCCTTACACTGCACACCGCACACCATAATGCCCCTTACACTACACACCGCACACCATAATGCCCCTTACACTATACACTGCACACCATAATGCCCTTTACATTATATCTTGCACACTGTAATGCCCCTTACACTAAATGCCACACACTGTAATACCCCTTACACTGTATGCCACACACCGTAATGCCCCTTCCCCAATGTTTGGGGTTTGCCTATGCGCTTTTATGCACATGTGCAAACCCTGTACACTCACATTGAACACTACTCCAGACTGGCTATTATACACAGAACATTTGCCCTAAGGGTAACGCTCCTGACAAGAAGAGAGGAGAAAGGAGCCTTATATTAGTAGGTATCCTAGGGATGTGCTGATCCCTATGACATTTCAGTTACACCAAGTTAATGTAATAGGCCATGTGGGGAAAGAGAGTAACTGGTCTCCATCCCACATGTTAACAGGGCCTATGCAAAGGAGGACTCTAATTACAGTAGGCCGTCTGGCTGCAGTACAAGACCCAGGTAGCCCCATCTACAGGACAGTGTCTGTATTACAGTGCCTGGGAATAGCCCCATATATGGACTTGGATATACAGCTCTCATTGCTTTTAGTCCTGTAAACCATTGGAGTACAGTTAATCCTTTCTTGTTGAGCTACAAGGACAGTTCATTTGCCTTCTACAGTATTACACGACAAGGATTATTTCACCATTACCTCGGCCAGAGTTCAAGAGTGACCTTCCGGCTACTTATCCATAGGAAGGCCAGAGTCCAAGCGCGACCCTCCGGCTACTTATCCGTAGGAAGGCCGGGTTGCCCCATAGGGACACGTCCCCCGGGAACTGTACATTGGTTCCTGTACACAGGCCGAATCCTAAACTCGGGTCTTGGATAATAATGGGGTACCGGTACCAGTTAGTCTCAAGTTAAGGTAGGGCAAAGTCTGTTAGAACCAGTATTGATTCGTTTTCGCACAGTAACTGCACTGATATTGTTAGTAATTAGATTTACTGGCCCTAAAGCGAGTACTGTTAATATATTATGTATGGTATGTTGAGAGTTGCCTGTTTATTCCCGTATGTTGTACTATTGACCTGGTGGGTACAGAGATTGGTTCACCAGAGGTCGTAATATTTCTTATTGTTAGAAAGAGAAGAATAAAATCACTCCTGTTCAATTGCATCTGCGCTCTCAAGCCTGCATTCGTTTATTGTCTACCAACCCCCTGGACGAATGAGCCCCTAGCTGTGGGTGTCACATTGCCACCTTTACATGGTATGATAGGATGCCACCTATGCACGGTACTGTGATAGGATGCCACTTATGCATGGTACTGTGATAGGATGCCACCTTTGCGTGGTACTGTGATAGGATGCCACCTTTGTTAAATTTCATCACTGCTGGATATTCCAGAGTGAACTGTAAGTGATAATATTAGAAAGTGAAAGTGTTAAGGAACAGCAGCAACTCAGCCATGAAGCAGAAGACCACGTAAAATCACAGAGGGGTCAACTACTGCTAAGGTGCATGATGCGAAAAGTCGCCTACGTTCTTCTATTTCCATAGCTGAAAAGTTTGGAAATTCCATTGGTATACTGTATGTGTAAGCACAAACACTTTGTGGAAGTACAATGCCAAGTGTCGGATGGAATGGTGTAAAGCACAACACTGGACTGTGGCACAGTGGAAACATGTTCTGTGGAGTGATGAATCCACATCTCTTGGGCGATTCTGGGTTTGGCGGATGAAGGTAGAATGTTACCTGCTTGACTGCAGTATGCCTACTGTGAAGTTTGGCAGAGAAGGGATAATGGTATAATGGTATGGGGCTTTTCTTCGGGGTTTGGGCTAGGCCCCTTATCTCCAGAGAAGGGCAGGGTAGCATATCAAGACATTTTGAGCAATGCTATGCTTCCAACTTTGTGTCATCAAATTAAGAAAGGCCCTTTTCTATTGTAACATGACTGGACGTAGTGTATACAGGGCTGGATTAAAGCAGGGGCAAAAGGGGTAAGTACCTCTGCCCCCCTCCCCCCCCCCCCCCTCCTCTAGCTAGGGGCCCCCTGTGGTTGGCATGCATTTTTTTAAACTATTTATTTATTTTAGCATAAGGTTTTGTGCATGGGAGTGGGATAGTGCTGCAGCTTCACCTATCTGCCAATGTGACAATGATTAATGGTGCTGAGCATAAGGAGCCAAGGCACACTGACTGCACAAGTGTGCAGTGCATTACTGGGAGTTGACTAAGTCCCATGACACTTTGCACAAGAGGGCAGAGGCTGAGAAGTTTGTGCTGAGCTCTGATTGGTGGAGATCATTACATGCTTCTCAGGCCCATGGAGGACAGCAGCAGCAGCCTAGTCATGGTTATAATGCCTATGCTCTGTGTTTTGATAGTGTAATATTCTCCCATGCCAGTAATGACAAATGCAAGGGGGCCCCCCGAAGGCTTAATCTGGCACTGAGTGTATATGCTATTAATTTGTTAATTGGCCACTGAGAACTCAATATCCCTTAGACTTGTGTCACATAATGTCACGTTAGCAAAAATGTACATTAAATGCAAATATGTTTATTATGTGGTTGGAATGTAAATAATGGGCATGTAGGTGTTGATATTGCAGAATTATTAAGGCTCACACACCAACTCATTTACATAACCATTAGTGTTGGTTTATTGATAGAAGTTACAGCCGTACTCACTGTTACATGTAAACTGGTAATAGAGCATAGCTTCAGCGGATTGGGTTCCATACAGCCCAGCAGCTGGTGACTGTATACTGAAAGCAGGTAGTAGTGCAGGGATGCTGGAACAGCTTTGTGAATTGCAGGTAATCTCTTCCACCATGAAGCCTCCCTAAAGAACAGGAAGATTAGGGATGGCCATTGACCATTGATGATCCATAATCATTGATGGTTTGTGGCCAATGTGAACTACTATTGCCATCAATGGTGGAGAACCAGATTGTTTTCCTTCATCGATGGCACAACATAGCTGAATATTTAATTTTTTTATACTTTTTTTTTATTTATGATACCTGCAAAGCCCCTACCCAGTTTCTGATTGGCCCATGGTCAAAAAATAGGGATGATAATTGGTTGGTGAAACCATCTATGGTTATTCATTGCATAGTTGGTAACCATTGATGGCCATTTGTCATATCGTCATCGATAGAAACCATCAATAGCAACCACATCGATGGCCATCCCTAAGGTACATTGAAGTTTGCATAGTAGTGCATTCCTCTCGCAACATGTTTTACAGACCAGACCACCTTAGGATAACCAAAGCATTTACATGTGTAATGCTGGCTAAACACCAGATTTGGCCTCAATCCCGTCATGTTTTGGCATGTTTTAGATCCCATTCTGATCTTCGCTGGTTGTTTAGTCGTTTTGGAGATCCTACCTGCTGCAGTCAGGATTTGTAAAAGATCTGTTCAACTGGGTACAGATCATGATCGGATCGTGATCAGATCGTATGCAGATCGTGTGCTCCAACAGATCGTGTGACCATCGTACGATCGTGCCATGACCTCCTCAAGATCATGATTGTTCTGGTGTGTACCCTACATTAAACTCAAGAAAATGGTATCCAGATGGCTATAGTGAATGTTTAAATCAATAATCAATAGGTCGAAAAGGTCAAGATGCACAAGGTCAACATTGGGAAAAGGTTAACACAAGCACAAGGTCAACATGACAAGGGTCAACACATAAAATGGTCAATTTGACAATTTATTTTCTTCGTTTTTTTTGGACTTTGCCATCCACGTGGACTACGATTAGGAGCGGTACAGTGTGCCGGGCACAGCGATAACTGAGCGAGGCACCTGGCCTGAAGCATGGCCAGTGAAAGGAGCCATGCGATATACACGGTACACTGATTGGGTGTCCATGTGCTCAAGTGTCAACATTGACTTTAAAAACCTGAAAAACTCATGTCAACTTTTTCATGTGTTGGCAATTTGCGTGTGTTGACTAGCCTTTGCTGACTTCTCTCAGGGTAATTTACACACTGCGTGCATTTGGGGGCGGTACCCCAGCGTTTTCTGGGAGGGCACCAGAAACCACAGGCTGATGACATCAGTGAAAAGAATCAACCTGGGTTGATTTAGGAGCGCTGGTTATGGGCTGTTGATTCAATATAAAAGAAAGCAGCTGCTAAGAAGGCCCGGAAGGAAAACATTGAGCTATATATAAGATAATTGTTTTTATTGCCTTTTATTAAGTTGGAGTTTTTATTTTAACTTTATTTATTCTTTATATTGTATGTATTGTTTATATCTGTCTCCGAATAGTCTGTTTTTAAACATTATTTACGATATTCACAAGTGAGTCAATTATGTATGCTAATGAGCTAGCAGGAAGTTTGGGTATAAATACCCCTAAGGCACATCTACCAAGACACCTTGATAAAGCTGACAGGGGTCAGAGAAACACGTAGGGGTACTTGTTTCCTAGCACGGCTACAACGATCATGATCGTGGGCATCGTGAGGAAAAATCGTGGGCATCGCGATTTACCCATAGGGAACAATGTTAAATGCCTCAATTTAGCCGCGATGCCCCCGATTTCCCATAGGAAACAATGTTAAATGGGTCAATTTACCCAAATCATCATAGGGAACAATGTTAAATGGGCCATAAACCCCCCAAAACACCCCTGAACAGTGAAATGTCCCCCCAAAAGTATTTTACGGCACCCCACGATCAACGCGAGCCCGAAGCGTGGCGAGCGCAGCAAGCCCGCGAGGGGCGGCGGTACGCGTCCTCCGACCTTTTCATACCCCCACTATCCACGTCGGCGTGGAGTTGAGAATAGAATAGTGTGGCGAGCGCAGCGAGCCACCGAGCCCGAAGCGTGGCGAGCGCAGCGCGCCCCGCGAGGGGACGCGGATACCTGTGAAGCCTGCGAAGGGACGCGTTTACCTGTGAAGGTATCCGCGTCCCCTCGCGGGGTTTGCTGCGCTCGCCACGCTTCGGGCTCGGTGGCTCGCTGCGCTCGCCACACTATTCTATTCTCAACTCCACGCCGACGTGGATAGTGGGGGTATGAAAAGGTCGGAGGACGCGTACTGCCGCCCCTCGCGGGCTCGCTGCGCTCGCCATGCTTCGGGTTTGCGTTGATCGTGGGGTGGCGTAAACTACTTTTGGGGGGACATTTCACTGTTCTGGGGTGTTTTTGGGGCGTTCTGGCCCATTTACCATTGTTCCCTATGATGATTTGGTGAAATTGAGGTATTTAACATTGTTCCCTATGAGAAATCGGGGGCATCGCGGGTACATTGAGCCATTTAACATTGTTTCCTATGGGGAAATCGTGGGCATCGCGTCTGGACCATTTAAGCCTTTTTTAGCCGCATACGACGCGACCGACGCGATTTTGACTTTTTTCAATGCATTTCAATGGGAAAATCGGGGGCATCGCGTCGGTCGCGTCGTATACCACTAAAAATGACACCCGATGCCCGCGATTGTGGCCGTGCTAGGAAACAAGTACCCATGTAGGTGCTTCACGTGGACCTTACCCTTGCTACATTGCTGTTGGACATCCCTGCTACACTTTCTGGACCGAAGCCCCAAACCCTGGGAGAACTTTAACATCTTTTGCATTTACACCGCATCCATCGTTGAGGCTTATTCCAAGTACTGGGTAAACATTACCCTAATTCCAAGGATCTGTACACCCCCAGCGGTCTTCCAGCCAAGTGGTTCCCCAAGGACTGAACTTAAGGGACACATGCCCGGTCCAGTGCAGGTTATATCAATTAATAAGTCCAAGAACAGCCATCATTGTTTACTCTTTTTAACCATATCTGGATAAATTGCCTCTTTATGTTTACATTGTGCCATTAAATTGTTATTCTTTTAAATTGATTCACTTGTGAGAACCAATTTTATCTTTATTTTTAGCGCTGCTAATACCCCCTTTTTTCCCTTGATGTCATCAGTGGCCTCCTTCTCTCCATGGCCATCACAGCGCTGAGTAAGACTTGCTCTGTGCTTGCAAGCAGGGGGAAAACCATTGAAAGTGAGTTATGTTCCCCCTGTGCACAAGGACGGGGGGCGTTACCTGCTTGCTCGGCTCCGAACACTCACAGGCCCCGTATGGCAAGTGAGGTGTTTGAGGAATCTGTGTTCAGTGTGCTGTCTGGAAAACCATTCCTGGCAGCACTTGGGATCACCTCAGGTGCTGTGCAGATAATATACCAGGAGTGCAGAGTACCATGGTCTTATAATGATAGATGCATTAGCTAAGGTGACACAGACTGGTACCAGACATTATACAGCCAGAAAGGAATTCCACAGATTAGGAGCACTGCCCAAAAGTGCTCTCAGGTAACTTGTCTGGCACATACTTGCTCATGCACAGATGTGTACTGAGACAACGGTGATGAGACAGCTGTGTTAAAGTGTTGATTAGTATTTTTCTAGCTATAATTCCTCAGGTGACAGTTTAATCAGAGGGATAGTAAAGACACCGTTATCAGATGTCAATTACAGCACCGGTAATATTAGGGAGTTTTCATGGAATGACCCAAGTAAGCAAGTTCAGCAGTGCCCTAGAAATGTATTTATTATAGGGAAGGGGATTTCTTACATGACAGTGACATACTGCCATTTCTGTTATCACATTGCTCACCACAAAGCAGCCCTGATCCATGTAGGGCCACTGCACCTGGTACATTTTGAGTCAGATTTTAAACACTACTCATTGGATGACTCTCACACCCAATTACCAGTGTGTTAATCAGCAGCCACTCCGGATGGTCTCCACTCATTCTCAGAAGAGCAGAGCAGGCTCCTCTGGAAAGTGGTTCCTCGTCTCCAGGTCCTGCTGAGCCTGCTCTCCTTTCATTGAGTGATGTCAGTTTTACCATTGGTCCTGACTTGCTGCTCTCAACTGCTTTCAATCAAGTGAACATCGGTCAGTGTGTACACTCACCATTGTTAATGATACGCGCTCCAGCGCATTGTTAACAAACCCCCCCCCCTCTTATTTGTGCATGCAGCTTAATTTAACAATATCATCAGTGACTGCATGTACAGATCAGGCGAGCGGCATCATGATATCGGTTAGTGTGTATGCCAGTCACAACCTCTGTCATTGCTTGGAATTCACCCCTGCTGCATACTGCAATTTGTTTTTTGGTCTGACTTTTCTGGGAAGACTAGATACGCCAAGTGGTTGTTAGCTGTTGTCACATTCTATGTTTCTTTAGCTCCAGTTTCACCCAGTATTTGTCCTGATATTTCTAAGTCCCGCTCCTTTTTTTAGAATTATTAGCAACGGAAACCTTATTCAGGGCCGGATTAAGGGGGGGGGGGGGGCACAGGGGGTCAGTACACCTGGGCCCCCTCTAGCTAGGGGCCCCCTGTGGTCAGCATGTATTTTTTTTTATTATTATTTATTTATTTAAGCTAAAGGTTCTGTGCATGGGAGTGGGGTAGTGCTGCAGTTTCACCTATCTGCTGATGTGAAAATGATTAATGGTGCTGAGCAAGTGTGCAGTGCATTACTGGGAGTTGACACTTTGCACAAGAGGGCAGAGAGTGAGAGGTTTGTGCTGAGCTCTGATTGGTGGAGCTCATCACATGCTTCTCAGGTCCATGTAGGAGAGCAGCAGCAGTGACCTCATCATGGGAGGGTTTTTAATCAGAGGCCGCGCTGACAGAGTAAGGTACAAACACAGGCTTTCCATGTGGTATATATTAATCCCTCCCCCCTGCAGTTACCCATTGACCAAGTTTATACTGCCTTTTCTATGTGTTTTGACAGTGTAATATTCTCCCATGCAGTTTGCGGGCAGTAATGACAAGTGCAAGGGGGTCCCCCTGTCTAAAGTGACCCCGGAGGCTTAATCCGGCCCTGAACTTATTATATTGTAATCGTGGCCATTTTTTTATCCCGTTATTTTTTCTGGTCAGTTGTTACTACCAGTATTATTTGGAACTTTGAAATCCCTCCCCATGCAAGCCTGCGAATTGCGTAGCATGGCTAAATATCACAGGCCTGCATATAGCAGCAAAGTCCATTTGCAACCCTTGCTATCAATTGATTTTTCCAGTGAGTGCAGTCTATGGGGTTATTCTGATTTGTTCTGTCCCCTCTGCATTCGCAGGGGGAACCGTTGTTTTTCATCTGCGCATGTGCATACACATTTCTACGCCTGTGGAGATGCAGGGTATGAGCAGGCATGGCAAACTACAGTACATGTTCGCCGTCCTGTTCACACCTAGCAGTGGGGTGGGGGCCCAGCCCCCCACCCCCACTGCTAGGTGAGGGACTGGGCGTTCCTAGGGAAATGAGGCTATGACACAGGTGCGGGGCGAGGAGACGACAGCTGACTTCAGTAGTAAATTTACCCCTAAGTCAGTACTTCTGCGTGTAAGATAAGTTTTGTGTTTTCTAGAACTGGGAAACAAATAATAAAAACCAAAACAATCTTCACACATTTTTAGTACCAATATCAAAAGAAAAATAAGGTTATAAAATGGTGTCAAGGATTTATGTTTTAAAATAAGTGTTCTCATCAGTTTGTGATTCCTCAGATCCTTGAGCCTGCATGTGTGACGTGCACTCTGATACATACTGTAGGTTATACTACTGAGTCCCCAGTGCTGATCTGTTATGTCTGCTCCCAGTAGTTGTAGAAAGAGAATGCGCTGAGCACACATTTTTCTTCACTGTGTAATTAGCCGCTCAGCCTGGGGACCATTAAGCAGATCTCAATGACTTTTCCTTGTCTTGCAAAAGTTTTGTCTTCCATAATGGTGCAGCGGGTGCACACAATATACAGTATATACTGTAGTGTATGTTTTACATGCAACATTTCTGAAATGATCAGATGCTTCTGCATTACAGTAGCCAGTGACACACACACTTTCCCCAAGACCAGCAGCAAGTATTCCGCTATCTTACGTGTGAAATGTCCATGACCCCTAGACCAGAGGCCAAACTGTGTGCCGTGGCTCCCTGGAGTCATACCTCCAAACTGTCCTGCTTTCCGCTGGAACGTCCTATTTTTGGGGACATTCCCGCATACTGCGCAGGGCTGGCAGTGTCCCGTGGCGGACCTGTCACCCGGGAATAGATGCTGTGCGCATGCCGGGGCGTGGCCTTGCGGGAGCGACGCCAGTAAAGGCCACACTCCCTTCCTGATAGGCCACACCCCAAAATTTTGTCACGGCTCCGGCAGGCACCAGAGTCGAACACGAACATTTCCTTCCTCCTCAAAGTTGGGAGGTGTGCTGGAGCACTTGCAGGGGTGCCTCGGGTTGGTGGTCGAGAACCAATTTAAACTATTTTTGGTCAATGTAAAAGGCAAAATCAGTGCTTGTGGCTTCTAATGATAAAATATGTGGATAAACAGAAGCGAATCATGTCCCTCATGATAGGACCTAAAGATGACTTATAAGCACTACTTTTTTTTCCTGAAATTCTCAGTAACAAACTTAGCACCTAGGGGCGTTGTGAAAAATATTCTGATACTCTAGGGTTCCGTGATTCCATACAGTTTGGGAGTGGTTCCCCAGATGTTGTTGAACTAAACGTCCAGCATGCCCTGCTACAGTTTTAGCATGGTCAAATAGCAAAACTGTAGCAGGGCATGATGGGATTTGTAGTTCAACAACAGCTGGAGGACCAGTGTTCCCCATCCCTGCCCTAGACTGTAATTTCTTTTTAGCTGGCCCATTCCTTTTGTTTCATGTCACTGGGTATGGATCATCAGATAGAAAATCATTAGGTCTACAAGCATTAGGTCGACCACTGAAGGTCGACATGTATGAAGGTCGACATGACTGAAAGTCGACATGCATGAAGGTCGACAAGGGTTAGGTCGCCAGGGTCATTAATTCGATGGGCATTAGGTCGACATGGGGAAGGTCGACAGTCAAAATGTCAACATGGGGTTTTTCACTTTTTTTTGTCCCAAATGGCAACACAGTCGACATGGACACTAAAAAAGTGCATTTGGTGGCGCACACTGAGAGTATGGCTGGGTACACATTTGACCAACACGCTGGCATCTCTGTAAGAGTATTGTGACAAGGAAGCACATACACTGGATTCCAATGAAATCTTTGGGCTTTACCAGGTCAATTTCACAGGCAAGTGTAGTTACAGCAAGCAGCATGCAGGTAATCACAGCACAGTACAGACTCTTCCAAATGCTCCAGTGGTCCCTACCATAGCCAACACCCTGGCCTATCAAAAGATTGTAAGTGTCCCTATGTACCAACCAATGGTGAAAAATTTATCTAACACATGCAGCATAAGCCGTGTACACACGGCAGCGATAGGGGCTGATATCGCTGGGAATATGGTCGCTGGCGACCATATTGCCAGTGATGGGAGTGTGCCCTGGCGATAAATCGCCGTGTGCGCGCTCCCGTGTTCAGCCCCGTTCTAATCGCTGGATGCAGGAGCTTGCTCCTGCGACCAGCTGATTACCTGTGCGGCACCGCCGGCAGAGGTTTCTTTTCATCAGCAACCATTTCTGGTCACCGATGAAAAGGGGGCATTGAGCGATATATCGCTCGGTGATATATCGCCCGGAAATATATGGCCGGGCGATATATCGCCCCATGTGTACGCACCCTTACACAGAGAAGACAGGCCCCTCTCAGCTCTCGGCCCTATAACAGCTGCACAACCTGCACCTATGGTAGTTACGCCTTTGGTAAACATGGGTATAGCTAAACCCTGAACTATTTGTGGATGATGTTGTTTGGGAGCAACAGGCATGAGGACTTTAAAGCGTTTAGCCAAGAGGTTTTGCATCTAAGAATGGGCCAAATTCAGGTACGGTCAGTTCCCGGTGTATTCGCACCGGGGACCAATGATTTAGCTCTGTGCATTCGCTCACCCGGCGTGTAGTGAATTTACACTGCTAAGCCAGTCATTGTGAATCAGGACCAATATATCATCCGTTCACAGGTTGCATTTGCAATGCTACAGGTGTAGCACAATCTTTATAGGCATTGTGAAATCGGGTAGTGTTTCATAGGAACTGATTTACATAATCAAATAGCAGGTAATAATGACTATGGGGAAATAAGGTATTTTCCTGTTTAATGTGTGCTATAAATGAATTAAGCTGCGATGACCAACACACCGCACACAGCAGGGAACTTATTGCACAAGTTATGTCATGTCACCTGCAAGCAAATGCCAGGTGTCAGCAGTTACCGTAAATGCAAAGCAGTGTGAGCCTGGATGCCAGAGGTATGCCAGAGAACAAGCGTTCTTTCAGGGTTTTAGGGGGGAGTGAAGTGGCAAAGATTTTAAAAAGGGGGTTTCCAAATAGCACAGCCCCCCCCCCCCCCTAGACAGACCTGTCACATATTCACATCCCCCTCCAGCACAGCCCCCCCCCCCCCCAGAGGATGACAGGTCAGACATATTCAGAACCTTAATATGTGGGGGATCTGAATATGTAACATGTCTGCCTATGGGGGGGCTGTGCTGGTGGGGGATCTGAATATGTGACATGTCTGCCTATGGGAGGGCTGTGCTGGGGGGGGATCTGAATATGTAACATGTCTGCCTATGGGGGGGCTGTGCTGGTGGGGGATCTGAATATGTAACATGTCTGCCTATGGGGGGGGGGCTGTGCTGGTGGGGGATCTGAATATGTAACATGTCTGCCTATGGGGGTCTGTGCTGGTGGGGGATCTGAATATGTGACATGTCTGCCTATGAGGGGGCTGTGCTGGAGGGGGGATCTGAATATGTGACATGTCTGCCTATGAGGGGGCTGTGCTGGAGGGGGGATCTGAATATGTGACATGTCTGCCTATGAGGGGGCTGTGCTGGAGGGGGGATCTGAATATGTGACATGTCTGCCTATGAGGGGGCTTTGCTGGAGGGGGGATCTAAATATGTGACATGTCTGCCTATGGGGGGGGGCTGTGCTGGAGGGGGGATCTGAATATGTGACATGTCTGCCTATGAGGGGGCTGTGCTGGAGGGGGGATCTGAATATGTGACATGTCTGCCTATCAGGGGGCTGTGCTGGAGGGGGGATCTGAATATGTGACATGTCCGCCTATGAGGGGGCTTTGCTGGAGGGGGGATCTAAATATGTGACATGTCTGCCTATGAGGGGGCTGTGCTGGAGGGGGGATCTGAATATGTGACATGTCTGCCTATGAGGGGGCTGTGCTGGAGGGGGGGTCTGATTTTGTAACATGTCTGCCTATGAGGGGGCTGTGCTGGAGGGGGGATCTGAATATGTGACATGTCTGCCTATGAGGGGGCTGTGCTGGAGGGGGGGATCTGAATATGTAACATGTCTGCCTATGGAGATTGTGTGGCTTCCTTGTGGTGGGTCACCAGCTATATGATCACAGGGCTCTGCAAATTCAGTAGCGAACAAGTCTGTACCAGGGCCATAGTCCTGTGGCAGCACTTAACATGCAGTGTCGTGTTGAGGGAGGGGGCCCCAAAATGATATCTTGTCTATGGCCCCACGAGGTCTAAATCTGGCTCTGCAGTGTACCAATGAGTTTGAAAAGTTAATAACTTCAGCTGCTTGTTGATGATGTAACACACAAAGAGACAGTGGGCCTTATTCTGGTTGGTGCGGCCGGGCCGTACGCGTACGTTCCGGGTTTTTTAATGATCTGCGCATGCGTACCATCTCCAATGCGCAGGCGCGAACACTCCACAACGCTTACGGACGGGTCTCTACGTGCGAAAAAACCTGTACGCGAGAGTAGGGGCATTGGGGGCGGCATAGGGGCGTGATGAGGGGAGCGGCCGAAATAATGAGGGAAAATGGGCGTAAATATGGGCGTACACGGGGGTGTGCACCAAAAATGAACGGTGCTACTACCGCACGATCGGCTAAAGCACCGTTCATTTCGGACACAAAACCGCCAACCGCCAGCTCAGACCACCCCTACAGATACCGCATGCCAGCGTGCGCCTGGGTTTGCTAATTAACGCTGATTACTACTCAAACACATAAACCTGAATGTAATAACCAATGCTGCAGTCTATTAAGTCCAAACCATGATTTCACTACCTGCAAGCCACACACAGCACTCAAACACATTGGAAGCTTATCTTTCTATACTTCTCTACATTTAAAGGTTTGTTTAATTTAAGGTAAGAATCTTTTTAAGACCTGCTTATATATGCTAAGGTAGGTATTTGTTAAACAGTTATACACATTCACTACGTGCTTTCATAGACTTTACACAGTAGCACACTCAATCTACACAAGTCGACATGTGTCAACGTGTTCACTCTAATACAAACATAGGTTTTGTATTTATGATACAATACATAAACCACATCTAACACCTACAAAGTATGTTTCAGCAATGTTTTAAGGCCATGCCCACTATTTTGCACACAATCTTCAATTGAGTTAATAGAAAACAATAATTGAATAACAATTAGAATAATTAATTAATTGTCAGAATTGTAGTTGAAAGGCAAGATTTGCAGGTCCATATATGTGAAGGGTATGCCAGCGTGCACGGACGTACGCTCACTCTCACGAGCGGTGACATAAGCTGAGTTTTCTATTGAAAACAATAGGGACCCGTCCGTGCAAGCTGGCGTACGCTCAGATAGCCGCAAGAAGTCGGTGGGAAGACGGACGAGAGACGTCCGTAAACGGTGGCGTACGCTCTGTTGTACGCCAGTTGTCGGAGTGTAAGGGCTGGTCCGTCCGTGTATGTTGGCGTACGCTCAATTGTACGCCACTCCCCTTCGACGTTGTTTCTGGCCGTACGTATGCGGCTGATTTGTGGGTGGACTTAACCCCAACGGCCGCGTACGGAGTGCGTACGTTAATAGTGAACGTACGCACGTTTGGCCGCTCCGATCAGAATAAGGCCCCGTATCACGGAGGTCTTCCTCCGACAGTAAGGGAAACGGCGGAACCATGTGAAGGAGAGCAGCAGCATACACCGGGAAGAAGTCCCCTGTTCTGTAAAGAAATCTGTTAGTGGAATAAAAAGACTTCTGATAGATCATCCATCTATAATAAAAAAAAAATATATATATATATATATATACAAATCTGTAGGGGCGGCACTCCACTGTGGTTGTAACCGATATGCAGTTATTGCAGGTAGTCTGGTGCCCTCCGTGTCAGGGATACTGACCATATGCAGGGTGTGGAGGGGACGGTGGCACTCAGCAGCAAAAGAATACACCAGGCAGGTTTAGTGAGCCAACGTTTCGAGGCACAGCGGCCTCTTTATCAAGGGTTGTTGTTTTCACCTTGATAAAGAGGCCGCTGTGCCTCGAAACGTTGGCTCACTAAACCTGCCTGGTGTATTCTTTTGCTGCTGAGTGCCACCGTCCCCTCCACACCCTATATATATATATATATATATATATATACACACACACACACACACGGGTAGATTTATTATTTGGTGAAGTGGTGTATTTGCGCTATCCCCGTGCGTTAAAGCAGGGGATAGCGCCCCCCCCTCATTTATGAAGCTGGCTGTGTGGCTAAAATATCGGATGCGCTGGCGGGACGGTGACATAGCGCATGTTCTATCTTATGTACTGGGCGCATCATGCTTACCTAATGTATCAATTGTCTTTATGCACCGTTCGTTACTTTCTTCTCCACCTCCGTATCGCCAGATTTCTCCGGCGCTGTCAGCATCTCCAGGTTGTTGTTTTTTTTCATTTAAATAAACTTTATTATTAAGTGTTCACAGTGGACGGCACATATGAGGATTACCCTCAGGAGCAGTGCTCCCGCCGTCTGCCTGTATAAGCTGTGCATGCGCCGGACACATCGCGAGACCCGGGTATCCGGCGCATGCACACAAGTTGCCGCAGGACGCCCCAGGACCAATCGTTATGGGAGGAAGCGTATCCCCGGCAGGAGGGGATAACGCACTCCCATAACGTGAAGGCAAGTGATAACACATTCAGGCGCAAATCAGGTTCACTTCACCACGATATAGTGGTGAAGCGAACCTGTGCCCATAACGAACGCCACGCCACCAATGATAAATATACCCCACAGAGACTTATAATTTTACAGTACAAGTGCTGTAACACTTTATTTGACAGGTATATTATACGTAAATATTATTCAGGACATTGACTGACAGGCTAATTAGCAACTATGGAAACAACACAGCTTGGCCACACAATATAAACACTTTGTGGGTCATTTAAAATTGGAATCACTGTGAGCTTTGCACTTTGTTCTTAATTAACACATTTTTGTGTTTTTTCCCGCCATCTGTGATGAAATAAGTGACATTTGGTGAAACAGTAAATGGACCATCCATGCCGGGCTGCACTACAATGTTCAGTTTACTGCGCTGGGCGTTTTCTATCAATAATTACACAACTACTGTATTTAACATTATCAAAATGCTCTGAATTCATCATGAGTTACTTACAGCTGTCAATACAGGGACTGATGCCATCGATTACTGGTGTTTCATGGAAGTTGGGCAGTGGGCAGTTCGATGACGCAACTGGCACTGAATAGTATCATCATGGTGATGCAATCATGGAGGTACGTCTTCCCGTCCGGGCCACACTCCCTATCCCCAAGGAAAAAGGGCAGCAAAGTATGTCAGAAATATGCTGTAAGTCAGTAATAATCAGTATAAAGACAGTTTTCCACAACTCCATTGCTTAATGCCTCTGAATACGTATTGTAAATAATTTGTTGCAGTGCACAATCGTTTCCGCAATAGAATAAAAAAACTATTATGGCCCTTTGTAAGAGACGCAACAGCGGATACTCTTTCTACAAACAAGAAGCTGTGAGATGGGTGGTGCCTGCTGCCATGCAGGTGCAGCTGGACCACTTACCTGTCGCCGCACCCTCTCACCTTCAGACCGTAACGAACCACGATCCTGGTAACTCTCCTGCAGCCAGACAAGATGACCTAGGATGAAGGAAATAGATGAGTTCCATCCTCAGTGCAGAACGATATGCCCTCCTTCCCGCTACGTTTCTACAAAAGGAGCTTCAGGCTTAAGGGAAAGTCGTCCTCGGTACTATTGGCCTCAGAGCCCAAAGTGACACCTATTGGCATTTGGTGTACATAGGTGAAAGCTCGACCTTGCACCAGGGTACAAGGTCCATGGTTTGCCCAGAAGGAAGGGGGATAGAAAGCAACAGAGACACAGAGACAGACAGATGGTCAGAGATGACTCTCACTGTCCTCAGTCTTGTACCTCTTCTGCTTTTTCACTTACAGGTCCCTGTAAGGAGACAAATACACCACTATGCAGGGCCTAACGCTACCTAGTGTGTCAGGTAACTAAATGAACTGCCTGCCTTACTACCCAGCTAGAGCTGGCTGCCACCTAGATGTTCCTGCTAACCATACTTTGGAACCAAAGAGGTGACAGCCGCACAGCCTGTGCACCTCTTACCCCAATTACCCACAGGAAACTGGACGCTCCTCCACCTGCTGGTTATACCTGGAAAGTTGGCAGCTACAAAGCCTGTCCACCTTCCAACCAGTACTCCCAGGGAACACTTTCACTGAGTCTAGTACTTAGGAATACGCTATAGGGGTTAAACTACTGGGCCCCTTTATCACCTGCAGGCTCTTAAGACTGATTTACACCCACAGACCTTGTGCCTGCATATTAGTGGGCCAGAAATTGATATAAATGGGCCTGCATACCTCCTAACTGTCATCAGGCCTAATTCCTGTTTGTGACCACAGGCCTAGTGCCTGAATTAATAGCCCCAGGCCTAGAGCCAGACTTATGGGGTCTTGGGCCTAGCGCCTGGCTAATGGGGGACATGGGCCTGACTATGGTGCCAAGAGGGCCCGACTACGGTGCGCACAGTCTGAGTGGGCTTGGATATGCCATATTGGCCAAAATGCCCGAACCCTGGTGGTTTAGGGAGGGATGGGGTAGGTGGCCCTACCACGCCTACCTGCACTTGGTAGAGGCCACAGGGAGAGCTTTGTCAGCTCTATTGCTTTCCTCCCCCGCTGGCCTCTACGGTCGCCATCTTCTTTCGTCTGATGCTGGCCTATCCTGGCCAGCGGCAGCACAGCTTCATCTCCTCTACCAGAGAGCACTGGGAATCTTTTGTTGATCCTGGTGTCTAGTGGCCATCGGAGCTGTTCACACTGCCCTGCCATCTTCTTCACCAAACTGCCTTCACAACCTCCCCAGCGGAATCTGTCTTCAGATGCCAGGTATAGGGTTGAGTACGGCGGGGTGAGTTCCGGCTGGCTCACCGTGGCTGTTTCCTATTGGCCGCCAATTCAAGAGCCCTGATTGGCTCCCGAATGGTGTGAAATTCCAACTGGTGCTGGCGGGATTTCTCATTGGTGACGACTTATCGCCAAGTTTGAAATGCCGCTCCAGTCATATCGCTCCCCGACTACACACTCACCGCTACCCACCGCTGAACCTCCAGCGCTATCAGATCCCAGTGATGACTGGAGCTGGGTCTCCACTGGGGACCCAGCTCCTTCCCTTGCTGGTGCTCTGGTGCTGGGAGCAGAGAGGCTGTCCCAACACGGGGCCACAATGTTACAGGTCTGTAGTAACTCCTTTACTCACTGCACTGTAGGTTACCAGCGTCTGTCCTCTCAAAGACTGCGGAAACATAAAATGGGAATTTATAAAAGCAATAAAGGATTTCAGGGAAACATCTGTCATTTTCTAAAGAATATTACTTTTAGTGTAAATCACTGTACATCTCCCATGCATCCTCGCCTTGGGCTGCGTGAACATTGTACTGTATTTGCTTGCACTTCCAGTAAAGTCAATATCTAAGCAGGGTGGGACTAGGACAACACTACTTTATCAGTGCGCTGTAAGCAGAGGAAGAAAGCTACCAAACGTATGAGATCAGAGAACTAGGGACAGACTGACAGGAAATAAATAGCTAGGAGGAGAGACTATGTTAAGGTTGCCTACCCTTCCGAAAATCGTGTCCCCATTCTGGACCCCTGAAAAGGTTTGTATGCCTCCCGCATTCCGCTGGACACCTCCCCTTCCCCCCAGGCCCCCTGCATCTCCCCGGCTTCATCGTTAAAATGCCATGACTTTTCGGGGGGAGGGGTCGGTCTACAATTAAGCAAATTATTTTGGTAACATCAAGATCAGACCCCCACCCCGCAAGTGCTGCTTATAGGAGAAGCCCGGAGAGGAGATTCTAAAAGTAGGTAAGCCTGGACTATGCGCTTTACTACAAGGGGCATTAGCATGGTAGCAGCTGGACCCTAGGTTTACCCAAAGTCCCTATTTGCAAGTATTTACCCTACAACTAGACATTTACGAATTAGCCCACACATCGCCCTGCAAGTCTGTAAACTGCTACAGAAAATGTGATTGCTAGAACCGATACCAGTAAAGGAACACATGACGGGATGCACAATCATCAAAAATCTGCAGGTAAACTGCAGTTTTTGGAGGTTTGCCGCAATCTCTGCTAGCCAGGGCTGGATTAACAATGGGCCTGATGGAGCTACAGCTCCAGGCCCACACACAAAACAGGCTGCATCCACTGCATCAGTAGCGCTCTGTGCTGTTAGAAAAATACAAAAATGTCATTCTATCACAGTCTGGAACCAGCGTCCTAAGCCCCGCCCCTCCAGCTTCAACACAACTTACCTGCTCCCTTGCTGCTGCGCTGGTGGGTCAATTGCCCTCACGGTCAGAGGCATGTGAAGTCACCAACGCCCGCACTGTGGTGCCGGACTCTACAACAGCAAGCCAGAAGCTGAGGTCCATGAAGGCAACACATCAGCCTGAAGCATGCTGTCCGATGATGCTGACTGGAGGTGTCAGCCCAGCCAGGCAGGCCAACCAAATGCACACGCCAATGACACCCCCCGTTTTCAGTCTTACAAGACTCTTTTTTAAGACATTCTGTGAGGGTAGGCAACCCTGATCTATATTTCTTACCACATGTAGACGCACACACAGACATTCTAGGGTTCAATTTGTTGGGAGCAAATTAACCTACCAGTATATTTTTGAACTGTGGGAGGAAACCGGAGAACCCAGATTAAACCCACGCAAGTACGGGGAGAATATACAAACTCCACACAGTTAGGGCCATGGTGGGTATCGAACCCATGACATCAGCGCTGTGAGGCAGTAATGCTAACCATTCCACCGTCCGTGCTGCACATCCGCACTCTACCCTGCCAACACCCCACCCAGGCTACTCTCCCCTTTCTACTGCTGAGAACTGGGACTGTTCCACCATAACCAGGGCAGTTGGGAGGTCTGCACAGTGTTGTAATCCCTGACAGGAGAGTGTAAGAAACAAGAAAAGAAAATCCTCTGACCAAGCTGATTTACTGCACAAAGACAGCACATAAAGGAGTATCTGGGGAATGCTAATACTGTAAGTGAATGAGATGCCTGTGGGTTGAGTAATGCAGCTGAGGAGACGGCTCCTGTCACTACCCAGTAATTACCTGTAGGCTCCTAGGCAGAGAGGACGAGACAAAGGTACCAGAAAACAAAGGGACCAAAGTTCAAAGCCCAGGAGTATATGTCACAGTATGAGAGGCGCTCTCTGACATGCCATAATGTAACCGATGATGGGATAACGCGTTGTTACTATGGAAAGTTGTTCTCACTCATTTTTCATTCGGTCTCATTAGCATTGTTGCCTTCTGTGCCGTAATGCCTGGTTGGGAAAGCAAGTGCACAGCCGGGTTCAGTGATGTGTGCAGTCCCTATAACCTCAATTACTCTGTGAACAAAGGACCTGATTCAGACATGAACAGGTAAACGATGCCCGCCGCATGCCCAGCACTAACATGCGAGCAAATGCATTTGCATTCACAACCGCTTGCATGGGGACAGGACAGAAATCCCTCGATGGTCGATCAACATCGAATGATTGATCATTGACATCGACACGCCTGACCGTTTTCATTTGAAAGTGGAAAAATCGGGTTTGCGTACATCCCTGAATCAGGCCTGTTGTACAAGGGAATGAAACCATCAGAGCAACATTTGGCGACTTCCTCTTTCAAGGGTTCCCAAAATACATTCTCTCTGTGTGTTTTCTGTAAATGCTGATTTTTGTCACCTTGAAAGGGCAGAAAGTGCGCGGCTAAGGAAGTAAGAGGTGGGAACTATAGATAGGAGAACAGCACACGTAATAGCGCAGCGTATCAGTCCCACACAGACATGGCAAGGTTATACAATGAGATAAACAGATTCTGGAACACGGATTCCTGATCTCAGGGCCAGCAGCTCCTAGAGGTATATTCACAATATACATTCTGTATTGCTAGCATTCGGTTTTCTATCCATACAGTATGTACAGAGCTTGTGATAAAATAGGAGGTAGAACTGCAAAGGGACAAAAAGGTTCTAACAATGGAAATATAACAGCACGCAAGCTGTGAATGCAATGTGAACAAAATACTAAGGCCACCATGGGGGTGATTCTAATGTTCTCGCATTGCGTGTTCAGCTCCGTCCCGATGGTTGTGGGTCTTTTATGTGCATGTGCAGGTCCCCTTTGCAACCAGCTTCGGCGACGCGCCATTCGCAGGGATTAAGGCGGGCTGGAGAGCTGCAAGGATGGGGGTCGCCCATTGAAGCCCAGCGTTTTATTGGGGTTCCCATGAAAACACTAGGCGTTCCCATGGCTACCGCGAGTGGGACGATGTGTGCCGGGGTTGGACGTCTGACGTCCCGGCACTCGTCCGCTGACTTTTATTTGCAAAGCCAGGAGAAATCATTTGACACCATAGAAGATTATATAATAGATGAATCCTTTGCTACTTGTCCTGCCGTGACTTCAGTTTGCTCCCCACTTCTCTCCATGGCCCACTCTATGGCCAATCCATACTCTGACCCTGCCATGTACTGTATGCAGCATAATTCCATCAGATGGGAGAAGGACGCAGGGACTCTGCCTATCAGCTAGAGGGTGGGATGTTCTAACATCCGCCACCCGTCTCCGCCAGCTACCCCATTCCTACTAATCGCATAGGCACTAACATATGTGATTAGTAACGCAAGGGACAGCTCTTGCGATAGTCCCTCATGTGCACAGCCTGTTGTGTCAAGGACACAGTACGTCAGCATCATAATGGGATGAAAATAGCTGTCAGGGTCAACCTCAAGGATTGTTCTCCCAGCTATAATGTAGCACCCGCATGACCACCACATGGCCATCTCTAACGCCCCCAAATTGCACATCTGGATTAAAGTGTCACAGTTACTTTATGGAAATATAGTGGGAGAAATTTACCAACAATTCAAAATACGTCCGATGCCGTGTACGACTGCATACGCCCGTATTTTCGGAAAAATACAATTCTTAAATAGGACAGATTTACTTATCTGCGGTAATTATGGATTACTCCAATGGCGTAGGCGGGCGTATGCAGTCATATTCCTATTTGGCGGCCGTATATATGGCTGCTAAATACAAGTGCGAATCAGCGGCTGCGCAGCCTTCAGTGTAAAGAAAGTAGAAAAAATAAATATATTTTTTTTAAACTTAGTTCTAGCAGAACCAATAGCCCTATAAAACCACATTGACACACCATAAAAATAAAACTTTATTACATCCGGAGCCCACACATTCTATACTTACCTACCTTGACACGAAGAATTGGTCCCCTTCTCCAGTAGTAAATTCATATGGGGTACCTGCATAAGTAAATTATACTTACCAGCTCCTCTGGCGTGGATCACGTCCTTTTCCTTCCTTGTAGGCATCCACGGACTTGCCCGTAGTCAGGACGTTTACATTCTGTGCTTCTCCTCCTGAAGTGCGCTATTGGGCGCCTAGCGGCCAATCAAGAGCCGAGTTTCCACTGCTCTGGGGCACTGGACTTCATCCCAGGCAGGGTTAATTCTGGAATTGGGACCCCTTCATTGGGAGGTCCCCACTCACCCAGGGCCCCTGCCTGGCCTGACCAGCCACAGGGTTACTGCTTCGGCCGGGGGAACTAATAATTTTCCCCTGCTGTTGCATTACCCTGCTGGCTGTTTGAGCCTGTGCTGGTTCTCAAAATACGGGGGACCCCACTACTTTTGTCTCCCATACTTTGGCAACCAGGGCCGGGCCAAGAGCCCGATGCTGGTTTCAGAAATTCAGGAGGACCCCAACTTCTAATTCCCCCTGAATTTATGTCACCATCATCTCTCTTTGACCCCAGGGCTGGTAATAGCTGCATGTCAGCTTTTTAAATTATTTATTTATTTTTTACTATTTCTTTTACACTGAAGCCTGCACGGATCTGACTGATCTGTGCAGGCTTCTGCCAAATACGCAGGGAAAATTAAGTGTATTTTCCAAGAATATTTTCGGGTCAATTACCGGATGTATATTACATACGGCTGGTTAGTAAATTAGGAATCACCATTCGATTGAATCTTGATTCCTACTCGTATTCTTTTGATGGCGTATGCATTAGTATTCCTGATTAGGAATACGAATACGCCTCTCAAAAGAATACGAATGGTCGTATATCGGCCATAGTAAGTTCTAAAAGTATGGCCAGAAATGGCTACAAATGGGCGTAGTCATAGCCAATGCTGCTTAGTAAATCTCTCTGAGGGCCAGATGTACTAAGCCTTAAAAGTGATAAAATGGAGAGTGTTAAACAACCAATCAGCTCCTGCCTGACGTTTTTCAAACACAGTCTGTGACAGGGCAGGTTGGAGCTGATTGGCTGTTTGTTTATCACTCTCCATTTTATCACTTTTTGAAGCTTATTACATCTGGCCCCTGTGACTTTAAATTCAAACATAGTTAAATCATACTTGCCTACTTACATTTGCTTATATCCAAATGTAGAGCCCAAAAGCAGTTAGTAAGAGCTAATATACTTGGTAAAGTGCTGGGAAATGGCAGAGCCAGATTTAGGTCTAAATAGGCCTGGAGCTGAATGATCAAGGGCCTATTATGTGCAATAATAGGGGTTGTGGCCAGCACCTAATAATGTGGGGGCGTGACCAGTGTTCTGGTTGGGTGGTCTGCTCATGGGTGTGTCTGTATTTGTGTAAATACTTTCAACTAATTATATATGCCTGGAAAAGGCAGGGGGCTGGCATAAGAAAAATGCAGGGAGATATATTGGCGGGTGCACTCCAAAGGTAAATCCGCAGGATGCCGATATCCTAAGATACTTGCGGGGTGAGGCGGCACTGCAGTCATAAAAAAAAATACTGAAAGCTGAAACTTACATTATGCCACATGGAATGAGCCAAAATTCACACTGAGTGAGCCAAAATTCACACAATGGCACACGGATTGAGTCACAATTCACGTTATGCCACACAGATTAAGGCAAAATTCACACTGAGCCAAAATACACACTACACCAGGCATTTCCAAACAGTGGCCCTCCAGCTGTTGTGAAACTACACATCCCAGCAAACCTTGACATAGTTTTAGCATTCCCTAATAGCAAAACTGTGGCAATGCATGATGGGACTTGTAGTTTCCCAACAGCTGGAGGGCCATAGTTTGGATATGCCTGCACTATACCAAACAGATTGAGAAATAATGCACAATATGTTTCATAAATAGGGGCATTGGCGCGCTTTAAAAATTTACACCATAATGCCCATTACATGACACTCACCATAATCTCCATTACGTATTGTGCCAAACACCATAATGCCTATTAAAATTTATGCTACATAAGTGTTGCTTACCTACATGTTCATTGCCAGGGGTTCCATGTTCATTGCCAGGGGTTCCATGCTCATTGCCAAGGGGGAATACATGCTTGTGGTAACTTGGGGACAGCCGCCGCCGGGCAGAAATGACAGCCATTGACAGCCGGGCAGAGAGCAGGGGGCTGCCCGGCTGTATTCAGAGCACTGCTATTTGAAATAATACCCCTTTCACACCAGAAAATACCCGGGAATATGGTCCCAGGATCATGCAGGCACATTCCCGGACTGGCCCCTTTTACACCAGCCTAGTCTTTGCATTTTCTGGTGTGAGAAGAAGAGAAAACCACCCCCGCCCCCATTTAAACAACCAGCTATAGCTTCGGAACCAACTGACCCATTTACATGTAGGCTTCGAATGATTTTGGTCCCGTGAAACTGGGCCATTTGGTTCCAGAGAAATCTGTCCTTAAACAACATGAACAGCCATGAAATTACATTTCAGAACTGAACAAAAATTGGGTTATCCGCAATATCTCTAGAACCAATGAACCCATATGGACCAGGTATCAGATTGAAGGACCAGCTATTTGAGCTCGACTGAGATCAACCTCGAGCTTCTGTGATGCCGGAGGGGGAACTGGCAGCCATTGGAACCGGGCGGAAGTCGGAATTAGCGGGTCCCATGTTATCCTATGGGGAAAACGTTCCAGGTTTGCCTGGCGGTATTTCCGGTTCCTGGGGGGCTAGCAACGCAGGGCTGCGCTCGTTGGAAAGCCCTGGCCCTCAGCTACAAAATGGGCCTATTTGTAGAGTGGGCCTGGAGCTGCAGCTCCATCAGGCCCATTGTTAATCCGGCCCTGGGAAATGGCGCTGATGATTCAATGTAAATGTATCTGTCTCTTGCTTTTTTCCCAAACAAAATTTAACAGTTTAATCGGCTAGGTGAAATGAGGGAGTTTGCTAGACTAATGAGGGAGAGAGGGAGATTGCTGCTATTTCAGGGAGTCTCCTGCAGAATGCAGGAGGGTAGGTAACTAGGAGTTAAATGCCCCATAACCCTGTATGATCATGGGAACACAGAGAACGCTGGTAAACTAGATAATATATACTTATGCACCAAACAGAGATTGTAAGCTGCAAAAAAAACAATAAAGACATCAACGGCGAAACTTTCCACTGAACGTTTCCAGAACAAAGCAATGTATTGTGTCTACAATTTCAGGAAACTATTATACAGAGTTGCCAATTCGTTCTTTGAAATACTGACACTTACAGAGATTGTGAGGCTGACTGGAGACAGTCTCATCTTTCCTGGCTTGTATTTATTTGCCAATGGGCCTCTGTCTTTTATACCTCCTTTCAGATCTTATGGGGTGATTCAGGTTGGCTCGCAAAGCACATTCGGCTTGCTAATGGACAAAACCACGTGTACTGCGGGTGGGGCAGATAAGACATGTGCAGATGTAACATGCAGCAATGCGCATGTGCATGCCCCGGCTGCGAGCACCCTCTTTGCCTAGGCACTTGCAGCCAGAGACATGGGGCATTCGCTTGGGTATGCCCAGTGTTTCTAAAAATGGTGAGCACTCGCATACAAACACTGGGCGTAGCCCAGCAAACACAGACGTGCCCCTGCCTGCTCTGGGTAGGTGGATGACGTCACGTGATTTGCATGCAGCCTAGCGAGCAGGTCTGAATCGGACCATATGTACAAGGGGAATACATATGGATGATAGGCAGTCAGAATCCTGGTGATGGGAATTCTGACAGGGGTCTGGTAGGTAGCCATTCCCAGCCATAACTGTAACCCACCCTTCCCTTCCTAAATCCTAACCCTACCCATTAGTGCCTAGCCCTAACCTTCCTACCCGCAGCCTAAACCTAACCTTCTTGCCCAGCAGCCTATCCCTAACCCCCTTTTCTAGGTGCCTAACCCTCCCCGTAGCCTAACCCTCCCTCACCGCAACCTAAACCTAACCCTAACCCTCCCTCACCGGAACCTAAACCTAACCCTATCCCTCCCTCACCGCAACCTAATCCTAACCCTCCCTCACCGCAACCTAATCCTAACCCTAACCCTCCCTAACCGCAACCTAAACCTAATCCTAACCCTCCCTCACCGCAACCTAAACCTAACCCTAACCCTCCCTCACCGCAACCTAATCCTAACCCTAACCCTCCCTCACCGCAACCTAAACCTAATCCTAACCCTCCCTCACCACAACCTAAACCTAACCCTAACCCTCCCTCACCGCAACCTAAACCTAATACTAAGCCTCCCTCACCACAACCTAAACCTAACCCTCCCTCACCGCAACCTAAACCTAATCCTAACCCTCCCTTACCGCAACCTAAACCTAACCCTCCCTCACCGCAACCTAAACCTAACCCTAACCCTCCCTTACCGCAACCTAAACCTAACCCTCCCTCACAGCAACCTAAACCTAACCCTAACCCTCCCTCACTGCAACCTAACCCTAACCCTCCCTCACCGCAACCTAACCCTAACCCTCCCTCACCGCAACCTAATCCTAACCCTCCCTCACTGCAACCTAACCCTAACCCTCCCTCACCGCAACCTAACCCTAACCCTCCCTCACCGCAACCTAATCCTAATCCTAACCCTCCCTCACTGCAACCTAAACCTAACCCTCCCTCACCGCAACCTAAACCTAACCCTCCCTCACTGCAACCTAAACCTAACCCTCCCTCACCGCAACCTAAACCTAACCCTAACCCTCCCTCACCGCAACCTAAACCTAACCCTAACCCTCCCTCACTGCAACCTAACCCTAACCCTCCCTCACCGCAACCTAAACCTAATCCTAACCCTCCCTCACCGCAACCTAAACCTAATCCTAACCCTCCCTCACCGCAACCTAATCCTAACCCTCCCTCACTGCAACCTAATCCTAACCCTCCCTCACTGCAACCTAAACCTAATCCTAACCCTCCCTTACCGCAACCTAATCCTAACCCTCCCTCACTGCAACCTAATCCTAACCCTCCCTCACCGCAACCTAAACCTAATCCTAACCCTCCCTCACCGCAACCTAATCCTAACCCTCCCTCACTGCAACCTAATCCTAACCCTAACCCTCCCTAACCGCAACCTAAACCTAATCCTAAACCTCCCTCACCGCAGCCTAAACCTAACCTTCTTGCCCAGCAGCCTATCCCTAACCCCCTTTTCTAGGTGCCTAACCCTCCCCGTAGCCTAATCCTAACCCTCCCTCACCGCAACCTAATCCTAACCTTGGCCCTCATTCAGGTTGACCCGCAAAGCTGCAAATTTCGCAGCTCCCGCCACCCGCACGAAGGTCCGCCCGCCACCTGCACGCACATTGCACCCGCACGCATGATTGCATGTGGGGGGGGGGGGGAATCATTCAATGGTCGGAGACCATCTTTAGGATGTCTTACATCTGCGAGCGCCCTGTGCGGGAAGCGGCCGGGCAGCTGACATCCGCTGACGTCCGCTGCATGCCCCCCGCACCTGCGTCATTTGCAAATTTCCATGGGAATGCCCACTGATATGTGCAAACGGCTGGCGAATTATCAATTAACCCACACGGAGGCTGCACACGCGCATAAATACTTATGCGCATGCGCAGTCTCTAAAAATCTCTCCCCTGTGTGAATGCGTAAGGGAGCGATTACACTGGAATCACCCCCTTATCCTAACCGGCCATCACAAAGGTCAGCTCTTACTGGGAGAGCGACCCTTTGTGATACTTATTACATAGTATTGGTGTGGTAGGTGGCAGGAAGTACTGTGTTGAAACATCCCACCCTAAGTACTAAAGCTGTGTACACACAGAGCAATATGATCGGTGACAATATATTGCTCAGCAATCATATTGCTGAGGGTCCCGTTTTCAACAGAGACCAGAGACAGGGCAGCCGAGAAGGGGGGGGGGTGTGTCAGGTACTAATTACCCGGTCAGACCCCCCCCCTTCCCCCTCCGTCCCTCCCGGCATCAGAAGCAGGCTCAGCATGCTGTCAGCACAGCACATGCTGTAGGTGTGTGCTGCTGCTGCTGAGTTTAGAGTTTTCTTTCACCCCCTCCAAACATTTTGGGGGCGTGGCCTAAGCACAGGAGGTGACCACACCTCCCACACTTAGGCCACGCCCCCAAAATTTTACAGCGGCCCGGCATTCCTCTTGGCTGTCCTGACCAGAGATGGTCACTGATGAAAATGACACACTGCCGGGAGAAGAGGCAGGGGAAGTCGCTGGTTGGAGGAGCATACTCCTCCGATCAGCGACCATTAGGGGGCCGAAAACAGGAGCGCGCACCCGGCAATTTATCGCCGCTGCACGCTCCAGTCGCTGGCAATATGGTCGCTCAGTGACCATATACTCAGCGATTTTTGCCCCTGTGTACAAAGCTTGTCTTGGAGAGAGATAAGGTGGACAGAGCCAATCAGCTCCTAACTGTCATGTTACAGGATTTGTCAGTAAGGAGCTGGTTGGCTGGTATTTTATCTTTTCCCAAGGCAGTGGCGCAACTTGTGACTGGTGGGCCCAGGTGCAAAAATGCTATTTGCTACCACCCCCCCCTCCTCCACCCCAACCCAAGTTCACAATATGCAACATGGCAGTGGGTGACAGGGAGAGGAAGAGTGTTATAGGGAAACACAGTGGGTGACAGAAAGAAGGTGACAGAAGCAGCAGTGGGCCCCTTAGTTCTCAGGGGCCCCAATGCACTGCACCTGCTGCACCAATGGTAGTTCTGTCTCTGCTCCAAGCCCTAGTACATAGACCATACCTCCCAACTTGAAGGACGGAGGAGGAGGGACCCTTGTGGGCGCCAGAGATGCGCCTGAAAAATTGGGTGCATGGCGTAGCGGCAAGGGGGTGTGGGATACTGCCGGCCCTGGGATGGACGCAGGAACATCCCTCAAAAAATGGGAAATTCACGCAAAAAGTGAGACAGTTGGGAGGTATGCATAGACCCCCCTAAAATGTTTGCATGTAGGGTAAATCAGAAGTGGGAGTGTTACGGGTGACAGAAAGGTGGGATATTCAGTGGTACACCGATATCTGAGGGTTTCAGACGCACTTTTTGAACCAATAACAATGCTGGTGTAAATTTGTGCTGACCATGACAATGGTTTCTCTCACAGGCAAATGTATATTAGCAGAGCAGCTGCAGAGATGTGGGTGACTGGCTGAAGCTCAGTGTTTGACGTTCTGAAAGTGTTGTACTCTTTTACAAAACATCTTACTGTATGCCAAGAAACGTAAGAAGTAAATGAGATGACTTACTAATTGACTGTGATGTAACCGGAATTTTCAAGGAAACTTTAACACTGGAATAAATAAGAAGATTGAGCAAGAGTAACGTATTAATTATTTGGTGAGGTTACTGCAACCTCCCACAAATTCTTCAAATGAAGCAACTGGAGGGCAGAGTTTTCATTATTATAATAGTGTAAAGAGAAATACAAATATGGGTCACAAATATGCAGATAATGTAATGTGTCGTTGTCTTATGCTTTCAGATACTAAGGAGTTTTTGTGCCTAGATAGCACTATTAACGATGTGCAGGGCCGGTGCGTGACGTGTCCGACCGCCGGGGGGGTCGCGCGGTGTGGCTACCCGGATGCCGGGGGGGCGGGGGGGTGAGCGCAGTGTGTCTGCCGGGCAGGGTGGAAGGTGTGTCCGCGATGTGGCTACCCGGAGGGGGGGGGGGGAGAAGGGGTGCGCTATGTTGCCTCTGTGCTGCTGGGGGGGGGGGGGAGAGGGAGGGAGGGAGGGAGTGTTCACTTACCGAACACCTGCTCCTGCTCCTTCCCCCGGCTCTCTGTCCTGCTCCTCTGCTGATGCGGTGGTAGAGCTTTCCAGCTCACTACCGCCCTCCAGTGGCCGGCGCCCTAGGCAAATGCCTAGACCTGCCTAGTGGTGGCGCCGGCCCTGACGATGTGTCCACTTACATTTAGCGGGTTATTTTAGTTTAATTGGTCAATATTTAGCATCTGCATGTTCGCTCTCCCGCTCGCACCTAGCAGTGTGGATGGGGGGCACAGCCCAGCGTTTCATGGGCGTGCACATGAAAACGCTGGGCATTTCCATGGTAAACGAATGGCCCATGACGTGGGTTCGGTGGGGCTGGGCAGCTGACATGAACAGATGACTTCCCGCACAGGGCTCTCGGAGATCTGAGACACCCACAAAGGTGTCTCAGATCTGCAAGCGCTGGAGAAATTATTCGATGGTCGCCGACCATCGATTGATTTCTCCACCCCCCGCACCCAAGGCTGCGAATGGATGATTATGCAAATCATCCATTCACAGCCGTGCGAGGGTTCGTGGCGTACGATAGGGATGCCATGTGGGCGGCGTCTGGGAGACTCGCAAGGCTGCGTAGTTCACAGCCTTGCGAGTCAACCAGAATAAGGTCCTTAGTCTGCTTGCCCTTTAAATAGACATGCCAACTTTATGTGTGGTTTTTCCATTAAAATGCATCTTATCTGCAAAATTAGGACACGCAAGGATACCAAATGTAACATACCGTACTGTACCATTCTGTATGCAGACAGACACGGTCCCACACAAGATATAGGCTTGCCGCATATTATTTTAATCAGAGAGCCTGCTTGTACATATTGGATTGTGGTTGATCCACAAAACACTGGTCGCTGCCCATACAGACACTTGCCCCCCTTGCACACCACGTTCCCCCGCACGCATGCGAATGGACTTTTTGCATAAACATTCATTTGCAGCTTATGTGCAGGGAGGAAATCATTCGATGGTCACTACCATCGATTGATTTCTACAGCGCTCGCAGATATGAGACACCTCTCTGGTCTCTCACATCAATGAGCACCCTGTGAGGGAAGTGGGCCGGGCAGCTGACAACCGCTGATGGCAGCTGCCCACCACCCACACCCGCATCACCGGCGCATTAGCATGGGAAGGTCCAGCGTTTTCATGGGAACGCCCATGAAATGCTGGGCGTTCAGATGGGCGCATCCCTTCGCCGCTGCCCCCGGGATGCGCCCACGGGATGGCAAACAAGCAGTTCAACGTGCCCGCTCTGACCAAGCAGCTGCACATGCGCAGAAAAGTTTATGCTCATTTGCAGTTGCTCAACAGTAAATCTAACCCCTAGCCCAGTGGTTCCCAAACTTTTTTGTATCACGGCACCCTTGAGCATCAAAATATTTTCAAGGCACCCCTAGGCCACATGATTCTTATCGAGAAATTGAGAAAAAAAAATTAAATAAAGTGCATTGTGTTTATATGTCACAGTTATCTGGTGAGGGACAGGATTTGCTTCTGTTTGTCCACATATATTATGATTGGCAGCTACCAGCACTGGTTTTGCCAGGTACATTGACCATAAATAATATGAATTGATCTTGGTCCACCAACCCAAGGCACCCCTGCAAGTGTCCTGAGCAGGGCCGGTGCAAGCCCCCCGCCCGCCCCAGGCAAAAAAAACGTGCGCCGCCCGCCTGCCGGGGGGGGGGTGGGGTGGGGGGTGGCGGGTGATACTGCGGTGGGCGATATCCCCCCCCCCCCCCCGGAGCGCAGGTAGTGCTGCACAGAAATCTCCTTGGCGGGGAGCTTAGTAGTTTCATGGCACGGGCGGTATGGGAGCGGGCGGCGCGAGCAGCGTTTTTTTTATAACACGGGGATAGGAGAGAGGAGAGGGGAGCGGGCGGCGCGAGCAGCGATTTTTATAACACGGGGATAGGAGAGGGGAGCGGGCGGCGCGAGCAGCGATTTTTATAACACGGGGATAGGAGAGGGGAGCGGGCGGCGCGGGGGGAGCAGCATTATTTCATGCCATGGGCGGTATGGGAGCGGGGAGCGGGGAGAGGAAGGATGAAGAATCACAGACTTACCTGCTCCCTGCTCCCTGCTTTCGGGTACCTCGGCGGCTCACTACCGCCCTCCAGCGGCCGGCGCCCTAGGCAAATGCCTAGTTCTGCCTAGTGGTGGCGCCGGCCCTGGTCCTGAGGCACCCCTGCAAGTGTCCTGAGACACCCCAGGGTGCCTAGGCACACAGTTTGGGAACCACTGCCCTAGCCTCTAAATGCCATATGGTTTGAGATACACGGCAAGGCTGAGAAGCTTTGCGATGAGCAGTGTATCGTATTTCTTTTTTTAAGGTTTTCTGTTTTATACGCATCAAGATTACACAATGTACTAGAGACACTGAGCTGCTATATTAACCACACAGGAATTGGATTAGAATGGGACAAATACACATACAAAGTCATAAGTAAAGTAATTTACAAAGCCTTAAGGCCCAATACACTGTGGCAACTTCTCCCCTCGGAGAGGCCACACGCAGTGTTCTCTTGAACTTCCTGGGACCTTCCCGTGCGGCCGGATTGCATGCAATATATTGCATGCAATCCCAGCCAAGCCAGCCCAGTGCACTACTGGGGACATCTGGAACTGGCACTACTTGGGACATGGTATGTAATTCACACTACTTGGGACATGGTATGTCACTGGCACTACTGGGGACATCTGTAACTGGCACTACTGGTGACATGATATGTAACTGGCACTACTGGGGACATGATATGTACTGTATCTGGCACTACTGGGGACATCTATAACTGGAACAACTGGGGACATGATGTGCAATTAGCACTACTGGGGACATCTGTAACTGGCACTACTTGGGTTATGATATGTCACTGGCACTACTTGGATCATAATATGTAACTGGTACAACTGGGGACATCTGTAACTGGCACGACTGGTGACATGATATGTAACTGACACGACTGGGGACATCTGTAACTGGCACTACTGGGGAAATTATATTTATCCGGCACTACTGGGGGTATCTGTAACTGGCACTACTGTGGACATGATATGTAACTAGCACTATTGAGGACATCTGACATAGATTTACTGGGTAGTACTGGGGACATCTGTAATTGGCAGTACTGGAGACATCTGTAATTGGCACTAGTGGTGACATCTGTAACTAGCACTACTGGAGATATCTGTAACTGGCACTACTGGGGACATGATATGTAACTGTCACTACTGGGGACATCTGTAACTGGCACTACTGGGGGCATCTGTAACTGGCACTACTGGGGGCATCTGTAACTGGCACTACTGGGGGCATCTGTAACTGGCACTACTGGAGACATCTGTAACTGGTACTATTGGGGACATCTGTAACTGGTACTACTGGGGACATCTGTAACTGGCACTACTGGAGACATCTGTAACTGGCACTATTGGGGACATTTGTAACTGGCACTACTGGGTACATCTGTAATTGGCACTACTGGGGACATGTGTAACTGGCAGTACTGGGGACATCTGTAACTAGCACTACTGGGGACATCTGTAAGTGGTACTAGTCGATCATGATATGTAAATGGCACTAAATATGTGCAAGAAAATGATTGCTTAGCATTAACATTTATTGCCTGAGGTAGTACACAAACATTGCTTCGTGTTTTGAAACTTTGTTTCATGCACAAATAAAATATATTTGTGTGTATTTCATGTGTTTGATGTGTTTATACAACATAAACACATTTTGTGTTCACACATGGGTCCCGTCCTCATGATACCTCATCCAAAATATGGAATAATCTGTTATCCAAAATGCTTCTGGTATTGGGCATTTTGGATAAGGGATACTCAACCTGTATACAAACTGTATATATTTTCAGTTTGTTTCTGTTATACTGCTTTCACATTGCAGAAACGGGTATTGACCCTGTATTCTTAAATGGGACTTTAAAATGGGTCTGAACCTTATGACCTTTCACATTGCAGGTGAAAACCGTTTTAAAAATCATTTAATACCATTCACACATTCAACCTGTTTAACCCCCAAGGGACACGTTTCAAGCCATAGAAATAGAGCCATTCACACTGCCTAAAAAACGGCTTTGAAACTAGAGATGTGCGGGCTCGGATTCCTGAGATCCGAGCCAGCACGGACGTCATCAATCCGGGCCCGGATACGAGCAGAGCTCGGCGCTTCCCGCCTGACTCGAATCCGGGCGCACGGGCAAAACGTCATCGCCCGGCGTCGGATTCTCGCGAGATCACGGAACCCTTAAATTCCGCAACCTCGCGCCGCCATCTTCACTCCAATCTCGGAGAAGGGTAGGGAAGGGTGTGCTGCTGCTGTGTGTGGTCTCTGCTGGGGCCCGTGCTGCTGTGTACTGTGTCTCTGCTCAGTGATCAAGACATCACCATTGCAAGGATGACTGGTGCTGTGTTCTGTCTCTCCTTTGTGCTGGGGCCTGCCTCTGCTGAGTCTGCTCCTGTATAGTCAGTCACAGTGTGATAGTCCACTGGTGCTGCTAGTGCCACTGCCTGCCCTGCACTGCCTAGTGTCTGCTGCAGTCTGCTCTCTGCTGTTGCCACTGGCTAGTGCCTACCAGTACCTATTGCAGTATATAATTCCAGTGTGCTGTTGCCCCTGGCTACCAGTACCTATCACAGTATATAATTCCAGTTTGCTGTTGCCACTGGCAGTGGCTACCAGTATTTTATTTATTGCAGTATATAATTCTAGTCTGCTGTTGCCACTGGCTACCAGTATTTATCGCAGTATATAATTCCAGTCTGCTGTTGCCTCTGGCTACCAGTATTATTTATCACAGTATATAAATCCAGTCTGCTGTTTCCACTGGCTAACAGTATTTATCGCAGTATATAATTCCAGTGTGCTGTTGCCCCTGGCTACCAGTACCTATCACAGTATATAATTCCAGTTTGCTGTTGCCACTGGCAGTGGCTACCAGTATTTTATTTATTGCAGTATATAATTCTAGTCTGCTGTTTCCACTGGCTACCAGTATTTATCGCAGTACATAATTCCAGTCTGTTGCCACTGGCTACCAGTATTTATTGCAGTATATAATTCCAATCTGCTGTTTCCACTGGCTACCAGTACTATCAGTCCAGGGGTGCCCACATGTGTGCTGTATCCATCCAGGGGTGCCCACATGTGTGTGTATTTGTCCAGGGGTGCCCCCATGTGTCCTGTATCAGTCCTGGGGTGCCTGCATGTGTGCCGTATAATTCCAGGGGTGCCCCATGTGTCCCATATCAGACATGGGGAGATGCCCTTTTTTTTAATGAAAATAAAATTAAGGTGTTTTTTTTGTTTTTTTTTTACTGCAAGGGCTGTTAAATGCCCTGTAGTCCAGGGGTGAGCCAAGAGTGCTGTATAATTCATGGGGTGTTGCTAAGTAAGGTGTGCTGCTCTTTTTTATAATTAAAAGAATACACATTTTTATTTTTACTGCAGGAATTTGTCTGCCGTATAATTCCATGCCTGCCGCCATGTGTGCCGTAACAGTCATGGGGTGCCGCCATCTGTGCCGTATAATTCCATGTGTGCTGTATCAGGTCAGGGGTGCCACCATCTGTGCCGTATAATTCCTGGGGTAAGCCAAGTCTGCCGTATAATTCATGGGGTGCTGCCAAGTGTGCTGTATTAGTCCAGGGGTGATGCTAAGCATGCCATATCAGTCCAGGGGTGATGCTAGGTGTGCCGTATCAGACTAGGGGGGATGCTAAGTGTGCCATATCAGTCCAGAGGTGATGCTAAATGTGCCGTATCAGTCCAGGGGTGATGCTACCTGTGCCATATCAGTCCAGGGGTAATTCTAGGTGTGCAGTATCAGCCTAGAGGGGATGCTAAGTGTGCCATATCAGTCCAGGGGTAATTCTAGGTATGCAGTATCAGCCTAGAGGGGATGCTAAGTGTGCCATATCAGTCTAGTGTTTGTGCCGCACACTTGTGTGGCTTATCATAGTTATCCAGCTACCTCGGTTCAACCTTTTGCCCTAAAAACAATATTGTAAGGTGTGAGCTGTTCAGAATAGACTGTAAATGAGTGGAAATTAATGTTATTGAGGTTAATATAGCGTAGAAGCAAAAAAAAAAAAAAATTATGCGATTTTAGCAGTTTTTATGCTTTTTTAACAACAAAATCAGAACCCAAAACCCAAGAAATCCAAACACAAAACACTTAGGAGGTGTTTTGGCAAAACCCATTAGAACCCAAAACCTCAAGGTACTCAGAACCCAAAACCCGAAAAGTGGCCGGTGCACATCTCTATTTGAAACGTGTAGGACTCTGCTTTTTAACCGTGTTGAAATACCAGTTAACTTTAACCGGTAAATCAACTCTGGCGCCTTCACATTGCAGCCTTAAACGTTTTAAAATGGAAAAAAACGGCAATATACCGTTTTAAAAGTGCAGTGTGAAAGGGGTAAAGGGGTAATTGTGTCAGACGCCTTAAAGTAAAAACAATCCTTTTGTTGTCACAGAAGCACACAAGAATACTGATTGAGATAACTGCTGTACAAACATCTCAGGATCTGCTGGGTGATGGATATACAATGTTTGGATGACCTCTTACCGTTCCTCTTGTTTATTTATCTCTCTAGGAACGTAATGCAAAAATGCAAAAACTTGCATTAAGTGCAGATTAGTTCCTGCACCCTATGTCATTGTCAGACAAGATAAAGCTCAAGTAGTATTACCCATAGCAGATTGAGGGGGAGATTCTCTAAACTAAAAATGTGGTAAAAACCCCATTATCTGGGTTTTTACAGCATTTTGGGATGCTCAAAACATCCCCCCGCCAGGTTACCGCAATGGGGGGTATCGCCAGAAAAATCTGGCAATGCCCCATAGAAGCCTATGGGCTTCTACCGTGACCCGCCGCAGCCCCGCACTGACCCCCCTCACCTGTGTCCGGGCTGCACAGTGCTGTGCTGCCCGGACCTGTGACACCTTCCTCCCTGCACTGTGATCCTCTTCCAGGTGCAGCGAGGAGGGGAGCACGGCGCAGCAGCAGCACCGCCGGGTAAGGGTGGGAGGGGAGAGCCGCCGGGTCCCGGTGGGACCCGCTGACTCTCACCGCAAAGGACAGCTCTTAACGCAAGCTGTCCTTTGCCATAATTATCACATATGTTAGAGCATATGTGATAATTATGCAGGCGATGGGCGGCGAAGGGGGTGGAGCTGGGCTGCCGATGTTAGAACATCCCGCCCTGAGGGCTTCTCCAAATACCAAGGGTATCGGAAAAAAAATATTTGGATGGAAAAAATATTTTGTACCAAACAAAAGTAAAGTATTGGAGCGGAAATAGGGGTGTGACGGGACAGCTAGGAGTGTACAGGGGTGTCTTGGACAGTTCACTGATGAGCAGTGTGGGGGTAGAGGTTGGGATGGAGGGGTGGTGCAGCAAAGAAATTAGTGGGGCCAGACAGAGTAGGTTCCTGCACTAGTCACGCATAAACTAAAAGAGGGCAAGCATAGCAAGTGTACTCGTATTTCATGTATTCTGCGCCGATCGCAGCGAGCCCCGCAAGGGGACGCGGAATACATGTAAAGTAATCTGCGACCGCTCGCCGCGCTTCGGGCTCGGTGGCTCGCTGCGCTCGCCACACTATATAAATTTAACTCCTTGCGTAGTGGATAGTGGGGTTATAAATAGGTACAAAATCGCATCAAATCGCATTCGCATGCAATTTATCTGCTGCCGTGAAAATAAACAAGTACCAAATTATGTTTATCAGTCTTGCTCATAGTTACCTCCCCTCCTGCATTCTGCAGGAGACTCCCTAAAATAGCAGCAATCTCCTTCTCTCCCTCATTAGTCTAACAATCTCCCTCATTTCACCTAGCCCACATTACTCTGTTACATTTTTGGGGAAAAAAGGAATGAGAGACAGATACATTCACATTGAATCATCAGCGCCATTTCCCAGCACTTTACCAAGTATATTATCTCTTACTAACTGCTTTGGGGCTCATCTACATTTGGATATAAGTCATTTTAAAATATTCCTCTGAGATGTCGCGGTACACACCCACGCTGCTAGGTGCCACATTCACAATCACTTTTCACACTCTCTCCATATATGGAACTGGTGGAGGCAGGAGTAAGGGGGTCTTGACAAAGGTCTATGTTTAGACCGAAACGTTGACCATGCCCACTGTCACCTGAAAATATCGGCTGTGGTATGTAAATAAAACACCTGCATTTTGGATGAAGTCCGGTGAGTGCACCCATTATTTCTATGTGCATATATGGAACTAGACACGCCCTTTGGGTGGAGCATGACACGCCCCCTCAATGGGGCGCTGTGCAAAAGTCTACTACCAACTACAATCTCCCTGAATCTAGTTTTCAAAAGTAGGCAAGTATGGTCTTGCTACTATTGGGTAACCCCACATTGAGATGGCGATACCCGCTGGCTCCACGCTCTGGGGCTTACACACATGGAAACATGACTTTCCATATGGCTTTCGTACATGACACCACCCTTCATTTGTCATACCTCCCAACTTCTCTGATGGAGAAATAGGGACACTCGCGCGAGCGCCCGAAAAGGGGGCGGGTGTATGTAAATGAGGGCGCGGCTTATGCTAATTAGCTGCAACCTCATTTTCATACGAGAATAGACGCTGTGCGCGTGCGCACAGCGTCTATTCTATTAGATTGGGATGTCTCCTAACTGCCACCCCCCGAAGCGGGACAATGCCTGCCACGAGTGGGACAGCGGGACAGGACCCGAAAATCGGGACTGTCTCGCTGTAATCGTGACAGTTGGGAGGTGTAACACATAAAACATTTGACTTTTTAAGATAAGTATAGTGACTAAAGACACGTAGAAATGCACATGTTAACTAGAAATATGTTACATAGGTCATTTAGATTAATGTTGTGAATCATATGATGTTATCTCCCAGTTCCCAGGATTACAGCATGTCGTGCACTCAGTGAGCCAGAGACCTGACATCAGAGGACAGTACTGAGACACTCCGCCACCAGGTGCCCGCAGCGCCCTGCTCTGTATCGCACCATAGTACATACAGAGTGATCGGCGCGCACACCCTGGCAGTGGCTGGCACTGACCAGACACGTGACGCGTACACCTGCGTGTTGCACAATGACAATGCCTGCCTGGCTGGCGGCTCCGGTAGCAGCGCCCGGAGATGTATGTGACACGCCTAGGAAAGGGCTGGGCAGGACGGGTGACACCGGGCAGGAGGAGGGGAGCAGCGCGGGGGGGCTGACGTCAGGGAGCGGAGCTATATAGAGCTGAGCGCTGCCTCCTGCTACAGACTCAGAGACAGTACGAGCGCACACCTGGATGGGCTGCGGGGAGAGGTGCCACGCTGTTCCTTCTCTTCCCAGCAGCAGCGGCCGGATCCCGGGATCTGTCTCCTGCCCGGCCATGGATAGTGCGCCGGTGTAGGCTCCTCGAAGCACAGCGGCTCTGTTCTGGTGAGTACACCGATGAACTTTCCTTTATACTGTAATCCCCTCGCTGAATTACTCTCCATTACGTTACTACACTGCATTATTCTACATTACTACACTGCATTACTCTACATTACTACACTACTACACTGCATTACTCCATGACATTACTACACTGCATTACTCTACATTACATTACTGCATTACGCTAAATTATATCACTACACTGCATTACTCTCCATTACATTACTACACTGCATTACTCTACATTACTACACTACATTACTCTACATTACTACACTACTACACTCCATTACATTACTACACTGCATTACCCTACATTATATGACTGCATTACTACACTACTACACTCCATTACATTACTACACTGCATTACCCTACATTACTACACTGCATTACTTCATTACATTACTACACTGCATTACATTATAGTACTACATTACACTGCATTACTCTACATTATATCACTACACTGCATTACTCTACATTGTATTACTACATTACACTGCATTACTCTAAATTATCTCACTACACTGCATTACTCAATTACATTACTAAACTGCATTGCTACACTGCATTACTCTAAATTATATTACTACATAACACAGCATTACTCTCAATTATATCACTACACTGCATTACTCTCCAGTCCATTATATTACTACACTGCATTACTCTCCAGTCCATTATATTACTACACTGCATTACTCTCCAGTCCATTATATTACTACACTGCATTACTCCACATTATGTAACTACATTGCACTGCATTACTCCACATTATGTAACTACACTGCATTACTCAATCTCCATTACACTACTCCATTACCTTACTCTCCACTCCATTATATTACTACACTGCATCACTCAATCTCCATTAAATTACTGCATTACATTACTCTTCATTACATTACCACACTGCATTACTCCCAGTTACATTACCACACTGCATTACTCTACAATACATTACCACTCTGCATAACTTTCCATAACATTACTACACTACTCTCTGTTTTATTGCTCTACATTACATTACTCTTTGCTGCATTACTCTTTAGGGACTAATTGTAAACCAGAACTGGAGTAGACCACGGAACGCTGGACCAGACTATTAAACTCTGCATATTAAAACACTGCATTACTCTACACTGTATTATTCAGTCTCCATTACTCTATTTAATTATATTACTCTTTGTTGCATTACTCTGTATTACATTACAGTACTGCATTACTCTCCATTACATTACAGTACTGCATTACTCTCCATTACATTACAGTACTGCATTACTCTTCATTACATTACTCTCCCTTACATAACTACTATATTCATTGAATTACTTTCCATTGCATATCTCTTCATTGATTGATTTTACATTGTTACACTCCCTTGTATTGGTATACTGCTTCACCCTCCATTGTATTACTATTCGTCACATTATTTTACATTATATTAATGCATTGAATTTGCTCATTGCATTCCTTTTCATTAAGTTACTACATTACTTATTATTCGTTATATCACTACATTTTGTTACCACAGTGCGCAACTCTTCAATGCAGTTTACTGTGTATTGTAAACTTCCGAGCAGGGCCCTACTACCTCCTATGACTGTCTGTCTGTAATTGCCCAGTGTGTCTTATCACTGTTCCCAATTGCAAAGTCCAAAGGGATTTGCTGCACTGTATAAGAAACTGATAATAAATATTGTTGTCATTGTGTGGGCCAGGCTCAGCAGGTATGATTACTTTATTAATAATCATATTAGAGAGTTGCCTACAGCTGCATACTGTATATAGCCCAGTAAGGGGGCATGGCTGTTCTGTGATGTGCAGTTAGTGGGCTGTGTACCAATCCCCAGACAGACAGGTGTTCTCTCCCGGTGTATTAGGATGTAATGTACAGTGCATGAGATGTGAGGATCGCAGCTCTTCCAGGACTTCTCCCCATCCGGTCTTATAACTGTACAGATCACTCTTTACCTCTCCATTCATTCGTCACTATCCCATGCATGCTTTACATCTGTACTGTGGATGTCTGTGCTTTCCCCCAGCAGCGCTGTCACATAGCACACATACCTGTCAGATCATTTGCTGCTGCACAACTTTTTTCTCTCCCTCAGTAAAGGCGTGCAATGTATGTTTACACTGTGGCAGTAAAACTGATACCGTGAACCTTTGCCCTAACCAATTAGCCGGGGCATTGCAACCTCATACATTGTTTCAGGCTTAACAAATTGAATCTGTGCCCGATGCACCCGCAGCGCTTTTATGAGTGTATTTTCTAATTACTTTCTTACCAGCACTTGGCTGCAGAGACCCATTTTTTTTTCCTGCATTGCTTGCTTTATAGATCACCTTTTATTGCTGTTGTGTTTCAGTACAAGTGTCGCCATATAGATTATTATATTGTGTGTGTGTTTGTGTGTTATTATGTGTTTTGTGTAGATTTGATATTTTCTTAACTATTCTGCTTTCATTATTTGTTCTTGCACTTTTCAACTTAACATAACATGGGTAGAGAACCTGTCAGTGTGGTTTGGATACGTTGTGTACTCCACAAATCTGCTTTAGATGACATGAAGCGCTCGGGGCTGCTTTCTGTGCAGGAGAGCTGGAATGCCTGTGACATTCCTGCAGGTTTCCTCTGTTTTTATTGCATTTTGTGTTGTAGGCACAAGAAGGGGGTAACGCTCAAAACCATTCTTCTGCTGCTCACACGGATAAGCATGAGAACTGTTAGATCATGTCAGTGCTCCTCCAGCACGTGTGTGTGTGTGAAAGGGGATCCTTATCTGCCACAGATTATTATCATTTATATGGCGCCACAAGGGTTCCGCAGCGCCTGACACAATATAGATGAGCAAAGAACAATACAAGAAAGATTGTGATTTACAGTACAAATGCAAATTAGGACAAGTATATGGTAAATAAGACAGATGCAGCAACAGACACGGAGGCAGTTATAACAGTGGCAGAGAGCAAAGCACATGAGGAGAGAGGGCCCTGCTTGTTAGACCTTACATTCTAAAGGTAAGGGGCAGACCAACTGGGGGGACACAGCAGGGATAGAAGCGAACATAAACATACGGTTAGGATAAGAGATGGTTAGATTTAATGAAGAAGTGGGTCTTGAGTGCCCGTTTAAAGTTTTGTAGGGAGGTGGCAAGTCTGATAGGGAGGGGTGACTATACTGTACCTTATTTCTTTCTGTCTGGGAGAAGTAATATATATTAATGATACTGTATGGAATAATTACGTAACATACAGTACGTAACTATCAGTACTTCCTATTCGGTACAATCAGATTGTAAGCTCTTTGGGATTTGATTGAACCTCTTTCCTGCTGTAGTCTAACTTGGCATCAGATGGGTGCATATATTCTGAATGGGGTTACAGTAAGTACAATGTAGTATTCAAGACATACACACGTTTCTTATAATGGTCTCTAGGCTATTTCACACGCTCCGGCTCCTGCCGGGCGGCGAAACCCTGCACGGCCAAAAGCCTAGCCGCACACAGTAGTTAATAATGGACTCGATTGTGTCCATTCACACGGGACGGCCACGGCGCGGCCACCGGGTTGCAGCCGGATCCCGCCACTGGAAAGGACGGCTGCCAGGCTGTGGCCATGCCCTCCATTGTAATCTTCGCAGTGCGCCACGGATTCTTGGCCGTGTGGGGTTTCCAGGGGCTGGAGCGTGTGAAATAGCCCTCATGCCATATTTAGGGCATCATGGGTGGTGTATTGGGTATCATTACTGCCTCGGAGCACTGAGGTCTTGGTTTCGCCTTTAACCCTTTGAGTGCCTAGTGAATTTGTCTAAAATTGGTGTGAAAATTTGCCAAGCAAACTTTTTTTATTCATCATAATGATCTGTAATGTTTTCTTTTATATAGGACATATAATATTTTTTTACACAACATTTTTTTTTTTGAATTTATATAACAAATGTGAGTGACGCTGGCATTTTTAGCCGATATTTTGCACATCTCTCACAGAGATGTTGGCACTCAAAGGGTTAAAATACTATGACTCCGGTTTAAGGAGTGATATTCTTGGTGACCATTGTTCTGAATGTTAAAGGGTGCTACAGCCAATCAGCTCCTTTCATTTTTACAATCAGCTCCTGTTATTTTTCAAACACATGACAGGAGCTGATTGGCTGGAATGCCTTTTTTTTTTTTAAAGAACCATAACAATTGATAACAAGATTATCACTCGTTGTTAAATCTGACCCTATGCTCCTAGGATCGCCTATTATTGCCTTTTTCTAAGTGAGGATAACATTTCTTCTTTGCAAAGCATCCAATACTTTGATCCCAGACAAATAACTGTTCTTTCACTAGAAAATCATTCTTTGTTGTTTCTGGGTTAATATATATAATTGTCTTATTGTTCTAATTTGTTTGGCTCATTGATTGTTGAGAAGTATATGTTCATTAACTCTAGAGAAGGGAGAACAGTAAATGGTTAGGCGAGCCTTGAGTTCCTACAAGGCTCATTGCTTGCAGTTAGTGGATTACTTTACGGAAGTTGCTCTTTGGAACAATTCAGCAATGAGTATTATGACCTGCGCTTGCTGGAAGCTCGAGAACAGATAAATCACTTGTGGGTTAGTGTGTAATTTGAAAACACCTGTGAAATGTATAATACGGGTGGAAATGACTGTCGAATCGTCATAAACAGGTTGGACAAAGAGAGAATCCCTTGGAGGTGATTACACACTTGTGTGTAATCTCTACTGCTGGATATTCCTTTCAAAAATGTAATATGCTACACATGTGGCTCTTTGATGTCATAAACCTTTGTTCTCTTTGTATATTTAATCTCCCTTACGCTTTGCAAGCTTATTCTATTCACATTACGGATTCATACATGTCCTACTCCATAACGCTGACTATAAACCACAGCTAATGGCCACTTCTATCTAGCAAATATCAGGTAGTACTGTACAGTAACATTACAGTTGTGTAATGTGGTAAACAGAAAAGTCATTGATTTACTTGTCCAATCAATGACTATACCTTAGTAGCCTGTATTTCTGGGAACTGCAAGACCTTTTTGTCTCCTCTCCCCTCTATGGTGCCCATCGCTCATGACCCACCATTACTAAAAACTTCAGTAAAATGACAAGCTGTGCACTGGACATTAGTAGTAATCCATATTGTTTGCACTATTCTAATGTCTGCATGCAACCAAAAGGCCCTTCCTGCCTTTCTTTGTCCCTGAAAACACAACTGATAAACTAGACGCTTTACTCATCTCCTCCAACTTGACCCATTCCATTAGGTACACTACACAATGCTCTGTTCAAGGACTTCCCTGCCAGTGGCAGTGGCAGTTGCAGAGGTGGGGGCAGCGGCTGTGGCTCCCATGTTTGAATAATTTACTGTGCTGCAGCGGAATGTCTGGAGCCGCCACTGGCAGGGAAGTCCAGGAACAGAGCATTTTATTCCTAATGGAATGGGTCCTGTTGGAAGGAATGCTAAATACTTCGCCATATTCTTCCCTCCGTTACTGTTTTGTATCACAGTAAGATGTATACTAAGATCCCATGTAAGTAACATTCATTTTTGGGACCCTTCTTTTCCTATAAAAAGTCCCCCATGCACTCTCCTCGGCTGCCCACTTTCAGATCATAATAGGAGAACAGGGAGGACCTGATGAAGCGATTTGCACTGAATCACTTCTATAAAACGCCTGTCTTGTTAAGGCGTTGTATCGTGGGGTTGGAGCCATGATGATGCAATCATGTATCCACGCCCCCGGTCAGCCTACCTAACCACTGGCCACACACCCCTATAAATCAACCAGGCTTTCCCCTCCCGCAGAAGGAGGAAGATAAGGGTGTAAGTATGGGGAAATCTCCGCCCCTCTGTGCTTACTGGGCCTGAGGTAGAAGCCTAGTTTGCCTAATGGATGATTTGGCTATAAATCTAGGGACATGATTGTAAACATGAGGTGTCATCTGATTGGTAGCATCAATATGAATTTAAATAAGAGGGTAGTAGCATAATCAAAGTCAAGGAATGGGCAATTATTCAGCAGCGAGGCAATGCCAGCCTGTTTACTCCCATGTTGGTACAGTATGTCAATTTAAGTTACCATTCAAACTATATTTGGTGGGTTTTACTTATTAATTATATTTTTATAAGAAAACGTTTTTGTTGATGGGCGATCACTAATATAAATGTAACAAATATACAAAACCTCTTACTGAAGATTCTACAGAGCAGGACTGCTCAGTGGAACTGAAATCCGGTACAGACTCTTGTTTGGTTTCCAGCCCCTTGAATGTCCACGTCATAAAAACTGATCAGCTCAATTTGTATGTGTCATGTTCCGTTGGATCCCTAATGTGTCTTTGGATCCCTAAAGAGGCACGGACCACTGCAGTACAGATATGGCTTTACATAACTGTGGGTGTGGCTGGGTGGATAGGAACATGGTCCCAATTGGGCTTCTGCAATGTTTGGAGGTATTACACAGTGCAGAGGCAGGTTCGGTAAGGCACATGCCTAAAAGCAGAGTAGAACACGGAAGGGGCCATGGCCCAGCGCTAACATGTAGTGTAACGGTAGATAAAGCTGGCCAGTGCGTTTTTGCATTACTTCTGCACCCGGGTAACATTTGCATTGAGCGCTGAATAGGCCCTGGTTTCTGTAGACTACATACACCCCCAATAACAAGGCTTTCTATCTTTTCTGTTTGAGTCACTTTCCAATAAGGATAGTAATCTCTTTAGGGCAAGGCCTTTCTTTGACAAGCTTACGGTAAGCTTTTATGTAAATTTTGTTCCATAATGCGCTGCTGCATAATACTTTAATATTAGACTCTTCCACTTCAATAATATGTAATTACTTTTCTGCAATGTAGTGCGTCTCATTTCGCCAAACCTTTAACCCCTTGCAAGCAAGAACCTGAGCTCCCCTATATTGGCGGCATTTACACTTTTTCCATCTTTATTGAAGGTCACCACCGGTGTCTGTGAGCACTTTATATCCCCACCTTAGCAAGGAAAGTTGTGATCTATTGATGGTGATTGCCGGGAAGAAAAAACTGTTTAAAAATATATAAAAAATGAATACCCAAATCAATGTTTAGGCTTAGGCATGGTTAGGGTCAGGCTGTGTGTGTGTGTGTGTGTAAGGGGGGTTGTTAGGGTAAGGCTGTGTGGGGGGGGGGGGTTAGGTGCTAGCGGGGATGGTTAGGCTTTGTATGTGGGGGGGGTTAGGCACTAGCGGGGATGGTTAGGGTCAGGCTGTGTATGTGGGAGAGTTAGGATTAGGCACTAGCGGGGATGATTAGGGTCAGGCTGTGTATGTGGGGGGGGGGGTTAGGATTAGGCACTAGCGGGGATGGTTAGGGTCAGGCTGTGTGTGGGGGTTAGGCATTAGCGTGAATAGGTAGGGTCAGGCTGTGTGTGGGGGTTAGGCACTAGTGGGGATGGTTAGGGTCAGGCTGTGGGTGGGTGTGGGGGGTTAGGCACTAGCGGGGATGGTTAGGGTAAGGCTGTGTGGTGGGGGGGGTTAGGGACTAGCAGGGATGGTTAGGGTCAGGCTGTGTGTGTGTGTGTGTGTGGGGGGGGTTAGGCACTAGCGGGGATGGTTAGGGTCAGGCTGTGTGTGTGGGTTAGGCATTAGCGTGAATAGGTAGGGTCAGGCTGTGTGTGGGTGTGGGGGGGTTAGGCACTAGCGGGGATGGTTAGGGTCAGGCTGTGTATGTGGGGGAGTTAGGATTAGGCACTAGCGGGGATGATTAGGGTCAGGCTGTGTATGTGGGGGGGTTAGGCACTAGCGGGGATGGTTAGGGTCAGGCTGTGTATGTGGGGGAGTTAGGATTAGGCACTAGTGGGGATGGTTAGGGTCAGGCTGTGTGTGGGGGTTAGGCACTAGCGGGGATGGTTAGGGTCAGGCTGTGTGTGTGGGGGAGTTAGGATTAGGCACTAGTGGGGATGGTTAGGGTCAGGCTGTGTGTGGGGGTTAGGCACTAGCGGGGATGGTTAGGGTCAGGCTGTGTATGTGGGGGAGTTAGGATTAGGCACTAGTGGGGATGGTTAGGGTCAGGCTGTGTGTGGGGGTTAGGCACTAGCGGGGATGGTTAGGGTCAGGCTGTGTATGTGGGGGAGTTAGGATTAGGCACTAGTGGGGATGGTTAGGGTCAGGCTGTGTGTGGGTGTGGGGGGGTTAGGCACTAGCGGGGATGATTAGGGTCAGGCTGTGTGTGGGGGTTAGGCATTAGCGTGAATAGGTAGGGTCAGGCTGTGTGTGGGGGTTAGGCACTAGTGGGGATGGTTAGGGTCAGGCTGTGTGTGGGTGTGGGGGGGTTAGGCACTAGCGGGGATGGTTAGGGTCAGGCTGTGTGTATGTGTGTGTGTGTGTGTGTGTGTACGTGGAGGGATGTTAGGGTTAGGCACTAGCGGGGATGGTTTGGCTCAGGGTGTTTGTGGGGGTTAGGCATTAGCATGATTAGTTAGGGTCAGGCTGTGTGGAGGGTGTTAGACACTAGCGGGGATGGTTTGGGTCAGGCAGTGTGTGTGTGTGTGTGTGTCGGGGGGGGGGGGGGGGTTAGGGTTAGGCAGAATAAAGGGAGGGATAGGGGCAGGGGGAGTGTAAGTACACTTACCTGACCCCTGTCAGGATTCCATCCTTTGGGATGCTGGCATTGGTATTCTGACCACCAGTCATCCGTAAGTATCCCCTTGCATTTGCTCAGTATACAGACAAGTTTACAACTTTGGGATAAATCCATGAAACAAAAGCTGCTGCTCTGTGGCGGGTTGAGCTAGAAAGTGATTCGATATTACGTGTTTTGCACTCCATATTCATGACTCTTTACATTTTTAGCACAACCCCACTGAGAAGCAGCAGCATGCAAATCCCCCTTCTTTATAAGTGGGAAAACGGCCTTGTCCACATGTTCATTTAAACAGGGCCTGGTTTTTACCCCTTGCTTACAAAGTTAGGCAAATGTTTTTCTGGGCCACCATGTGCCGACAGGCGGTATTTCATGCCTTACCATCCACTACAGCGTGCTGGGAGAATATAATAGTGTGTCCAGCGCCGTGCGGCACCGTGCCCAAAGCATGGCAAGCCATGCGAGGTACACTTTGACGGTGTCCATGTCGACATTTATAATCAAAAATTTGAAAAACTCACGTCGACCTTCCCTCATGTTGACCTTGCCATTTAAGTGGCAAAGTGTAGGCAAATTTGGAAGCTAGTTAAACTTTTTTTTATTATTATCATTATTATTTAAGGCAAAAAACAACCTGGTTTTGCTATTAACATCAGACAATATTATCGGTCGTCATTTAAAATAACCCATGAGTTCATACTTGCTGGGGCGCTGCTGACCCCTTGTGGCCCCACAGCCTAATAATAATTACAGACCAGTGCTCTGATAACCTGCATTTTGGTTTAGCTACATTAAACATGCCTCCACATGGCCCGGAATTGGTTGGCCAGGATGTAGTACTTCTAATGGTGCTTCTGGCAGGCTAAATGTAGCACTCACCCCCCCCCCCCCCCTTGCTTCTCCTGTGTACCAAGTTATGAAAAGTGAATACAATAGGTGCTTTAACCTTAAAAACACAATCTATTGGCAGAGGTCACTGTAATAGTAAAATCAATTCTTGTGTCCAGCATAAATGCTCAGCACACTGTGATTTACTAGAATTTTGGTGCAGTTGAAAGTTCTAGATTTTCCTCTTCTATGTAACAGATTGTGTATTGTGAGGCCATTATGAAAGCAAATGTTCCATCAATAGAGGGTGACCTTGCTATCTGTGGTTTAGTATACTGTCGCATCATGTTATACATACATGCTACCTTTTCAGATGTGTTTAAAGCTCATACAGATGGCTCCAATTCAGTTTGCTTTAAGTATTTCTCTTGTTGTAGGAGCTGATTCCAATCCTGTTAAAAATGAAATTCCCTTTATAAGTTCACAGTCCTTTATTGCCATGCAGTGCATAGTATTTTATGCAAGGAAAATAGTGTTCACTCTAGGATGGAGACCGGGCAGGGTGCCGGGGGGCGGACCGGGCCACAGCTGGGGGCGGTCCCGGGCCGCCGGCCTCATCAAAGGGGCGTGCCCGGGGCACCGGCGTCATCAAAGGGCCATGCCCGGGGCGCCGGCGTCATCAAAGGGCCGTGCTTGGGGCGCCGGCGTCATCAAAGGGCCGTGCCCGGGGCGCCGGCGTCATCAAAGGGCCGTGCCCGGGCCGCCGGCATCATCAAAGGGGTGCGCCCGGGCCGCCAGCGTCATCAAAGGGGGGTGGGACCGGCCCCTCCAAAGCCACTATGCTGCCGGGGAAGCGCCGGGCATCGCCATCTACGGCGACGCTGGGCTTCCCCGTGAGGCTGTTTTAGCGGGGCGCTGCGAGAGGGGCAGGGCGCATTTTGCCCTTTAAAAATCGGGCAGGGCGCAGCGCCCCGCTAAAACAGCCTAGCGGGAACACTAGAAAAAGATGTAACAAAGGAAGGGGGGGGGGGTTTGACTCCTTAATTTGGTGAATCTGCCTTGATCACTTAACTTGCATGGAAGGACCTGGTGGATGGAACCAGGATGCCGAGCGTCTGCAAAGTCCCTCTGAGAGTGGCAGCCAAGGGCGTAACTACCATAGGTGCAAGGGGTGCAGCTGCTATGGGGCCCAGAGCTGAAGGGGGCCTATCTTTGCTGTCTAAGTAATATGTTTTACATACATTTATCAGTTGCTAAATAGGGGGCCCTTACAAACTTTTGCTATGGGTACGCCTCTGGTGGCAGCTGCTCTTTCATCTGCCACACATCTTATGCAATAAATAATAAATAAAGGAATGCAAAAATGTTTATTGGCATTTCGTATATATAAAATTTCTGTAAAATACATTTTTCATATGCAGATACATTTAACGACAATTGTCAATTTACTTTCAGTAGGGACTTTATGACTGTAAATGTGCTGTAAGAGGACCCTGCTCCTTCCTCTATTTAAATCTGAGGTCTCCAGCTTGTCTCCTTTTCTGCTCTTCACCTCCTCAAGCTGCCCAGTAACATGCAGTTCAGCTCCCACTTTAGAGCATGTTTCTGAAGGTTAATGTGTTCTACAGAACTTGCAGAAACTATGGGTGTAATTAATAGGATGAGAGATTTGGTAAGAAATCTCTAGGTTTTTTTTGTTTGTTTTTTTAAAGCGGCAATCATTTACACTGCAAAGCTAGTTTCATTTTTGCAGTGTAAATGATTGCCGCTTTAAAAAAAAACTGGAGACTTCTTACCAAATCTCTCACTTTCTGAAACTCTCATCCTATTAAATCTCACCCAGCGTTTTCTGTAATGGACCCAGTCCCCATTTCTGTTATACAGGAGATATGACAAAAATCTTTCAAGCACAGCAAAGTTGTGATGTGCCTTTCATCCCCACTGGGATGTGAGGAAGTTGGCCCACTGAGCCTAACTCGTTCCTAAGAACTTCCTCTGCTGCCCGGTGCATGAATAAACTCATGAGAACCTGGCAGTGTAAGCTTTACCATTACTGATTGGTAGCTAAAGTATTAGTGATAGAGCTTGCAGGACGGCTGATTTTCCCTGGTTCAGTACTGAATTGCTCCAGTAGTTTGGATCACGCTGTGAGTCAGATCCTTAAATTGCCATTGGTATTAAATAGGCCCCCACTATGCACACATCAGTGACCAGATCACAATTTCCCACAATATCAGCTGCACATTTTGTTCATATACGCTCTCCATGCCCATGCATGGATGGACACTGAAGCGCAGATGATGATTAATGAGGAACTCTGGTACTAGGCCGTCATACAGTAATGTATTTTCCGGGGGGTGGGGAAGCACTGATGGTTTTTATTCTATTACAGATTGCTTTTCGCCAATGGTTTATGGCTAACATATAATTAGACAGCATATCATAGGGCTGACTATTACTACTGACAGTTGTGCTCATTTGGTGGATGTATGAAAGTATCGGTTACTATCGGTTTTTAAACCACAAACAGGATGTAGATTTTCAAATGCGAGCGGCAATATTTATTATGCCTTTTGTGTAAAATCACATCTTGGGTTTGGCGGTTTGAAAGAAACTACTTTGTAAACCCAAAAACTTAGAGGTCTATGTACTAAGACTTGGATTAAGATAAAATGGAGGGAGATAAAGGGCCTGATTCAGCAAGGCTCGCTCAGCAGCGGTTGTTCGCTACTTAGCGAGCCCTGAAATGCCGAACATCCGCCGTCCCCGCGCAGATGAATACACTCAGTAACATGCGAGGGGATGTGCGCGAACACATCCCCTCGCATGCCACCGAAGGAGAGAAATCATTCGATGGTCAGCGGCCATCGACTGATTTCTCTCTCCTTTGGAAGTAAAAGTCGGTCTAAAATGTCTTTTTTATTTCCATTGGAGTCCACCTGGGAACGCCCAATGTTTTCATAGGGATGCCCATAAAACACTGGGCGTTCCCCTGCTCCAGCCCCGTTTCCGCCCCCAGCCCACCCACCCTGCAAGAAATGGCCTGGCGAGTGCATCCATTGGGGCTGAGATCGAATTTGGATCACTACAAGTGATCCTGAATCAGCCCCAAAGTACCAACCAATCAATTCCTAAAGCCCCATACACACTAACCAATATTTTAATCGATATCGCTCATTTTGCCCCAACATGCAGGGAAAGGGGGGTGGTATCCAGAAAGAGTCAGTGAGGCCTGTGGCCAGGAGTTAAAGCTTAAGGAGCCCATACACGCTCCGTTTTCGCCAGCTCCGTTCTGTACTATGCGATGCGCGCTCCCGTGCATCACATAGTACGGTACAAAAAGTATGTGCTGCACATACTTTTTGTACTAGGTACACATCGGTTCGCAGTGCATGGACACTGCATGCACTAGGGATGCAATCCGATACGATGTGTACTTTAAAAGTACAGAACGGAGCGTGTATGGGCTCCTTTAGACTGGAGTCCATCGTTTCTGGCTGATGCAGGAGCCATACCTCCTCTCCCAGGGGCTTCCTCCATTCCCTGGCAGTGCACGCTGGGTTTTTGCGGCCAGGAGGTCCTGCTTTCCTGGATGCAGGAGGAGAAGGGGGCATTTCCATGGGCATTCCTCGCCGCCGTCCGCCCCCGTCCCGTTGTATGTGAATGGCTCCTGCAAGTCGCTGAAGCCATTCGCAAAGGAGGCCTTCACATGCGCATAATCGAGCATGCGCAGTCCCAAAAACAATGGGACGGGGTCGAACTCTCGGTACTTCGAGTCCATTAGACTCACCCCCACTGTGCAATATTGTCGCTCAGAGGGGCCAAAATGACAATATTTAAAATAATCGCATAGCGTGTACACACATTTAAAGCAAGTTGTTCTTCTTTCATGCCGCTCTGATGAAACGACAGACGTTGGCCAAGCCCGAAGGGGCACTTATTCTGTAATTGTTCTTTTAAAGTGAAATATATGCTATTTATAAGTCCGTTCTACTTTTACATTATTCTTTAAATGTTCTGCAAAACCTGTAAGTGTAATTACTCCATCCACAGAAATACAATTCTTCATATGTTTGCATTTATTAAGACAGGCTGTTATTCATTACTTGGCTGAAATAAAAATTAAACATTTGCCACAGACTTCAAAGGAGCAATTTAATTTAAAGGCCATACTTTGGTGCCAAAACCTTGTGCTGGACTGTTTTATAATAAAACCAGAAAATCTCCGCTGGCTCACATTAAGATACCAACATTTACTTCTGTCTGATAGCATATATCGCCAAATAGAAATCTAGGCATAGATTTACTAAAAACAAAATCAAGCTGAAATCTCTGAAAATGGATAGGGTGTTCCAATGGCAAAATTCCAAATGTAATAAATACAAAAACAAAAAAATTATTTTTGGTTAGTTGCTTTTTCAATGTTTTTTTTCTGTATACTATTAAGCAGTTCAAAGCCAATGCATTATTTTACTAACCCTTTGAGTACCAATGTTGCTATGAGAGATGTGCAAAATATCTGCTTATAACGCCGGGGTCGAAGTCGAGGAGTATGTATCATTTTAGATATTGGCGGCAAATGATCTGTAATCATTTAATTCAAGTTTTGTTAAACTATGCGCCAAAAAAAGAACCGTCACTTTGGATGAAGGTTAATCAATGCTCAATTGCAAAAACATCAGCACCGCGCATATATTCCCTACTTTCATAGGCAGCATAACAAAACTTTAGGCAGTAGAATGTGTTTTAGAACTAAAACATCGATCATTTATTAGTCTGTCTTTTTGTCCTTATCCTGACAGTTTTTTTTATTGGGAATATTTTATAATATTTTGTTTTCTAAATGCCCCCATACTGTACATCAATGACAGATTGCTGTGATTTCTCACTCTCCCGACGGCCAGGTTGTGGAATCTGGAATATTTAACGTTTAAAAATCCTGATTGCCAAATCCTGGATTTTTTTAAATTAAGTTTCCCAATGTATCGATTTTCTACCAATCACTATTTTATTTATTGGGGGGGGGGGGGGGGGGGAGATTATGTTTAACATCTTACTTGGCACTGTGTCAATTCTTAACTTTTTGTTGTCTGTTACCACCTCAAAAATGTCCCAAATCTTAATTTTTCCCTCCTGATAGCCAGCCTGTGTAATGATATGACCCAACCTACTCTGTTTTAATGTGACCACTATAGATACAGCTGCTGTGCACATTTTAAATGACTGATGTAACCTAGTAAAATAGATCTTAAGTCGTAAATTGACAGTTTACCGAACACGATAATAGACCAAACTGTAAAAGGAAGTCTCTATACCTTATCCTCATTTCATCCTACCACTTACCATATCTATTACATGAAATTAGTACTTGGCAAAAAGCATTGTGACATCTGAGCACTCCTGACTGATTGAATCCCATTTACAGTAAAAATAGAACTTTGTTTTTATGGTTTTTTTTTTCTCTTTGACAATGTGTGAAGCTTACTAAAGTTGCATAAAGTTTAGCTGCTCTGCTCTACTGTAGGTACTGTATAAATTGTTAATTAGTTGGAGACACGCCTTCAAGAAATATATAAAGACTCTTGTTGTCAATTACAAATCTTCACCAATTTAAATATAAATCAATTGATGCAAATATCTTTTTTTCAATTTCAGGACATCTATGTAAGGGATACTGACACAGAGAAGCAGGATCCCCTTATTCATGCTTAAATAGACCTACGGAGCACTGTCCTGCCGACGGACCCCCAAGCTCCAGATGTTTGTCATGGCCTCCATACTTCTCGGTGCGTCTCTTCTTTTCATTCAGCCTCGACTGGTGCCTTCTCGACCAACCTCAGTTGAAAAGCTCTATACATCCCCTCCTCCTGGTAATGAACTGAAGAGCATATTTCATCCAAATGGTACTCACCAGCACTTGCCACACTTGATTATCATTGGAGTACGCAAAGGTGGAACCAGGGCTCTTCTGGAGATGCTTAGCCTCCATTCTGAAATCTCTGCAGCAGAAAGTGAAATCCATTTCTTTGACTGGGAAGATCAGTATGGAAAAGGTCTACAATGGTATGCAAGCCAGATGCCGCTCTCCTACCCGCACCAGCTCACCGTAGAGAAAACTCCAGCGTATTTCACATCGCCTGACGTTCCACAGCGAGTTCACCATATGAACAGCTCTATACGGCTGCTGCTGATCCTAAGAGACCCTATTGAGCGAGTTTTATCAGATTACACCCAAGTGTATTATAACCACAAACAGAAAAATAAGACTTATCCCGCCGTGGAAGACTTGCTTTTAAAAAACGAAGAACTCAACACGGACTACAAGGCGATAAACAAGAGCTTGTATTACACTTATATGGTTAACTGGTTGAAGTATTTCCCATCGCGAAATATTCATATCGTTGATGGAGATTATTTAATCAAGGACCCCTTCCCGGAAATGCAGAAGGTTGAGCGGTTTCTGAATCTTTCACCGCAAATCAATGCATCCAACTTTTACTTCAATAAGACAAAAGGTTTTTACTGTTTACGGGACAGTGGGCGGGAACGCTGCTTACACGAGTCCAAAGGACGTCCCCACCCGCACATAAATCCTTTCCTGCTAGGCAAACTGCGTGAGTACTTCTATGAGCCCAATAAGAAGTTCTTTGAGCTTATTGGAAGGACATTTGATTGGCTGTGAAAGGATTGAACCGAGACTCCGACAATGTTACAAATGTGTCCACATAAGAAGGATATTTAAGCTATAACTTATTTGTAAATCAAATATTCTGTACAGCACTAAATATTAGCTAGTTATATTTTTATACTAAAATGTGTAAGAAGAAAAAACTTTTTGTATAATTTTTTTTTGATGGTTAATAAAAAGTTTTTAAATAAAGTAGATTTTGTTTGATTGTTTTAGAATCTGACAGCAGATAAGTGCCATTCGGCCCATCTAGTCTGCCCGTTTTGTAATTTTGTTACCTCAAACCTATTTGATATTTATTTCTTTGTAAGGATATCCACCACCTCGATGGGAGACTATTCCACTTGTCCACTACCCTTTCTGTGAAGTAATTTTACCCAGGATTTCCGCCGAACCTCCCTCCAGTTTTAGTGCATGCCCTTTTGTTCTGTTACTCCTCTTTCTGTGAAGAATCACATTACTTGCCTGTATTTGTACCATCTCTAATGTGTTTATCCTTCTGGAGATGTGGCCTCCGGACCTGGACACCGTATTATAGATGATGTCTTACCAATGACATTTACATTGGCATTATTACTACTTTCTTTCTGCTGCCTACACAACCTCTCCCTATGCAACCAAGCATTTGACTTGCCTTCCTCATTGCTTTGTTGCATTGCCTAGCTGCCTTTTAAGTCACCTGAAATAGTGACTCCTAGAACCCTCTCCTCCTCAGCAGTCTCTTATATAGTGCCATTAATGGTGGTGTTCAAAATATTACTGGTGACACTACAAAAAAGTGTATATTTTTGAATACTTTTTGTCGCAATACAGTCTTCTTGCAGATGTTATACAGGATTTTTACTAGCTATGGTGTTGCTATTAAAACTAAAATGCTGCTCTTTAAAAGAGGGAACTAAATACCCAATGGGAAAGTGAAGGCTGCGCTAATTGATATAAATCAAAATCCAATACACCATTTTATCAATTAGCGCAGCCTTCACTTTCCCATTGGGTATTTGGTATCTTGCTGTGCAGGCTCCGAGTCCAGGATTTTTTTCTGGCCCCGGACTTGACACAAAAAATTTTTTTGCACTGAAACTAGTGCAATTTTGAAAGCTGCTGCTTATTAACAAGATATACAACTATTATAGATTTTAAAGGGTCCATTAGTGCCTAAAGTCCACCCCCCGTTTCTGGTGGTAATACTGTACTTTAAAAGAGGGTCATGATTCCTCTTAAATCCCTTACAGAATAAATAGATTGTGCAGTTACAGAGCTGCTATGCTATCAAGGTGTCACCCATGGATCGCGCCTCCAGAAGGTGTGATCATGGTGATGCATTCGCACGCAATCCGTACTGTGCCCAGAACTGGGGGCTGCCCAGGCGCTCCTAGAGCACTGGTAAGCCCCCCCCACCCAGCATGTAGAGAATGGGCCATGCCCCGAAAATGTATTAAACAAGAGAGTGGCCATGCCTTCATTCAAAAGCCGCCTAGAAGGAAGCCAGAGATGGAGGTGACAGAATGAGTAGGCACGCTGAGTGACACCATCCCTTGTAACACTGCTGCATACTATGTTAGAGTTTCGCCTTTATCCTAATGGTCAGTTGTTTACGCTCATTTGAGTTGGGTGGCTAATATCAGCACACCAGGCAGGGTTTTTTCAAGCTTCCGAAATATTGTCTATATCCGAAAGCTGGCTAATTAGGAATATAAAAGTAATACTAAATGAACCAAAGCTTCAGGGTTGGCTTGTTTAAACCACCTTCGTTTAAATCATGGTTTAATCCAAATGTTTTGTGGGTTTAAAAAAAAAAAAAAAACACTAAAGGCATAACACTGACTTCTTTAAAAAGAAAAAGCCTATAGTAAAGAATCCCTGGTACTATTCCACTTCCTTGCTGTCTTCATTTAAGTAAGCTGAACCAATGCGGTAAATGACACACACCAAAGATATAGGGAGGTTAATCAGATAACTGTTAACACTGCTTGATGGTAAGCAGATTTAACACCTCTCATATCTGATTCGCCTTCCTATATCTTTGTTGAGTGTGTGATTTACTGTATTAGTTCAGCTTACTTTGATGAAGATCACAAGCCACAAGAATGTGAACTAATACCAGGGAACCTAATAACTTTGGATTGTTAATGTTAGAAAGCATATTAACATGGTTGATCAAGGTTCCTAATACATACAGTAGCAATATTTCACAGTATTATTATAACAAAAAGGATTACATATGTTTACATTAAAAAGTTAATGCAAAAAAATGGTTAAAATCAGAAAAAGCTGTCTTTCTTTGATTTTTTTTTTTAAAAAACATGTGTTTTTATTTCTAACCCGGTGCAAGCTTCCTTTTGTATCATTTACATTTTTTATATGTTTAAAATTCTTATTGCGCCCAAAGTGATGTTATGAAATATTCTGTGCATAAATACCTTTTGTTCAGATGATGCATTAATATTCTAGAGAATCATTGAACATAGAGAGACATTGTATTCCAAAAAAGATCTAGGAACAGTTGCGGAGCGTTCCCCACCTTTGTGTAGGCAGCAAAAAATGTAAATTACAAGTGAGATCAAGATGAGGAGCTTCTATTTAACATTGACCCCTTAAACTATCCCCTTCTCTGTGCGTGATCAGAAATTTAGAGCAGTGTTAAATGAAAATCCTGAGCTATTTGTAGTCCTAGATTTGCATGGAACAGGTGAGTAATATAATATCCAGACTCTGCCTTTACCATCTGTCTATGGAGAAGACTTTCATAGCTGCCAGCATTTGAAGACTATTTCCAGGACATTTGCAGCTGGGTAAGGTCACTCCGCCACATCCCGTGCAGCGGGAGTGCAAGGTGTGCAAGTCTTAAGGTGGCCATACACACGCAGACTTATCTGCAGATCTGGCTGGTTGGAACAAAAACATGGTTATGGATGAGAGCAAATGACAGTTGACCATTTGCTTGGAAATGCTGGAAAACTGACAAACTGTCACTCATCCATAACCATGTTTTTGTGTCAACCAGCCAGATCTGAAGATAAATCTTACTAGTGTATGGGCACCTTTAGTCTTGCCTGCCCTGTCCTCTCACCTTCTTTAAAGTTGTAAAGAACTAAAGTCCTCTATGTTCTAGCCCTGTGGATCATTATAATAGCAGTGATGTCTGTTACAGATGTCATTTTTTTTATTGTTCTAATATTCTTTAGGTATGATTTATCCAATATGGAAAGATTTATCTAAGGTTGGAGATAAATTACCAACCAGCTTCTGTCCATTTTACATGTTGTGTTTGAAAAGTGACATTTAGGAGCTGATCGTTGGTACTTTATCACTTTCCAAACTTTGACAACTATCCCCCAAAGTGCTGTATATTCTGCAGATTGTATTATATAAATGTGCCTTGCGGTATGAGTTAACAAACCATTAACAAACAAAACTTTTATTTTTCTCATTACAATACAATTGCCAGTATTATTACAGGAACTGTGCAGAGGTTTAACCAGCAACAACTGCTAATGGGCCCACATCTGGACTCTTCGTAATAGGATTATTTTGGGCTGTTTTAGTTTAGCGCCATCAAGAGCTAAATATTTTCTGCCAAATGTAACAATCCCTGAAAATAATAACAGTGTAATAAAATCCTTGATGTGTATGGGGATATAAATAACACAAATACACAGTGCATAGATAGGGGCTAATTTACCCCGTATAAGTAGACACAGTGACTACAAACAGGCAGTGGCCTTTAAAATTTTAATACAACTTTCAGTTTCTTATTCACATTCTATATTTTTTAATATTTCACCAGGATGATATTTTGGTTTATACAAACACATAAAAGTTATATTTTATGATTTTGTTAAGATGTTTACTGCACCTACGAGAATGATTTTTTTTTTCTCACTTGTTGGGTGTTGGAGAAATATGTTTGTCTTCGCAAATGAGCCGTAGAAGTGATGATACTGCTCCATGTCACACATTTTTTTAGAGATCATCTTGATTGAGATTGAGGTTGTAACACATTGGGGCAGGAGCCCAGAGTGTGGGCAGAATGCAATTGTTTTATTGGGTGGCTTAACTAATGGGCATCCAATGGAGAGAGTGAATTGTGCTGATCAGGAGCCCATTAGCCACAGGACACATTTTGTATCGCAATCTCATGAGGTGGCCAGAAGAATTGTGTGAAAAGTTGGTGGTTTGAAGGCCAGGACTATTTTTGGGTTTATCCAATCTGTTGGGGGTGTGTGACAAGATGACCCAGAAAGGTTGGAGCACCCTGAGACACACTTCCTGGTGCTTAGCAGTGCTTATCCAATCTGTGACATAATTGGAGAGCATTTTTCATAAAACTCCTGTTGATGACCTGGTGATGTGTTTGGAGTCGGTAAGTTTAGAAGAATCAAATTCAAATTCGGCTATTTTTGAAATGCTTAAAACGAATGTGGTTTGTATTCAAAATCCTAATTTCTAATCTGAGAAGATCTTTGTGAGATAATAGTGAGCCTCCTGTTCTCATTGGCACCAAACCTGGGTAAGCAAAGGAAAACTGTGCCAGACACAAAGATCTCCTACAAAAATGTCTGTGCGGGGGAAAGAGTTGTTTGGAATAAGAAATTCCGGTACTTGTGTATTATCTGGGCGCCCGATTTTCTTCATCGCACCTAAAAATTGCGTTGCATCGCATACAATCATATTGCATGTGACGCGATTTTAATATGTAAAGGCACCCAGATGCCTGTTTCATATGTGAAATGGCCCCCCAGACCCCATTTTTAATTGTATACCCACCCTGATGGCTAAATGCCACCCCACTATCAACGCCAACCCGAAGCGCGGTGAGCGCAGCGGTACGCGTCCTCCGACCTTTTCATATCCCCCCTATCCAGTTGTTGAATTTATATAGTGTGGCGAGCACAGCCAGCCACCTAGCCCTGCGAGGGGACGCAAATTACATGTGAAGTAATACGCGTCCCCTCGCGGGGCTTGCTGCGCTCGCCACGCTGCGGGCTCGGTGGCTCGCTGCGCTCACCACACTATATAAAATCAGCTCCGCGCCGACGTGGATAGTGGGGTTATGAAATGGTCGGAGGACGCGTACTGCCGCCCCTCGCGGGCTCACTGCGCTCGCCACGCTTCGGGTTGGCGTTGATAGTGGGGTGGCGTTAACAATGGGGGGCATTTAGCCATCAGGGTGGGTAAACAATTAAAAATGGGGTCTGGGGGGTCATTTCACATATGAAACAGGCATCTGGGTGCCTGTACATATTAAAATCGCGTCGCATTGCATTGCATGCAATACAATAACATACAATGCAACGCGATTTTCTCTTCAAGGGAATTTCAAGGGAAATCGTGTCAAATCGCATCGCATGCTTAGGGTAGTGGCATACAATTTCAACATCGGGCGCCCAGATAATACATAAGTACCGAAATTCCCCTCCCACAATATAGGTGCTCAAGGTGGGGCTTCGTCATAAAAGAAAAAAAGTTCTACATGACACTGTACCTTGGCTTGCTCAGAGAAGAAGTTCCCAGGCACTTGCTACAAAGTGATTGGTTTATTGTGTCACCTGGGATAATGGTTACGCATCCCATTGGGCCAAATGCACCAAGCTTGAAAAGAGGTGGTGTTGCCTATAGCAACCAATCAGATTCTGTCTTATGATTTCCCTATTGTATCCTAGAAAATGATAGAATCTGATTGGTTGATATGGGCAGCATTTCCTCTTTTCATTTTTAGAAGCTTTAGTAACTTGACCTCCGTTCTGTCAGGGTTTTCCTCATGAAATTCTAGTCATTTACATAAGGTAAAATGGGTTTCCTTCTGCTGAACGTTTTCCAAATGTGTTTGGGTAGTTGTCTCAAACTTGGAGGTTTCTTTTGACAAATGAAAGCAGGCTGTATGTATATTTCTTGTGATAAGAAAAGTGACAGTCTGGCACTTGTTATTTTATAGATTCTCTCATGAATTATTTATAAATAATTTGTATTGTAATAAAAGGAGAAGCTTTTTCTGTCATTGTCATGTTTATTTAGAAGGGCGGTTAGAAGAAGGTTTGTTTAATTTAAAACCGAACTCTAAAAGGCAAGCACTTCATATCCTTTATTTATTAGCTGTTATTTCTATACAGCACATATTACGCAGAGCTTTAAATGTCTAGACTATGTATTTCTGAATGCAGCTACCTCCTGATAACGCCTAGTTATGGAAAATTACTTTATATCCCTTAAATATAACGGCAATCTCTGAAATAATTGCACACCAACACAAACTTGTAAAAAAATGTATGACAAAGCTTTACTTGAAAAAATAGCTTGATTACAGGTATTTGCAAATGCAGACTAACACAAGAAACATGAAATTGATTAGCTAACAATTAAACAATAATTCTAAATCAAATCAAAATGGAAACCTATCAAGTGATCAGCCATTAAACCTCATTTCATGGTTACCTCCAGCCCCCTGCTTGCCTGTTCTTAGAGCAGTGGCGTAACGAAAAATTTTGCTCCCCCCCGCCGGGACAATTTCGCCGCCCCCCCCCCGACAATTTAGCCGCTGCCCCCCGTTAAAAGACCCCCCTGGGGAGCTGGCAGGGGGGTCCGTGCGGCGCGGAGGTACCTGTATTCAGGGAGAGCCTGAAGGTGCCTGCGGCGCTGAGTATGATGTTGCCGGGGTCCCTGCAGTGAAGTGGAAATAACGCGCTATCTCCGGCGGAGATAGCGCGTTATTTCCACTTCACTGCAGGGGCCCCGGCGGCGGCAACATCATACTCAGCGGCACAGGGACCTCCAGGCTCTCCCTGAATACAGGTACCTCCGCGCCGCACGGACCCCCCTGCCAGCTCCCCGCTGCACCCACAAGCAGTGGGGAGCTGGCAGAGAAAAAATAGCGCCCGCAGACCCCCGGCGCCTCCCCGCCACCGCGGGGGCTGCGGCCTTATAGTTACGCCAGTGTCTTAGAGATGAGAAAATGCATTCAGTATACTGTAGTACTGTAGTCTGTTTTCTACACTTTGTAGATAGATAAATTCATACAGTGCTTGCCTACTCTCCTGGAACTTGAGTCCATTAACGGTTCCCAAAATGTCTCCTTGTAAAAAAGAAGTAGGTACATATGGATAAAGTACCATCCCTCAGCTCCTGACTGCCATGTTGCAGGCTATGGGGGCAGCTGTATTAAGCCTGGAGAAGAGATAAAGTGGAGATACTGTAAAGTGAAAGGAGATAAAGAACCAGCCAATGAACTGTGTTTAAAAATGACAGTTGTGAGTTGATTGGCTGGTACTTTATCGCCTTTCACTTTATCTCCAGTTTATCTCTTCTCCAAGCTTAATATATCTGCCCCTATGTTTGAAAAATTACAGTTAGGAGTTGATTGGCTGGTACTTTATCTCTCTCCACCTTACCTCTTCCAAGGCTCATTATATAGATAACTAAGGGGTCTATGTAATAAGACTAATACGCTAAGACACAGCAGGGTCAGAGGTGTCGGATTTCTCAGATGAAATACCGGACCACTGGAAACTCGGATTCTACTATATCTACCCCTTGGATAGAGAAAGAGTGGATGGAGATAATCAACCAATCAGCTCCTAACTGGCATGTTACACAGGCTGTGCTTAAAATATCACAGGTGGGAATGTATACCTTCCAACTGTCCAAGAATACAGTGGCACAGTTCGCTGTCCCACTTGCAGGTCACAGTGTCCCGCAGGCGGGGTGATAGTTGGGGGAAGTAGCATTCACTGATTAGGGGGTTTGGGCAGAAGCACTGCATCTATTAGTGCAGGGAGGGGAGCTGGGCTGTGACCCGAAAATGAAGAAAGTAGGGGGTTGTGTCACTCGATCACACCCCTCTGGGTGAGGCCACGCCTACAGGGGGCAACTGCTGGGGTCCGCCCAGTGTTCAATGGGTGTGCCCATGAAAATGCCCTCTCTAATTCGGACATCATCGTCCAGTATAAAAGTAAAAAGTAAGTCCAGGCTTACTTTTATCTGCAAATAGAGGAAAAATCATTCAATAGTGAGGGACCATCCAATGATTATTCCTCTGTGTTGGCGCATGCGAGCGGGTGTGTATACGTACACACCAGCTCTCATCATAGCGCAGGGATTTGGGTATAGGGATGGACGTGCATTCGGTTGGTTGGTGTCTACCTGCTCACTAAGGGCCAGATTCTCTAAGCTTCAAAAGTGATAAAATGGAGAGTGTTTGAAAAATGTCAGACAGGAGCTGATTGGCTGGCTGTTTATCACTCTCCATTTTATCATTTTTGAAGCTTAGAGAATCTGGCCCTAAGTAGCGACTATAGAAAGCCCAGCGAGCAGGTGTGAATTACCCCCATAGTGCATGTAATTAATATTGTTATGTAATTAGCCTTTTTCTATTTCCTTGGTGACTGAAATACACTGTTCACTACATTTCTTTTCTAGATATGTTTTGTTCATTTACATGAGATATCAGACAAGCATCTGACATTTGCACCCGCGGTATCTTAGCGACTATGACAGAATGTTGGTGCTGTAGAACATAGTTTTTTTTTACTACGGTGATTTTTACTTACTCTCTTACCTTTATCTTTTAATGATCAGGCAAAAGGTTAAGTTTAATACATTACGTTCCCCTGCTCCACTGAGCTAGAGGACAAGCAATTAATCATACATTTTGTTGACAATGATACGAGTTATTGGTACAGATGAGCGCTCATCAGATTAGAACTTTGCAAAAATAAAAAAAAGTAAAAATTATTATACATGGTCGGAAACAATCAGTCAGCTTCCAGATGTATTTGCTAAACAATAAAATATGAAATATGTACAGAATTCTATGTGCAGTAAGCGGTGATGTATTCCGATATGAAATTTGGCGGCGTGGTCTGTCGGCAAGGGGGCTTGCCCTGCAAATACACATGGAAGTTATTACCCAAAGGCCCTCATTCTGGTTCATAGGATGCAAAACTTCCATTGACATGCGTGCGGGTGAAATCTGCGGGCATATGGGGGGCGTTTGTGCGGGCAGCGTTAAGATGACCAGCAAATCGTCGAATTTCGCAGCAATGACCTCACCCAAATGCCTGAACCAATCCTGCCTTATGCTTACTGTGCACTGTAATTTTTCTTTTTTTTTCGGTGTGGCCTTTCTATTGCTGCCCCTTTAAATAAGCCTCAGAGTTTGTATGGCATCGCGCACAGCCGCCGGACTCCCACCGCATTACATCCGGCCCTTTATCTTACAGTGTATGCCCAGTTATATAACCATTGTGCCAAAGGGGCAGAAGATTCTGATTGTACTCATAAGCACTAGTGACAGGTTAGGGAGTGCTGATAATTAATGACTATTTTATTGCGTAACTGCAATCAGCACATTTCCTGCTAACACTGCAAGCAAACACTATAGGAAATGTTTGTTTTCTTCTTAAAACTGAGAAATAATCACAAGAAGCCAGGAAGCCTGCAGAGAGGAAAGTTCTGTATTCTGTTTGCATACAGCATATATGCGTTTTATTTTATCTATTTAATATTTGTTTGTAAAAAATGCTTTTAGCTGTAAGTGTGTGTATATATATATATATATATATATCTATATATATATATATATATATATATTCCTTATAGCGGCACTCGAATCAGAAAGAAGGCAGACAACACAGCATCAAGACGCCAACGTTTCAAATGTATTTCACATTTTTCGTCAGGGCAACAACTTACAATACATTTACTCACCAATTTATTCAAGTGCCCGCCATCACCAGCACGTCCTCCCTGGGCGCCGCCCAACCACGTCAGTGGTCGCACCCGGAAGTCGTCACCACAGTGCTCCCATCACCACCATGATAACTGTTGGCAAACATATGAACATAGCATGTACAAGTACTGGCAAATATGTATACTGTTCTGACATACTACAAGAAACAACTGAGACCCATGTTCTCATTTAAACCATGGGGACTCAGTGTATTCAATAAGAATATCCACTTAGCCTCTCGCTGTAGTAAACATTTTGAACGATCTCCGCCCCTATCCAGGGGAGGAATATGATCAATGACCATATGACGTAAGGCAGTGGGGGAGTGTCCACATTCGGCATAATGCCTAGCAACCGGTTGCGTGCTGGTGCCAGCAAGCACTGCAGCACGAATAGCCTGCCGGTGCTGGGCCATCCTGACTTTAAACATACAGTCGGTTTTGCCGACGTAATACTTCCCACAGGGACATATTAAAACATAAACCACGAAGGTAGATGTACATGTCAACCTGTGTCTGATCTTAAAAATTTTGGAGGTTTGTGGATGTTTTATGCTAGATCCTGTGAGCATGTACCCACAGGTGGTGCACCCAATGCATTTTACACAACCAGGTTTAGGTGTATTAAAGAAAGACATCTGTTTGGTTTTGCCCATTTGGGTGACATCAGAATGAACCACAAAATCACGTATGTTTCTGCCCCGAGAATAACCAGACATGATTTTTTTCTTGTTAATAGCTGTCAAGCTAGGATCCGATGTTATTATCGGCCAGAATTTTTTAACTGCTGTTTTAGCCATTTTGCTTGACGTGTTATATCGCGTGGGCCAGATGATAGTGTCACTATGATTCTTTTTAGTACTAGGAATGAGAGTACTTTCCCTCGATCTAGACATAACATTGTTTTTAATCCTGGTGAGTTCACCCCTATCATGTCCCCTTTGGGCAAATTTTTCTACCATGATGTCCAACTGTTTGTCAGCCTCACATTCATCGTTGCATATCCGTCTCACCCTGAGCATCTGCGATAGGGGTATTCCCTTATGCACAGGGGGTGGGTGGAAACTGGAAGGTGGCAACAAGACATTACGATCTGTGGGCTTGACAAACAGGGTAGTCCGTAATCCCTCAATGGACTTCTGGATGCGCACATCCAGAAAGTCAATTGATTGTGCGGACAACGTTGAGGTCAGCTTAACTGGACTATCACTTGTGTTGTGCACTTGGATAATGCCCAACAAGTCCTCAGCATCCACCTCCCAAAACAGAATCATATCATCGATAAACCTGGAATAAAAGGCGATGTTATCATATACAGCAGGAGAGGAAAAGAATATGTCCTTTTCGACCATAATCATAAAAGCATTGGCATAGGCCGGTGCCACGGAAGCACCCATGGCACAGCCGGACACTTGCAGATAATATGCACCATTGTAGAAAAAATAGTTCTTCATCAGCACCATTTCAAGAAGACCACAATAAAACTCAATTTCGGGACCCTTGTAGATGGCATTTTGTGTTATCAGTGTTCGTACCGCATGTATGCCCATATCATGCGGTATGCATGTATATAATGAGCATACATCAATACTGCAGAGCACACAGTCCTTAGAAATAGGTGGCAATTCCTCAAGCGACAATAGAAGATGAGTGGTATCACGCAATAGATAGCGAGAGTCCTGGACACAAGGCTGTAAGTAAGTGTCGAGATACTCCGAGACCGGATGGAAAATAGATCCCCTGGCAGATATAATTGGTCTGCCAGGGGGCTTCTCCAGACACTTATGAACCTTGGGTAAGGTATACAGCAGCGGTTTAATCGGGTGACTTGTCACCAATAGGGCTTTGATTTCTTGACTGATGATGCCCTGAGTAACCGCAAGACATAAATAGTCGTCCAGTTGTTTTTTAAACTGTGTGGTCGGATCTCCAGATAATTTTCTATAAACTTTAGGATCTGCCAGTTGTCTTTCAATTTCATTTTTGTAGTCCCCGACATCCTGGACCACTATGGATCCCCCTTTATCCGAGGCACGAATGACTATGTCATCCCTCTTTTCTAGTGCCTTGAGAGCGCACCACTCAGCTTTATTCAGGTTATTGAATGGGCGATTTACTTGGTTAACAGGGGTTTCCAGTGAGGTTTCTAATGTCCGGGTGAATGACTTAATCGAAGGGTTTACAAATGGCGGGTCGAAATTGGACTTGGGTTTAAGTTTCCACAATTCTGCTGGTATGCTGGTAGATTTGGTCGATTTATCGGCATTCTTGTAAAATTCTTGTAGTTTGAGTTGGCGATTTAATTTAAATATTTCAGTCTTCCATAGGAAAGGGTCAAAAGGAGTCGTTGGCACAAAATTCAAGCCTCTGCTTAACACACTGATTTCACTCGGGGTAAGCGGAGTTGAGGAAAGATTAAAAATCAAGTCCTCTTTCCGCGTGCTGGCGGTTTGCGACCTCTTGATGCGGTCACACTGGCCTCCTCTTCGGTTGTGTCTCCGTCTGGACGCTTCAGCTGGGCCCTTGTGCGTGTCCCAAAAGGGACTGGAGTGGTTTTGCGCCTCCTGGTGTTACTTTCCCCTTCACTCGCCGATGTGGCTGATTCATTGGACGTGTCAAATCTATGCCCCTGGCGTGTTCTTCTGTTGTACCGAGGTTTATCTGAGGTTTGTCCTCCCCCGGTCAGCCATCCATACACATTGTGGGAGTCATAGTCCCCGTTGACTTTGTTGAATTTTTCTCGCTTATATTTCAACAGATCTTGTTTATATTTCTCGATCTGACTTTGTAATTTCTGTAGCCAATCACAGGAACCATCATCCACAAATTGTTGTTTGTGCTTGCTCTCAAAGGTAGCTAATTTTTCCTTTGTAACATTCAACTCCCTGGTCGACTCCTCTATGACCAGGAGGAGCAGATCCAGGGAACACTTGTTGAGCACTGCACACCATCGCTTGCAGAAGGCAACATTGTTACGCCCAATCGTGGGGATGTTTTTAACGCGAAACCCGCGTGGTATTTTTTTAGAGCTAAAATATTCAGACAGAGTCACAGCATGGTAATAAAAATCCGTTTCTCTTCTCTTAAGCTTGGTCCAATCTCTAAACAAATCATTCAGTGGGATACCTTCCATATCACCAAACACTTTTTCAGTGTACACGATGTTGGACGCTTCTGCTTCTGAGAAGGTTAATACATTGCCAACCTCCAGTACCACCCTTTCCGATGCTTGTTCCATACTGTCTGCACAATCAGTCATCAATCACTTGTAAAAACCAACTGTATCCACAGTTGTATCCCCGTTACGGATTTGTAATCCAAATGGGATGACAAGCCCTTGTTCAAAGCGCAAAATACACCAGGGTGCCCAAGCACAAGGCTTAAAGTCCAGACCTCAGTCAGTTCTTCAACTCCTCGATATAGTTTCCGATTGCTCTGGCACTCACTGCATACAAGTTAATAACGATGTCCGGTGCCTTCAAAACAACATGTACTGCGTCAGCATGTACATATCGAATATATATATTCCTTATAGCGGCACTCGAATCAGAAAGAAGGCAGACAACACAGCATCAAGACGCCAACGTTTCAAATGTATTTCACATTTTTCGTCAGGGCAACAACTTACAATACATTTACTCACCAATTTATTCAAGTGCCCGCCATCACCAGCACGTCCTCCCTGGGCGCCGCCCAACCACGTCAGTGGTCGCACCCGGAAGTCATCACCACAGTGCTCCCATCACCACCATGATAACTGTTGGCAAACATATGAACATAGCATGTACAAGTACTGGCAAATATGTATACTGTTCTGACATACTACAAGAAACAACTGAGACCCATGTTCTCATTTAAACCATGGGGACTCAGTGTATTCAATAAGAATATCCACTTAGCCTCTCGCTGTAGTAAACATTTTGAACGATCTCCGCCCCTATCCAGGGGAGGAATATGATCAATGACCATATGACGTAAGGCAGTGGGGGAGTGTCCACATTCGGCATAATGCCTAGCAACCGGTTGCGTGCTGGTGCCAGCAAGCACTGCAGCACGAATAGCCTGCCGGTGCTGGGCCATCCTGACTTTAAACATACAGTCGGTTTTGCCGACGTAATACTTCCCACAGGGACATATTAAAACATAAACCACGAAGGTAGATGTACATGTCAACCTGTGTCTGATCTTAAAAATTTTGGAGGTTTGTGGATGTTTTATGCTAGATCCTGTGAGCATGTACCCACAGGTGGTGCACCCAATGCATTTTACACAACCAGGTTTAGGTGTATTAAAGAAAGACATCTGTTTGGTTATATATATTTACTGTAAATCATCATGTTGTCTTCTGTGTCAGATGTTCCAAAAACATTCCGAACCCCATAACCTCAATAACGTCAAATACAATTAATATATATTTATACCTTTCCATAAATCGCTGGGCGTTCCCCTGGCTCCGCGGGTGGCCTGATGCCTGCCGGGGACGGGCAGCTGACGTCACAGGACAGCAGCAGCCCGCCACGTCTTCGGGGAGGCACATGCACATGGTGCGATTTTGGCTATCAATTTTTACTATATAGTCAAAATTGATAGCAAGATAGTAAAAATCACTGCATCCCCCCGATCGTTCATGGCACCCCGCCGGGTCCCCCCCACCTGGTATCGTACCGTGGGCACACAGCATAAGTCTGGGTACACAATACTATATGCTCCATGAGTGATGTCATTAACGATATAAGTACTACTGGGAAAATGACATAGTGCATACAAACTGAACAATATCGCTCGGCTCAGTGATGTCACACGGCTCCCACTGAACATGCAGTCATTGATGACATAGGCAATATTTGACTGCATTTTCAGACGACCCGTGGGAACACACCTCATTAACGATTCTGGTTGACGCGGTAAGCTGTGAAGCTCGCAGCTTACCAAGTCCCAGAATGCCCGCCCTGCCGCCCCCTAATATCCGCAACCGCTGACCACATCCCCCACCAGAATGCGAGGGGAGGTCTTATGAAGACACATCCCCTCGCATGTGCCCGCTCCTGGAGAAATCATTCGATGGTTGCCGACCATCGAATAATTTCTCCAGGGCTTGCAAATATAAGTCAGTGGAGACTGACTTATATTTGCGGGCTTCTGGCTAAAGACAAGACGGGCAGGCTGCCTGCCCCCGGGATGCCCAGCATTTGCATTGCCCATGAAACGCTGGGTGTTTCGATGACAGAGCGGTGCAACGCCCCCCCTTCCCCCGTGTGAGCACCACGCCAACAGTGCAGGTCGACAAGGATGCTAGCACAGAAGTCCTGCACATGCGCATATGACACATATGAGGCACGGGTGAGACCTTCAGTAACCAGAATCAGGGCCATAGTGCGTACACACTAGACGAAATGCACAATAATTATCGTGAATCGTGTTTAAAAATTTATTATAGTGTGTACGCACTTTAAATTACAGTAAAAAGGAACCTCTATACCCCAGGGCTTGAAATGATGGTTATAGTACCCATTTTTAAGAGCTAATACAAGGTCTTGAGTAGGGTGGCCAATCCTGGGATCAGATGGTGTTGGCCCCAAAATGGCATGTGCAGTCTAATGCCGGGCAGCATCTGAGCACTTGCTCAGATGCTTCCAGGCTTCTCCCATCCTCGGCTATGCGGCTCTGTGCATCGTGGCGTAGGTCACACTGCGAGACGCCGGGCTCGCACACACACCGGACCAGGTTCCGCACTATGGGGTAACAGGGATCGGGAGATGGGACGGAGCCCCGGGATCCCCAGCGTGTAGCTGCCGCACTCTAGCTCAAGAGCCCTGCGTCCACTACTACCACCGCTACTACTAATAGTGCTGCCTGGAGCAGGTGTCAGGCTCATCACCAGAAGTGCCGTCTTTCCCATTGGGGTGGGCCCCTACAGTCCTAGGGCCCCTGGGCAACTGCCCATTGTGCCCAATGGGAAATACGGCACTGCTACTGCTGGATGTGTTTATGTAGTTAATAGTATTATGTCTGCGGCTGCTTTGTCAGGCAATGCCGCCAGCGAGGATGACTATGGTGGTCATTGTGCCAGTTTGGTCATTGTATTTGTGGTGACGGTGAGCCAGGCTCAGTCCGTGTGAGAATATGTGGATAATGATACACTTGATCTTGAATGACAGCGCGGACAGGATGAAAGCAGCGGAGGACAGCAGCATTCCAGCTGTAACTGTTGCAAAGAATGTTCTTGTAAGAAAATCCTGTGCATTCTTTAGAAGAAAGCAGTAGAAGAATGCGCAGCATCATATGTTTAATGACACCTGCGTGAGTCACTGTCAGCTCACTGGACAGGTTTATTTCAGTATGAATAATGTCGTTCTGCGCTCTCACCTGTACAAATTCGCAGTATAAAAGCTTTGTGGGTTCTGTTCTGAAAATTAGTTTGTTGGATACAAATGGTTATATTACGTGTAAGTTCCCCCTCTACAATGTCAACTTAAAGACAAACATAATACTGTGTCGACTATGTCAAAAACCATGAAAACTCATGTCAACCTTTTGACCGTCGGCATTCCCATTGTCTACCTAATGCTTGTGTCAACCTTATGACCCTGTGAACCTTAGTTATGTCAGGTGTCCACCTTAGCCCCGTCTACCTTCAGTGGTCGACCTAATGTATGTCTAGCGTCATAGAGTCAACCCTCTGACCCATACCCCACACCGCAATGTTGGCATTTTGTAAACACTTACTGTGATCTAGGGCTGATGAAATGTTATTCTCCTGTTATCCCCTATTAATGTATAATCTATACAACGCATTATATTTTAAAATAATACGTCAAATTGCAATTCTGCAATTAGAAATCTAAGTAATTGGACTGGTTAGGCTGTAAAGAAATGATGTGGACTGTATGCTGCAGGAGCCATGTGTGAGCTACAAAGGACATTGGGGAGATAAAGTGGAGATAACATGGAAGAGATAACGCACCAGCCAATCAGCTGTGTTTGAAATATGACAGTTGGGATCTGATTGGCTGGTGCGTTATCTCCTTCCACTTTATCTCCAGTTTATCTCTTTACCAGGCTTAATACATCTGCCCCAGTGGCCCTTATCCTGGTCCGTTTAATGCGTTCCCACAGGGTCCGATGTTTTTGTACTGCGCATGCGCATTTCTGTGCACCCAGGACAGCGGGCTGGGGGTGGAGAGGGCATAGGGAGGTAGGTGGCGCCATTAGCATATGGGAACGCCCAGCGTTTCATGTGCATTTCTCATGCTAAAGAGGCCATGACGAGGGTGCGGGGGGCAAGCAGCTGACATAACCGGATGTCAGCTGCCCGCCCATTTCCTTCACACTATGCACGCATATGTAAGTGACTTGAGAGTCATTTTTATATGCGTGCACCTTCCACATCTTTCGATGGTCGGCGACCATAAAAAGATGTGGGAGGTTCCCCCTGCCGTTCAAATGGATGTTACTGTGTAACATCCATTTGCAAGCCCTTGCGAGTGAGACGCACTTGCGAATGGGATGCCCCAACCATTCGCAAGGCGGGGTTTGGTGGACTTGCGGATCAACCAGAATAACCCCCTTTATATACAGACTCCACATCTCCATGCATTACAGAAAGTGCTAAGAAGGGCATTTGGTCAGATGAATCTCCTCTGTGACAGATAACTGCCCAGAGTACTGACAAGTCACAGGGTCTTAGCCTTCAAACGGTATTAAACAAGTAATTAAGAGACCCTGCTAGTTTGACAGAGAAACCCTGTGTAACAAGGACAAAGGAGGCTTTATACACATGCGTCAATCAATTAATTTGGTACTGAAAGAGTTACTACTGATAAACCAGATATATATCTGATAAGATTAGATATGATTAATAACCCAAACCAAATATATTTACTTTATTACCTTTAAATATAACGGCAACGCTGAAATGATTGCACACCCACACAACCTTATTATAAAATGTATGACAATGCTTTACTTAAAGAATAGCTTCATTACAGGTATTTGCAAATGCAGACTAACACAAGAAACATAAAATTGATTAGCTAATACTTAAACAGTAATTCTAAATCAAATCAAAATGGACACCTTTCAAGGACAGTGATCAGCCATGATTAAACCTCCTTCATAATTACCTCCAGCCCCCCGTGCTTCCGTGTTCTTCCTCAAATGCCTTCTCCCTCCTTCTATCCAGGGCCGGCCTTAGGCATAGGCAAGCTAGGCAATTGCCTAGGGCATTTGGAATGCCTAGGGGCATCAGCAGCTTCTGCTGATTAAAATGATATGCAGCATGCCTATATTCTGTGTGTGAGTGAGGCTGTATTTGCATATGAAATAGTGTATTCATGGAAATCACTGTAACATAGCATTCCATATGCAGGTACAGCCACAGTCGCACATAAAATATAGGCATGCCGCATATCATTTTAATCATCAGAAGCCCCTTGTGTGTGCTGGTCCCAACAATGCAAATAAGACGAATTTTCAGCAAAAAATGCACCCAACGTTAGCAGAACTGGCCAGGAGCAGCATGGCCTATTGAGACAAGATGTATGCAGAAACATCTGTATCCAAGCAGAGGCAGAGGTTACAGTGTTAGTGGCTGTGTGAGTGCTGTCTGCGGGTGGGTTGGTTGTGCAATAGTGTTCGCATAAGTGTAAGGGGCATTATGTGTGTCATGTATAAATGCATTAATAATGTGCGACATATGTGTAACAGGCATTATGTGTGTCATGTGTATAAGGGCATTAATAATGTGCAACATATGTGTAAGGGGCATTATGTGTGTCATTATGTGTATGAAGGGCATTAATAAAGGTTGGCATAATGTGTAAGGGGCATTATGGTTATAAGGACATTAATAAGGGGCATTACTGTGTGGTATTATCAGGGGTGCCGAGAAAAAGGGGTAGGGGGTACAAATTACCCAGGCCAAAGTCTGATGGGAGGGCCCAGTTGGGGCCCCGGCCCCTTCCCCTTAATCAGCTCTTCTGCTCTGCCCAGCACACACTGCTTTGTGCTGAATTGCAGTGTGGCCATGGAGGTGGTTAAAATACACTATTTTCTCAGGATTTTTTTCTAAGGGAATAATGTGAGGAGTAATGTATATAACTAGGTAAAGTGGTACTACAGTGCGATGTAACGTGAATAAAGGACACCATCGCATGATATAATGTGAATAAAGTTGCACTACTGTGTGGCATAATTTGAACTGGGGGTAAAATTGTGTGGCCATGCCCCTTCCCAGCAAGATCACACCCCTGTTTGGGCCGCACACCAAATGTGTGCACTGTTTCTATTTAAAATATTGCGGGTAGGAGCACCAAAATGATGACTTCTATGATGAGGGTTGATGGTGCTGGGAAAGGGGAGCAGAGTCAGAGGCGGAACTAGTGGTGGTGCTAGGGGGCACCAGCCAAAATCTTGCCTAGGGCGTCATTTAGGCTAGGGCCGGCTCTGCTTCTATCACTCTGATATTTAAACCTTTATCACATTAATTAATTAATTAATTACTCATAAGCATTGAGTCTTATTGGAAAGCTCTGCTTTCAATCATGATGTCATAATTAACCCAACACCCAACTTCAGTGGCCTTGTGGGTCTACGCATGTGTGGCCTTGTTCCCATCTTATTCAGTTTGTGGAGACTAGCTTCCTGTCCTTGCTACATTATACTGTCAACATCACATTCTTAAGCTTCTAAAACCAAAAACAATATTCTATAAGAAATCACTTTTACAGCTCTGTTCTGAATGATCAGCCATTTTATAATATTTATGCAAGTCATGGTTCAACAAAATGGCTGCTGCTTCTAACATATTAAAACTGTTTAGCGCAAAGGGAAGGCCTCATACGCAGTGAATAGTACAGTGTGCAACAAGCTAAAGTCATCTGCAGCAATAATAGCGGCAGTCAGGAAAACAGAATATAATAAAAGCATAGATTTATTGATTAGTTGATTTTCTGTATTATCAGTCCATCCTCAACTTTTTTCATATCTCCGAAAAAAAGTTCATATCTCTCGTACTGTGCATCATTTGTTTCTCTCTTAATACATCGGAAAACCTTCTTGAAGCATTTCACTAGCATACAGAAAAATCAATAATATTATCTTGGCAAAAACATCAAACTTCTTAAAGCATATATAACATTGACTTATGCGAACCAGTTATTGGGGTTCAACCAAATAAACCAACTGTAGGGAATCACATCACTCACACCTGTTCAATAAACTAAAAAAAATTTTCAACCCAAATAATTTAATTCAACTTTCCTTTTAACGTCACCATCAGTTTAGTATTGGTGATGCTTGTACCATATTTTAATTATATTCACAAATTCAAATACAATTTTATAAACTTGGGATAATGTAAATAAGTGTGTTTCTTTAATATACCATGTGTTACTTTCAAATCTTCATGTTGAATCACCACTGTATTAATTAGTAAAAGTAAATTTTATTACAATAGATCTTGTTTGTAACCATTTAGAAACCTTAAGTTTGTAAATATAATATAATCCTTGTGGTACTGTCCATAGCTTATGAGACAGTATGTTTGAGAAAACATCATAAGAAACAATTCAATGAGTGCCCTTTTTTTTTTATCTAGATGTTATACTAGCACACCCAACTCTGTCACATAACTACATGTTTTGTTGTACTCCAAAATATCTCCTGTTATTACACTCTTTACCAATTTTAAACCTAGGGAGAGTCAGTAACCTTATTGTTCTTTTTATCAGCTCATGATGAGCGTCTTAAAGAAGAAATGTCAGTTTGCATATAGATATTATATTTGCACCATTGTTACCATCCTTACTTAGAATGCCTCTTCTTTACTGATACCTTACTAGATGTATTCTATCAATGGTTCTGGTGTGGATGTTCTTAGTTACTTTTATGTTATTACTAATATATTTATTTTAAACCTTCTAATTAGTTTAACATATTGGCTATCAGTATTTTATTACCATCCTCTGATGCATACCGAAACCTGGGAGCATCAGTAGTATGATGTATATGTGTGTCTGTTATGATTATTACTATACTTGTGGGATTAAAATTAAAAGCAGAAGTAGAATACACCATCATGACTCTAGTAATACCTCTTTGATAACTATACACACTGTCCTTGCCAGCAACCAATCCCTGGTAACCCTCATTCACTATAAAAATATGAAAACTTAAAAAACAAAAATGACTTCTTCAGTTAGTGAGTGTATGGGAAACTTGGTCACTCATGGGGATCATTGATTTACACCTTGTCCACAACCCGCAGGGACACCACTAAGGGTATCCCCCGATTCCGTGGACCTCTTCTTGCCCACAACCCGCAGGGACACCAATAAGGATGCCCCCCGATTCCGTGGACCTTGTCTTGGTCTGTGTGGGGGCCCTGGACAGGCCCATCATCAAATAAGTTTATTAAGTTAGAATCACAGTCACAATATTTATCTGCATCAGTTTCTATTTCTTTCAACTGATATCACCACCAGGTCGGAAACCTTCTTGCAGTGAGACGCATTAATTCAATCGGTTTGTTTCACAGGGACGGGTCTTGCCTTTGATCTACGAGACCTTTAATTGTAAGAATTTTCTCACCATTGCATAGTCTCCAGGCTGGACCTTATAACAACATCCCTTCATAAGCTTGTTTGCTTTTCTGGTAAAGTATTTAGATGATGTGAGAATTAGAGTGACAAGTCTGCTGCTGGATGTTGAATAGGGATTGATGGTCTCCCAAAAAAATGTATATATCAATTAAAATAATGATCTTATAAGGGGACAGGTTCAGTGGCTGCTGAGGAGTAGTGTGAATGTCATACAAAACCGAAGACAAAACTTCAAGTCAACTCATGGTAATTTCCACACCCACCCTAAATAATGTGTTCTCAATGTGCATTTGTTAACATGTTCAATTTTGACTAAAACCTTTTAGTGAATGGTGAGTGCAACCAACCTTCAATAACCATACATTGATTTATTCCTTAGAATACCTTTCCTGTCAAATATGTACCTCTATAATTTTTTTTTTTTTTACTACCATATACCTTATGGGATAAAATATCTGAACACAAATTTCTCAATACATTTCTTTGCTGTAAAGGATGCTGTACATGGGACAGCTGGGATGTTCCTTATAATCAAGATAACATATCAGATACCATTTAAATATAATGACAATTTTAAATGCATGTAAATTCCCCAAAAAATATTTTTAACCTTAGGAATGGACCAGTGGTAGGAGAAATGTTTGATGGTTCTATAGGAATAATTTTCCTGAGTTCATTCTTCTACAGATGCGTTTGGGCCTCTGCATAAGATGAAATCAACATACATGCCCTCTCTCTCCTTACATGGGTCATCCCATGGGCAGCTTCCGCATATGCCAGGAGGAGGGGTTTTGAGAGCTACTGGTCTGCCCCCACCATCTTTACATAGGCCATTAGCCTTTTAACTGCATCCATCCATCATCCATTGGCACATTCCTTTTAAATACACAACTCTTGATGTTTTATAAGATTCTGCTGGTCAATTGTAAAAACATTAAATTGTATAGTGGTGTGATTCACAACAGTGGCCATCTTATTTTTGTTACCAAGTGCAACAAGATCACTTTATAACATGTGAGCTTGACACTTAACAACTACTGCCTTTGCAGGGAGTTGCACAGCCTCAATGAGCTCCTTTACTTGCTGTGATATTAGCGTATTATATCATAGCAAAATCACGATGGAAAATGAGGATATCTAAATCCAATACTACCGCATATCCCGTATATGGCCATCCTGAGTCTCCTTGTTGGTGACAACTACAATCTTTGTAGATGGTAGTGGCGTGTCAGAGATATCAGGTCTAATTGGAGAAATTTTGCTTTAAATATTCCTCACAATCATGTTCTAAATCCTGCCTCTCATCCATCCTCTGGGACTCCCGGGTCCCACCAGGTAGCAGAGTAGCAGGATTTAGCGTACCACACCTGACAATAGTCAGGTCATGTGGCGCTGGGAGAAAAGTTCCCAACGAGAGAACCATGCACTGGAAATGTGTCTTGTCCGTGAGGAATTCAGTAGAAAAGATGTAGCATTAGAGACACATAGTGTGCGGTGTTCTGTAATTTCTATACAAAGGCTGCAGCAGCCGCCACAGTCCTTAAACATGTTGGTAAAGCAGATGCCACTCGGTCAAATGTGCAACTGTAGTACCTGATGGGTCTATGTGAACCCCCATGTATATGTGTTCAAACTCCCAAGGCCGCTGCTTGTTGTTCATTACAGTAAAGACAGGTATATGATAAATCTGATATATCCAGTGCTGTGGTTTCTGTCAGTGCGTGTCTCAGAGCCTCAAATGAAGCAATGATGTCAGTATATTGTACTTTGTCAGCTCTGTGTCAGTCAGATTCAGTAGTAGTAATAGAAAAGGTGTCAGTAAGAGAATCCTGTAAAGAATTTAAACACATCATTAGATCATAAGCATATTGAATCAGCAATGTGGTAGGAATCATGCAACTCATTGTGGGACATAGTGGGACTGTCCATAAAACTTTGGCTTAATTAAGTCCACGTATATTGGACTGTGCAGTAAATAAATGTAGTAAGTCCTGACTATTTGCTATATGATTGTAAGAACTATGCAGATCATAAATCAATGATTAGATGACTGTATTACTTCCATAACTTTAAAGTGAATTGATTTACACTAAAAAAATAATAAGAATAATCGCATTGGGTAGATAACCTGCAATAACAGAGTGTTGCAAATACTATGGCTATTAAATAGTATGCGTTGTTGTAAAATCTGGAAAAAACTATTTCCTGTGGTCCATAGATGTTTAGAAACTTGTGACATGATTAGTAATGAAAAACTCATCAAAATCCTCTAACCCCGTGAGGGTCCTCATATCGGTTAGTGCCTTCTGACAGCAATCTCTCATGGATTCCTGTTAATAATACACAATTTCTTCCAAACCACTCTGAGAAAAAAAATAATCATTAAATCATTACAAATATTTGAGAGAATATCATGATTAGTTGTACAGCAAATGCGATTACTAATAGCAGTACCTAGTAGTGCTGCACCTAATTGTGACCTCCATTCCTTATTTGTGGGCTCATATGCATGACCAATGGATCTAGTAAAGTGGCAACATGCAATCAGATAAATCAGTAAGCATAAAAATGCAACTCAATATGCATCTTATAATAATCACTATAAAATCTATATTTTCCAATAAGGGCTTTGATAAGGATTCTGCAGAGGTACCTGCAGACTCAATATTTTTTCTAAATAATTTCTAGTGGTTCAGTAATAATAATAATACTAATATTTTTTTTAAAACACTTGCTTTTTCTGTGCAAAATGAAATGCATCAATTTGTAAATTAATCTTTTCTCTGGAATGGTCACACCTCTATTGGCTGGGATTTAATTAAAATAAAACAAGCAAAAGCAATAGCATTATTAAGCTCAGACATCATATTAGCATTTGTCATTTGGAAAAAAAAATGGCAGTTTTTAAACAGATGTTGACAAAACAACATTATCACTTGAGGGAAGCAATGGGGAGGGGGCTGGAGGTCATCCTTGGGTATGGCTGATCACTGTCCCATACAGAACATTGCAATAACTTTAATCTATTCATTGTGCTTTTTCAAAAGGGTAAACAATATCTTCAATTCTAAAATCGTTCATGTCCTTGTTATGGAAAACAGTTCTGTGACACTCCTTGGATATTTCACATTATTTAGGAATAAAACTTTACTCTCTTATCAATCTCATTAACCATTTCCTGCCTTTAATCTCCTACAGAGTTATTTCTGATGTTACTCTCACCTCATCACTGGAAAAAAACTTCTTCCCTTCTGCTTTTTAAAAAATAAACAAAAAATTTCAAAATTATTCTTTTTTTCCCCATTTTTTTCTTTTTCTCCCTAAGGCTCTAAAAGACATATCACCTCTCCTCACTTCTCACTGAACAGAATAAACCCCTCAGTGGGACAGTACAATCTTTCCAAACATATGTGGGTTAGTGGGATATACTATCTCAATTCTTGAAGCTTTCACCACCTGTCACCAGACCATTGCGCGTTCACTCTCATCAAATAATCATTATCTCACAGGTGCATCATCATCGCCAGTTTCAACTAACTATGACCAGCACAGTATTTTCTATTCCTTCTCACTTGCTCACACTAGTCACATACTCAGAACTTTCTGTGATCCCATACAAATGCTTAAAACAGTGTTACCTCTTTCAAAGACAAAAATGTAAATAAAATAAATGAAAAATGTCCCCAAAAAACCTAACCTTGCGTTATGTGTCTGTCACTGTTATCACACCTACGCCTTCCACATACTGTCCTCTGTTACCAGTATAGTGGGCCACCTACTGTCCATCTCTGTTATCAGTATGGTGTTTTATCTACTGTCATTCTTTGTTACCAGTAGTCACGTGTCCCACCCCCACCCTTTGTTCTCTTATTATTTTTCCCCATATATTCTACCTTGTACGTAGGTGGCAGATACCCCCTGTGAATCTCGCTACCGGTCAGCACTCTTCACAGGAAAAAATCAACTCATCAAATCAGAAAAAAATTATATACAATATGTCATTCTTTGTTACCATATCTGCACATTGTCTAAGCGATCATTACACGATTAGATCACTATCTCCCCTTGTTATCTAGCTAACTGTGGCCACAGTATTAACCCCTTAAGATACTCTATAAATTTAGTACCCTCCCCCTTTCAAAACAAACAAAATTAAATTAACACAAATCAAAAACAAAACAAAAATTGGCTTAAAGAAAACCCCACAGCCTTGAGTCAGTTATCACTGATTACCTTCCATTCATAAGAATAAAAATAAACCCAGGACTTATCTGCGCATTACTCAAGGTATATCTGATTCAATATATGTATCCAGATCAAACAAATAAGCAATAGAAATTGCCAACAGAAAACATGGTCTAATATATCAATATGAACCTTTAAGAATAGATGTTATATTGGACTTATATCTCATCGATATATATCACTTTTCTTATCCAAAATGTATTACTCATTAAATGAAAAAAAACATTGAATTCACATGATCATTTCCTGTTTCTTCACCTAACATGGACAACTCCTTATCTCGCATTACATCAACTGAATCCATCACTTTAGAGTTTCCAACTCACAGCTGCTTTGTTTAATAGACCAAAAAATTAAATCAAAAACCCATAGCAGAAAAACAGCAGTCCTACATTACGGACTTCATCTCCGCAAGACAAGAGACCAAAAAACTTTACAATGAGATAAACTCGATCTTACTTTCTTTGTTATAAACAATATTCCAATTAACTTTATTTATTCTGGTGGTAAAAATGAACTGTTACTTGGCTTACAATATTAGCGTCTACTCCTTTAAACTCTGTATTTTAACTGACCTCTGTCTATGGATATAAAGAAATTATCTCAAATTGTTATTGTAATCCGACTGCTTGCTAGCTCTAACAATGCAACGTATACTTAATTATTTATTAACATTTTCTTATATAAACCACATACAGTAGACAATCCGGGGGTTTCCAAACAATACAGATTATGGATAAATCATGCATTCCATTTCTTCCACATGTTGCTGGCCAGTCAACCAGGAAGAATGTAAATACACAATCTCCTATCTCTAATCACCAAATTATAAGCACGGGAAAACCTACAACAAATATATGCAACTTCTTTAAAATTTATAGATTGGACAAACAAAGAAACTCTAATTATCAAAACAACCGCTACAGATTAGTTACTTCAGCAATATCCTCAGCAGACAATATACACCAAACAATCCAACCGCGGTCAAAAAATAAAAACAAACAAAAAAATACTGTCATTTAAAGAATATTTTTTTTTTTTAAAAGTAGAAAATTTATTGCCAGCATAACCTTTATACCAATATGCTTGCTATAGTCTGCATGCTTTGCAAATAAACTAAAGAAATACCCTTCCTGACCCAAGCAATGTTGTTTACAACTTCTTGCCAAGTTTCTCGCTGCTCTCCTTATCTATTCTCTGACACAGAGAAGAAATGGGCGATGCGGGGGGGTTTAGCAAGCTGACAGTCTGCAAAATGCAGCGTTGTCTTTCCATGCCTTAAATTACGATCTATTTGTTTTATAATTAAATAGCGAAGTTTATTTTATTAACAGTTTCTTATATAGCGCAGCATATTCCGTTGCGCTTTACAATAGCAGACAGTGATACAACAAAACAGGGTATTTACAGACAGTCAAAATGTAGGAGGGCCCTGCTCGCAAGCTTACAATCTATAGGGAAATAGGCACTGATACATAAGGATATATACTGTATTCTTTATTGCATCGATTCCACCAGAATGCAAGGTTCTATGACTGGTTCTGGAATTTGATAAGATTGCCTGAAGAGATGAGTCTTCAGGGAACGCTTATAGGTTTGGAGACTGGAGGAGAGTCTTATTGTGCTTGGGAGGGCATTCCACAGAGTGGGTGCAGCCCGAAGAAAGTCCTGCAGTCGGGAATGGGAACGGGTAATGAGTGTGGATGAGAGACGCAGATCTTAGGAGGAGCGTAGAGGTCGTGTTGGATGATATTTTGAGATAAGAGAAGATATGTATGTTGGTGTAGTTTGGTTTATGGCTTTGTGTGTAAGTAAAAGAATTTTGTATTGAATACGGTAGAATACAGGTAACCAATGAAGTGACTGACAGAGTAGCTTTGCAGACGATGAACGTCTGGCTAGGAAGATTAGCCTTGCAGCTGCATTCATAATGGACTGTAGTGGTGAGAGTCTGTATTGGGGAAGGCCAATAAGGAGACTATTGCAATAATCAATGCGTGAGATGATGAGAGCATGGATTAGAGTTTTTGCAGTGTCTTGTGTAAGGTAAGGGCGAATTTTAAATATGTTTTTTAGGTGCATGTGGCATGATTTTGAGACAGATTGAATGTGGGGTACAAAGGAAAGTTCTGAGTCAAGGATAACACCTAGGCAGCGAGCTTGAGAGGTAGGAGTGATTGTCATCTTCTCAACAGCGATAGAGATATCAGGTTGGTAACTACTATTTATTGGCGGAAATATAATTAATTCTGTTTTTGAGATATTAAGTTTGAGGTGGCGAGATGACATCCAGGTTGAAACAGCAGAAAGGCATTCAGAGACACGGCTCAATACAGATGGGGACAGGTCCGGGGAGGATAGGTAGAGCTGAGTATCATCCGCATACAGATGATACTGAAATCCAAAGGAGCTGATTAGTTTGCCAAGAGATGAGGTATAGATTGAGAAAAGCAGGGGACCTAAAACTGAACCCTGAGGTACTCCAACTGAAAGAGGTTGCGAAGAGGAGGTAGAATCAGAGAAACGAACACTAAAGGAGCGGTTAGAGAGGTAGGATGAGAACCAAGAGAGGGCTGTGTCTTTAAGACCTATGGATTGTAGTGTTTGTATGAGAAGTGTGTGGTCAACAGTGTCAAAAGCAGCAGAGAGATCTAGAAGAATTAGTAGTGAGTAGTGGCCTTTAGACTTAGCAGTGACCAGATCATTCACAACTTTAGTCAGTGCTGTCTCTGTGGAATGTTGGGCACGAAAGCCTGACTGATGCGGGTCCATTAAGTTGTGCGAGTTCAGAAAGTGTGTGAGGCGAGTATAAGCAAGTCTTTCAAGTAGTTTGGAGGTGCATGGAAGTTGAGAAATGGGACGGTAGTTTGAGAGAGAGCTTGGATCAGAATTCTGTTTTTTCAGAATCGGAGTAATAACTGCTTGTTTGAACAATGAAGGAAAGACACCAGTAGAGAAAGAGAGGTTACAGATTTTAGTTAAGATTGGAATGAGCACAGGAGACAGAGATTTACTTATTTGCGAGGGTATAGGGTCGAGAGGAGAGGTAGTAGAGTGGGAGGCAGAGAAAAGTGCAGATACTTCATCTTTATTTGTGGGATCAAATGAAGCAAATGCTTCAGAGGGCTCAGGTATGGAATTGAGCATATCACCAACTGAGTTGCAGCATACCAATTCATCTCTGATCTTGTCAATCTTATCCCTGAAGTAGGAAGCAAGATCTTGTGCATGGATAGTGGTTGGTGGCTTGGGTGAGGGAGGGTTGAGAAGGGATTTAAATGTATTAAAAAGTCGTTTTGGGTTAGAAGCTTGAGCAGAAATGAGAGTTTGGAAATATGTTTGTTTGGCAGTTTCCAGGGCATAACTATAGTACTGGTAGATATTCTTATATGTAAAGAAATCCATTGGACTGTGAGATTTACGCCATTTACGCTCAGCTTTGCGTGAGATATTTTGTAGGTGTCTCGTTAATTTAGAGTGCCACGGTTGGCGTCTAGGCCTACTTGGAGTGTGGTGGGTAACTGGAGCCACTTCATCCAGGGCTGTTTTGAGTTGCTTCAAGTGATATTGGATTAGCACACTTTAACAGATGTTAAGAAAGATAAGGGTACAAAAAAATGCACCGACTTTACAATTTTTTCTACACATTTTTTTTATTTTTTTTTAAATAGCTAATTTTTTTTTTTCCTCTCAAACTTTGATTTTCTCAACTGATAAAATGTGAAAACCAACATCATTGAATCTCGCTGGGGCCTCCAACTGATAAACCAGATATATATCTGATAAGATTAGATATGATTAATAACCCAAACCAAATATATTTACTTTATTACCTTTAAATATAACGGCAACGCTGAAATGATTGCACACCCACACAACCTTATTATAAAATGTATGACAATGCTTTACTTAAAGAATAGCTTCATTACAGGTATTTGCAAATGCAGACTAACGCAAGAAACATAAAATTGATTAGCTAATACTTAAACAGTAATTCTAAATCAAATCAAAATGGACACCTTTCAAGGACAGTGATCAGCCATGATTAAACCTCCTTCATAATTACCTCCAGCCCCCCGTGCTTGCGTGTTCTTCCTCAAATGCCTTCTCCCTCCTTCTATCACTCTGATATTTAAACCTTTATCACATTAATTAATTAATTAATTACTCATAAGCATTGAGTCTTATTGGAAAGCTCTGCTTTCAATCATGATGTCATAATTAACCCAACACCCAACTTCAGTGGCCTTGTGGGTCTACGCATGTGTGGCCTTGTTCCCATCTTATTCAGTTTGTGGAGACTAGCTTCCTGTCCTTGCTACATTATACTGTCAACATCACATTCTTAAGCTTCTAAAACCAAAAACAATATTCTATAAGAAATCACTTTTACAGCTCTGTTCTGAATGATCAGCCATTTTATAATATTTATGCAAGTCATGGTTCAACAAAATGGCTGCTGCTTCTAACATATTAAAACTGTTTAGCGCAAAGGGAAGGCCTCATACGCAGTGAATAGTACAGTGTGCAACAAGCTAAAGTCATCTGCAGCAATAATAGCGGCAGTCAGGAAAACAGAATATAATAAAAGCATAGATTTATTGATTAGTTGATTTTCTGTATTATCACTACCAAAGGGGGGGGGGGGGGGGTCAAGGAGCAGCACGGCACAGATAAAAATGTCTGTTGATCTCATACTAGTGTGCGCAGGTTGAGGGACACCTTTGAGTTGAGGATGCTCCAAATATCTGTGAAATGTCCAAACAGAAAATGCTATGATCTCTGAAAACGATTCACAATCATAACCTATATGTTATTCTTAAGTGTTTTAGTAAGCTTTGGATTTTTTTGGGGATTAAAATACAATTGATCTCGCATGTATTCCCCTGAGACGCCACACGTCCAAACCACCCCCCCCCCCCCTCCGATTCCCCTTGTTAGCATGTGTAATGAGAAAACATCCCCTCACATGCCTCCACTGCAGAAGGAATCGTTTGATGGTCGCCGAATTTGCAAATAGAAGTCAGCCAGGACGAAGACGGGGAAGGTGGCTGAGATCCTCTGACGTCAGTTGACCTCCGTCAGCAGGCATTAGCCTGCCACATTCCAAGCATTTTCATGGGGACGCCCATAAAAACGCTGGTCGTTCCACCGCCATCCACCCCTGCCCCGATGCTTGTGAACGGCACAGCGACTATGCAAGTTACCGAAGCCCATAATAGACTATGTGCATGTGCAGTCCCCAAAATATGGGGACTTGGCCGAACTTGTTAAATAGCGAACAAACTAGAATCACCCCCTTTGTGTGCAATATTAATATTTGTGTGGAGAACGTTAAAAAAATCCTTTGTGGAATAAATAAATGGTGTATTTACTGTATCCTAAGCGACTAAAATATACACTGCCGTGATACAGCTATCCAACCATGTGTCACCATAGAACGTTGCAGTGATCTGAATGCAATGCAGGAGCGCATGTACACATGCACCTATGTATTCACTTTACATGGAGGACTCAGTTTAAATTGTAGTGTATGGCTTTAGAAGAATTTGTGTTGAAGTTACAGTCAGCTTATGTAGGAACTGGCAGCAGGGCCGCCAAGAGAGGGGAGGGTAGCAGGTACAAATTAGCTGGACATTTTTGAGGTGCCTTGCATGCAAAATCCTATGCTTGATACATCCTGTGAGAGACTTTGTCCAAATGTACAGTACTAAGCTTGAAAAGTTATAAAATGGAGAGTGATAAACCACCAGCCAATCAGATCCTCTCTGCTATGCCACAGGCGGTGTTTGAAAAATGGCAGTTAGGGGATGATTGGTTGGTGGTTTATCACTTTCCATTTTATCACTTTTCAAGACTTAGTACATCTTAAGGTGCATACACACTGTACATTTTTTTCGACCAATTTCATTGAAAGACATTTCCCTTGAACCCGGTGTCCTGGACGAAAGATGTTGACGACAGACGAAAGATCTAGATATCGTTTATAGGCTATTTTTGAAAGCCATCCAAATTGAGCTGCACGCACAGTTGACGAACAATCTTGATGAACAACTGGCGGGTACGTGCATCATCATTCGTTGTTCATCGCAGTCATACTGAAAGATATTTTGACCAATTTCGTTCAGAATGGCCGAAATTAACGAAATGCACCTTAAGAACCCCCCTAAAAAAAATGAAATAGTGCAGAATAGTAAAGTAGTAAATATCTTTCTAAAACTGGCCTCAGTCACTTATGCTAAAACCAAACACACTTCATTTTTTTATGTTGTAGTAGGACAGGTAACTGGTAAATTGGAAAACAAGTAGAAATGACCATAGTAGAACGTGTACTGGAGCCACGGGGTATAGTAGACGCTATTCTATGCACGTCACTGTTTGTGCCATACAAGTACACAGCTTAGGATATTAATTAGTCATTCAGTGATCTATTAACCTGATCGTGTGAAAGCAAACCAGTCCCAACAGGGCAGGATACTTCCTTTGAATATGTGAAATCTACGTACAGTATGTCACAGGAAGGACACATGAATATTCATTGGCTTTTTAGCCTAAAGTAACTAATTCATCCTAATACTTCCTGGTGAGGATCCCTGTCCTCGTCTTATGATTCAAGCAGACAGAATGTCTCTTAGCCTAGAGTCTATGTAATGATCACACTTCACCCATACAACCTCTACTTGTTGTGCTGGTAGACGCTACTTGATGTCAGTGCCGGATTAACATTAAATCTCAACTGGAATTGCGCTAGTAATTAAAATGTTGCACCGGCTTTTGAGCCACTCATAGTTTGTGTATTGTTAGCCAATCAGAGCGGCTGCCGGTACACGAGCTCTGATTGTCTCACCAGCCTGTTATGGATTTTAATTGACTGCCGCCATCCTGCATTGAAGAAGCCTGTGCTTCAGGACCTGCGGCAGGAGTCCGGCAGTAAGTGAATGGAGGGGGGATGGGGATGGGGGGGCCCTGAGGGTCCCGGACTGGAAATCAGTCCCGGGTCCCCAAAATTCCTAGTGGCAGCCCTGGCCCTCGCTCCAACGCTAGTTATTAACTAAGTGCCAAAATAAACTTATTTAAATATCAAGAAAACAATAATTGTGGAAACAGATCTGTCTAGGTCCTAGGAATGGGACGCTATCTCTCACTCATGTTTTAAAATATCTAATTGTCTTCACCATTCCAAAATGTTCTATAAGCTCTGCCATAGGGCGTACTTCACCCCTCAGCGGCAACACAGACTTTGGCCTTCGGTTTCTAACCTTCGTTGGAGTGGATGCGGCTGTATTGGCTCTATCTATTTACTTCTAACAACGATACAGCGCTCTGATTTCTTAAATATCATATTCTGTTTTCTTGATTTAATTGTAACTGCTTGTTACTGTATATTGTATTAGTGTGGATTTACGAAGTAATTGTGGTATATTTTGCTGCTTGACTTAGAATTTTGCGCAAGAAAATAAAGTGATTGGAAAGGTAAAGGAAACTGAAGATGAAAGGGTTAGGGGCCCAGGTAAAACAGCAAGTATACACTAATCAATATTCTCTCCAGCAAAGCCATGTACACCCATAATGCTGTTCACAATGTTTTAATGGAAAATTAACCAAAAATGGATGCAACGGGGTTCATGTATTGTTGAACAATTTTGCGTTTTGAACTAACTCAGAAAGAGGTACAGTAGGCCAGGAAAAACACATTTGTATTTATTATATTGGAGGGCACCTGGTGAAAGGCTTGGCGTGTTGGATGCCATATACGAGGGCGGATCAATAAGTACCTGTGTTTGAAGACATGTGGCGTTGCTGAGGAAAGTTGGTATTGCTATCGTCTACTACCATCTTTCAAACAACATCAAACCAATTTTCAGATTGATTCATAGGTTAGTTTTTTTTTCCCACCACGACAATGCCACATCTCACTCGAAATGGGTGCTGCCAAATTGCATGAATTTTTTTTTACGCACGCCACGTTTTGAGGTTAGGGAATAGAAAGAAGTCACAGGGAGCCAAGTCGGGGGAGTACAGTGGATGCCGCAACAATTCAGACTGTTCGCCGGGTGTATGAACCCAAGGCTGCGGCCGGGGGGTGTGGGGCGCCGCCTTATAGTCGCACCCATGGGAACGCCCAGGGTTTCATAGGTGTTCCCATGTAAATGCTGGGCGTTCCTATGGTTATCAGGCCGTTGGTGCTGGGGGCGGGCAGCTGACATCAACGGATGTCAGCTGCCCGCCTAGTTCCTCCCGAGGGTGCACAAAATCTAAGTGACCTGAGAGTCACATAGCTATGTGAATGGATGTTTATATTAAACATCCATTCAAAGGCCCAGCGTGCAAACACATGCTGCAAAGGGGGGGGGGGGGGGGGGGGGGGGGCGGTTCTGGTTGACTTGCAAGGGTGCGAATTCGCATCTGAGCGAATCAACCAGAATAACCACCATGGTGTGTATGTGTAGAGGCACAGATGTGACTGGGGCACAAGGTATCAGAAATGCATTGTAAACTTGCAGGGTGTTCCGATGCAGTGACTTGGAAGGGACTATTCAGACGAATGGAGATTGTCTTTATTATGTCCTGGTTGTGTCGCTGAAATGGTTTTGGAAACAGGCGCTCACAGGGGAGGCCATACCCAATAGGGAATCTGTGCAATACTAGTATTAGCATACAGCGACAGAGAAAACTGCAAAATCATCCCCTGCAGCATGCGACCCCGAATCAGCTCCATAGCTTTTCAGAATAAAATTTGTACTTGAACGATATAACATTATTTTTTGCTTCTTCTTATCCTGAATTAACCTTTTACATGTAATATGGTAGAGCCATAAGGAAAAACATTATGAAAACTAGAATCCCTGTTATCACTTATGGGCATGTTGCGCACTCAGTTCCGCATGTATTAACTAATGGGCCCAATCATTATTATGAGCCTAATATGACTGCCCCATATTCAGAATTCTGCTTGCAAGATCTGATTCCATCAGTAGACGACATGAGTTCCTGATGGCTGGCTCCGCCCTATTGGAAGGAGTTCTGGAGAGCCAAGAGCTAGTCTAAATAGATCCATCCGCCTTTCAGCAACCCCTCTGTTACCATGGATGCACACTTACACTGCCCACCTTGAAAAAGCTGCTGTAGCCAGCGAAACGTGTAGGTGCTTTTCAAAAGGGACCTCAGATCGCTTTAACCCCTTGCCAGACGAATTCAACCTTCCAACGCTGTGGATCTCTAAAGGTACATCCAATCCTCCACTTGGGACATCTGTCTCTCAGGATAAAGTGGACTGCTCCATCTACCATTATCCGTGGCACAAGACCATCTTGGAGGCACGCTACCTCCTAAAAGGCCCGGCATTCCCTGTGGAAAAAGTGGTACCAGCACCGGAGTGTTTGCCTCCCTCTCTAACATAAGAAAGATTGGATTACAATTACTGACTATACCTACAGATCCCTACAAAACCCACTTGGGTAATTTCCCAGGACTGGCACGTCATTTCAACTACAACGGGTGACTATCGATCTCTTGTCCGTGTTTCTTAATTCCTGATCTTTATATTTTATAATTAAAGTGTTGCTTGTATACACACCTGACCATCTCTGATCAATTTATAATTTCAATGTGATTTGAATGTGATTTAGTGTTAGCGCAATCGACCACTCTTCATTTTACTGTATATTGTATTGGGGGTGACTCCCACTTTTTTTTACATTGCTGCTCCTAGCCAAGAACACCCATACGAAGTGCCTTTTAATTGATATCGTTTTCTATATCCTCCTTTTTGCTGCAAAGTACAAACTGTTTCACTGCTGGTTATTAGCGGGTACACAGTGATAGGACTCACAGGACAGCTGCTTTTTTGAGTTGATATACTTAATTATCAGTCCTTAGTAGTGAATAAGCCCCTAAATTTGATCATGACATATAAGCACCATACAATACTGAGGGTACCATCGAGTGTGCATACGCCAGAAAAGAAGCATTCCACATTGAGGGATGAGATGTACTATGCCCAGGGGCGCCGACAGCCCCCGTAGAAAAAATTTAACGAGGAGAGAGAGAGGACAGGCTGCTGCTGCAGCTGTCTGTCTCCCCAGCTCAGCACACAGCACTGAGCAGCATGTGTTGAGTTGGGGAGAGAGGCCGTGCTGCGGTGGCAGCTTGTCACCTCTCTTCCTACTGGCCGGCTCCCTGAAATGGGGGAGCGGGATCCAGCAGACCTGGGCCCGGGGAAAAAGTACCCGCCCCTCCTCTCTACACCACTGTCTATGCCTTAGAGAGCAATAAAGTGGAGAGCAAATAATGTACCATCTAGCTACTAACTTTTGTTTTACAGGCTGTGCTTGAAACATTACAAGTATGAGCTGATTGGTTGGTACTGTGTCTCTCTCCAAGGCTTAGTAAATCTGCTCCTGAAACATAAGTTATTAAAGCAAGTCACCTTAACACAATCCACAAGTGTGATTCACATTTTTCCAGGTTTTCACCAATTTGCTCATATTCCAATTCAGTGGTGTAACTATAGGAAATGCCTCTGGTCATAGACAGCCTCTTCTGAGCATGCTCCAGTCTGGGCAAAGAGGTTAGAGCAGCACAACTTGCCTCAACCCCTCTCTTAATGTACTTTTCTATGAGGTTTGGTGATACAAAGTTCTCCACTTGATTGCGGTCTTCTAAAGGCTTCAAGTCTTATTTCTACTTTCTGCATCTTTTGTTGTACTATATAAAATGCAATAATTTCTAGGTATAATGGTGTAACTGACCTTCTCAGTCACTAACTCATTGCTCATTTCTACAGACAGGGGGCTAATGATATTCATCAGTTGTACAGACAGGTCATGCTGGCGTATTTCAGCTGACACCACAGGAATGGGACATTTCATCCAGGTGTTCTACTGGAATCAGACAGTGGGAGTTATTACAACCATTAACTGCATGTTTGCCATTACACGCGGCATCCCTGCTAATCAACACATACCCTTAATTGGTCTAATAGCATCTGCTCCTGCTGTAGGTTTTGAAACAAAGCAATTCACACCTTTTGCTTGTCTCATCCCCTCGCTCCTCCGATACAGCACCGAGGTTGAGTAGAATGAAGTGATCTGTAAACATGTAGGTATTTATAGCATCTGCTAGTCCCATAAAACTAATTAGATCTGTGCCAGAGGCTTATGGACGACCACAATATTCGGATACTGGGTTATGATTGATCTGCTCCATCGAGCACAACCTGTAGGAACATCGAACAATAAAATAGTAGCAACATTTTTTATTATTTTTGAATTTGTAGAGTCTGTTCTCAGCCTCTTGCTGATCCCACTTTATATATGTTTTCTTAATTATATTTGGATCTGATGCCAAGTGGAGCATAGGATATGGTAGAGCATCTGGTGTACAATTGATTGGTACAATGGGCCGGTAGGCTCCAGAATCTTGGGTAACACTCCTGTTAATGGCTTAGACCAGACACCTCACAACTGTATGATACTACAACTTCTACTTTTAATAATGTCTTGGCTGAGGTCAGGGCAGGCAGCAAACAATAGTCAGGGCAGGCAGGAGCCAGTCCATGTGAAAAGTCAGGGGAGCAAAAAAAGGACCAAAAGACCAGTGAGGTATAGAATCACATGAAAGCAAAGAGCGATGTACCTATAACAAACAGTAAAAAAGACTTAGGGGGTTATTCAGACTTGATCGCTGCTCTGCTAAATTGCAGAGCCCTGCTGTCAGGTATACGCCACCCAGAGAGAAATCACGCCCCCTGCAAGCCTGGGAATTGCTTACGGCTTTCTAAAAGTAGCTGGATCGGCGATAAGCCGCAAATCTATTCTCAAGCCGCTCACCATAGAATGAGTTCTCCAGTGAGTGCAGTCTGTGCGCAGCCCAGGACTTATTTGGCGGCTGTGATAGAAGCAGTTGGATCAGGGAAGGAACTGACAACACACGGCTTAAGGGCCCCATACATCAGCAATTAATTGTGACAATTTTCAGATATGGAGATGATTGCCACAATTAATTTTAGATGTGTGGGCTCCACCTTTTGGCAATCCCAATCAAAATCGCCAATCGATTGCTTAATCAGGTTTTTAAACATGTTTAATAATCTGGTATTATCTGCAGATCTTTTTTAGATGTGTGGGCATTCCCAATTCGTCTTCTTCATCTATTTACATTATGAACAGCTGAAATGACAATCGATTGGGCAATTTCCAGATATGAAGATGCAATCTTTAGATAGAAAAATCTGCCGATCACTGAAATAAATCTGTAATGTGTGGGCAAAGTCAGATAGATTGTAAAATCCATTTATCTGGCCAAAATATCCCTATATCTGAAAATCCATAAATTGTGATTGCTGATGTATGGGGCCCATTACACTCAAACACCTGGGCACACCTGGCTCTTTCCTGGCACTCCCTGAAAACGTCCGGTTACCACCCCGAAATGCTGGATTTCTGTCAATCAACTTGCGCACGGGCAGCGATAAAAATTTAACAGGATTTTATCGCATCATGGCCTTGCGCATGCACGCTGCGATCCATACTGATGGGCAGTCTATCGGTAATCGCTTGGCCAGGTCTGAATAGTCAGCCGGGTATGGATCATTGAGTCGGCCCAAGTTAGGGTGACATGCATTGGGTCGACCACTGAAGATCCACAGGCCTTAGGTTGGCACCTGAAATAGGTAAGCATGTCTAAGGTCGACAGGGTTGGAAGGTCCACACAAGCATTAGGTTGAGAATGGCATGGTCGGCCAACGGTAGGGCATGAAATACCGCCTGTCGGATGTCAGCTAAAAAAAAAAAAAAAAAATTAAAAAACTTCTGTTGACAGTTTGACTGTCGATCTTACCATTACTGACCTTAGCCATGTTGACCTATTTCAGGTGTCAACTTAAGGCCTGTCGACCTTCAGTGATTGACCCAATGCATGTTGACCTTAATATGGCCAATCTATTGCCCTTATCCCAGTCATTCGATAACAAGTTCCCAGTCAATCGCACAAACCACTTTGGATTCAGGTAACTTATACTTTCAGACCGCAAATGCAGGGTCGCACCAGGACTTTGAAACGGTTCAGTCCTGGTGCGACCCTGCATGTGCCGTCTGTTAGATCCCATCAGCGAACCAGCAATATTGCCGGTTGGCTGATGTCATGTGGGGGCGCATCGGAGCATCATCATCGGGGAGCGGGGGAGGAGGCTGCTCCAAGTGCTGCCTCCTCCATAGTGTGAACGGGAAACTGATCGCTCGACCCGATTAACCTGTTCACACTGCACAGCAACACAGCAATGAACCGGTAAGAACCCTTCTTTCTACCCTGTTTGTATTGCCGTGTTGCTACCGCTTAGCTGTAACCGGTAACCCTTTCACATCGCACCAATTACCGGGTCGAACCGGCAAGAAATCGTTGTGGACCCGGTAATTAAGTGCAATGTGAAAGGGGTATTAGGAGTTTCTGGTAAAGCTCCTCCTGTTTTTGATGTCTGCCAATTACTTTCATGATTAATAAGTCACATTCAGCAGCTACACAGGGATGATTACGTATATAAGCCTCAAATAGCAATTTTCTGTCTTCCTAAACCAGCTTTGGCACAATGCCTCCAATTGATTAGACTCCCTAAAATAAACACGTTTTGTTGCGCAATACAATGTGATATTAAAATCCAGTTAGCGGATGTTTAAATGTTCTGTATTTCTGCAAACACCGGTTCATGTATATTTTATTTCATACACGGCATAAACGCAGCTGTATCAGCATGATGTTCAGAACCTATTTTGTGAAACTGTTTTCAAATTAAAATAAGGACTCCGGTTAATTTAAAATATTTCTTTATGAAAACAATTATCAAAGGCCATTTATACAAGTAATTTGTTCGGCAGGCTTTTATCCCGGGCGGTGGGATTGCTGTGATTGCTGAGGTGGTATTGCTATGATTTCTTTTATTAACGAAGATCCCAAGATGAACTTCAGGGTAAATCATTTTTTTATTTTAATGGGAAAATGTATCAGGCAAAATATGAATAGGATATTGTATCTAGCACATAATGTTCTCTAGAGGCTGTGTTCAGAAAATGAATGGAAATACGTGGGGCTGCCATCAAACTTGCATAGCAATTCAGAATTTCAGTTCCAGCTATGGGAATAATGGAGCAATATAAATCAAAAGTTATGCAAAATATTCTGTGGTATTAACCAGCATTAGATTTCCCTTTTGTTTACTAACCGTTCATTAATTTCACATAAGGCAACATAATATACTAAGTAGTTATTGCAAATAAATGACATATTAGTGTCCTCTGATGGAGCATTGGCTGGTAGTATGATGTTACTCTAATTCAATAATGCAACCTTTAGGAGTTGTGAAAAGGTTATTGCATATGTTGTTTGTTCCGCTTTTGGAATATCGTGTGACGGATGTGCAAGGGTCGGTACGAAGCACATAGCACATATTACCTGTGGGCGGAATCTAAGGCGTTCTCCGAATCGTTATTGTACAGATGGAGCCCCTCTCATTCATTGCGGCTCTTGCCAGAATGTCCGTGATGGCGATCGCAGGTGGAGAGGGACTTCATTAGACTGGGACGCTCGAGCATCTCACACGCACGCGCGTCCCAGTCAGTGGGTGGGTGGGCGGCAGGAACCTGCCCATCCCTGCTTCAGGGAGACGGGCAGGGTTAGGGGGGGGGGATTGGGGAAGTGGTGTGGACCGGGGAGGCGGCGGGCGGCAGCCTCCAACAGCTGGGCATCCCCTGCAAGCATGAGCGGCCCTACATCTGTATGCGCTTCTCCCAGCTGCTGCGTACCACCTGCTGTAGTCTATAATAGTTGCAGTGCACAAGGGGCCGGATTCAGCGCCGCCCAGCTGAAAGTCCCCCCCCACCGACCAAATCCCCTCACTAGCATGTGAGGAGACGTGTATGCGAGCACATACTCTTGCATGTGTCGCTGACCATCAATGATTTTTTTTTCCTGTTCGCAGATAAAAGTCGTTCTGAACTGAACTGCCTCTCCTGGTTACAAATATCACAAAACTGCAACCACTGGCGGTAGACTGCGCAGGGCAAGGCCGCCCCGCATGGGTCCTGCCTAGTAACGTGCCTTCAAGAATTTGAGGACACATTGCTAAAGTGACCGGCCGCCCCCTGTCTGCACAGCCTAGCTGTGAAGCCATATGCAGACCAGCCATTTCCTTCCCGGACATGCCTGACATTCCACTCCCAGAGAATGCATTGCCACCCTTTATTGTGTAGCCACCACCCTCGTGTCAACTTAAACTGTGGCGGAGTATTCTGAATTAGCCCCCTTATTCAGAGATGCAAGCCTACTTTATTTATAAACAGTTTCTTATATAGAATCAGAATCAACTTTATTGGCCATGTATACTTGCATATACTAGGAATTTGACTTGGATTGCTGTGCAACAGCCAGTTTGGTACAGTTAAACAGTGACAGATATACGAACACATACAAGTATACGCCAGAAGTACCCTGGGGGATATAAATGCAGGGAACACATACCCGCTGAGCTGCACAGCGCCTAGGCAGCCATCAGTGGCGCCATTGGTCGTTGCAGCAGCCAGGTAGGTAATAATATAGTTACATAGTAGGTAAGGCTGAAAAAAGACTTGCGTCCATCTAGTTCAACCTGGTATAGATATCCATTGCTGATTTGGTAGGTTCTGGTATTTTACAGACAAATTATATTTCTTATTTGTACCCATGGATGTTTTTCTCCAGTAAATGTTTGTCCAACTTTGCCTTGAACGCATTTAATGAGCCAGCCGTTACCACCTCTCTGGGAAGAGAGTTCCAGAGTTTGACTGTTCTGACCGTAAAGAAATTCTTTCTACTAGCTGAATGAAATCTTTTTTCTTCTAATCTATACTCATGCCCTCGCGTCCTAGATTCCTTTCTAGTAGAAAATAGGGTGTGTGACAGTTCCTTATATTGGCCCTTGATATACTTATATTGGCCCTCGATATACTCAGAGAATATAAGCAGAGACAGTACAATTATCACACAGGGAACACATACTCACCAAGCTGCACAGCACCTAGGCAGCCATCTTGAAGGGCTCAACAGGCCATCTCCTGTAGGGAGAGCCAGCGTGGGTTATGGCAGGGGGGGGGGGAGTCAGTCAGTGAGGCCGGGGGGAGAGTCAGTGAGGGGGGTCCTACCGGCCTCTGGGTGTCCTGCCAGGGCCCTGTGGGTGTCGACCTAATGATTGCGTCAACTTAATGATCCTGTCTACCTTCCTGCATGTCGACCATAATGCAAGTCGACCTTAATGCATGTCGACCATCTGCTTGTAGACCTACAGTAGTGACCGTATCCAGTTAAAAAATGTGCGTCCTCATCTAATAAAAACTTCCTTTGATACGCACCAGAAAGGTATTTCATTTGTTACATTTTTTTTTCCAAAAGTAGCCCATATGTAATTTTCTGCAATTTGCGTGCCGTTAAAAATCTCCTTACTTTTTCATTATGGCTGCAATACACTTTCATGTTGCAGTGATTTAAGCTATAACAATGTGCATAATGTAGTCTTCAATTCATTTCAGTGTGGAGCGGAATTGTTGCTTAGATTGGATCCTTCATCTCAGCCTGTTATGTGTATGGCTCAGTAATGGAGATCTATGATGAATATGTTTTTCCGAACAACATTCTGTCTCTCTTTCCTATGATTTACTGCTTCCATCGTCACCAAACGATGTTTCACTATGTTACTTTTGTAATTCCTTCACTTCTCAAAGCCTCGTTACTAATATGACCTGATATTTCGGATTTTACACTGACTCATTAAATAGAGGATGTGTCTCATCCTGCTGCATAAATAGGATTTAAACTTAGCAACGGTCATTGTTTCGAATTCAGCATGGATCGCTAATTAGCGAATTTTCAGTTTGAATCAATAATGTAAGCGTAGCAGTCACAGTTTGATTGACAGGGAGGGGCGGAAACATGGCATTTTTTGGGTGTGTTTGTGAAAATGCAGGCATTCTCAGGCATTTTGGGGGTGGGTCGATGACTGCTTCCAGCCTGGTTCTTTAGCAGATTAGTGGAATCATGTCCATGGCTTACTCACTCTGGGGGTTATTTAGTAAGGATCTAAAAATCAAACTCTTTCTCTAATGGGCAAAACAATGTGCACTGCAGGAGGGGTAAATGTAACCCGGGCCGGCGCTACCTGCCAGGCTGTGTAGGCTCTCTCCCTGCTCTTCGACTCTGCTACTGTGTGCAGTGATGTACGGTGCTGCTGGCTGCGCCTGTTAGTGTATGACAGCAGCGGCGCTGGCAGCAGAGGAGAGAGAGAAATTAGATTGTTCCTTAAGATAATAAGGTAGTATGCAAAGTTTGAAGACGTTAAAGTGTTAGGGCCAGATGCACTAAGCTTCAAAAATGGTAAAATGGAGAGAGATAAACAACCAACCAATCAGCTCCTGCCTGACATTTTTCAAACACAGTCTGTGACATGGCAGGCAGGAGCTGATTGGCTGGCTATTTATCACTCTCCATTATATCACTTTTGAAGCTTAGTGCATCCGGCCCTTAGAGAGTTATCGTAGAACATGTATACACGCACATACACAAACCTCTTTCAGTTATACTTATGTAGATAGAGAGAGTTAGATTTGGGTGAGTTACTTTGTTTCTGTGCAGGACTGCTTTATTTTTGTACTGCAATTATTTTTTAGATCCTCTGGGGGAAATTTACTAAGATGAAATCGTGATAAAAATTTTTTCAAACACCGTCTGTGACATGGCAGGCATAGGAAAATACGATTTTTTGGGGGGCATTTACTATGCCAAAAATACGAATTTTCGTATTGGTATTGATGGGACATTCGTATTTGTATTTACAAATACGAATGTATACACCATCGATACAATACGACAGAAATCACCATTCAAAAGAATGGTGGTTCTGATGAAATACGGCCGCTAATTAGCGTAAAACGCCCGCAAATGGCCGGGCAAATACAACAGGAAAATACACTTTTTTGTCCTGTCGTATTTGCAGGCTTCAGTGTAAAAAAATAAAAATGAAAAATAAATGAAAAAAAACGGAGTGGGGTCCCCCCCACACCCGTAACCAGCACCAGGCTGAAAGAGCCGGGGCTGGTATTAAGAAATCAGGAAACCAACCAAATAGGGGTTCCCCGATTTTTTAAAACCAGCCCAGGCTCCAGGTCCGGGGTTGGTTCCCAAAAGGACAAAATGAGTAGGGGCCCCCCGTATTTTAAGAACCAGCCCCAGGCCAACCAGTCAGCAGGGTAATGCCACAGCCGGGTGGAGATTTTCTGTATACAGTATCTGTTCAAAACATGTCTTTTGTACAAACAATCCTTAAGGTGCCCATACACGCACCGATTTTCCCAGGGTGATGTATGCTATGAGATGCGTGCTCCGGCGGCATCTCATCGCACAGTACTGCACATACTTTTGTACTGTCTTTTGATCACATTGCATCGCATGCACAACGCATGCAATGCTATTTTAGCACAAAACGTGCCGTGTAATCGGTACGTCTATGGGCACCTTAAGAAACATTGTGTATAGATAAGGGATTCTTCTGTTTACATTTGTAAATATTTATTTCTGAATTTCTTTTCTACCATCGATCACTGTAATTGTTACCGTCGTTACCATTGTCATGGTAATATATTTTGTGTTTCAGTGACATTAATGTACATGTAAGTGGGTGAGTCCCTTCTAAACTGAGAGATAAGCAAATAACACTGTTAATTAGGTAATTTTCCATACATGACCAATCAGAGCAAAATCATTTATCATAAATAATACAGTACAATGCGGTCATGCACTGATCATGCTTCTCAAAAATAAACCACTTTAAAATGAATTAGCGCACTGCTGTCAAATGGGGATAGAACAGAACGTTTCATAATGGTTTCACCCTGTAGAACGGATCACTGAAATCCACAGGCAGATTCTCTACTTTCAAATGAATTACCCATTTATTTTCATCAGTATTCTTGTTGCTTAGTGCGGTGATGTACAAAAACAAAGGTTTTTTATGCAGAAATCAAAGGAAACTTTTAGCATTTATATAATTTGATGAGTTAATTAAGTAAAGGGGCCCATACACCAGCGGAGGTGATCATCCGGCCGGATACGCCGATCAACCGCCATCGATGATCGGCTATCTGTTCGTGGATTGGGGAAATTCAGCTTGTTAAAAAGTCCAGATTCCGCAACTTCCGACTGGATCGAGGGATCAGGATTTATACACGTTTAATATTCCCGGATCCCTGATGTAGTCTTTGCAATCATAGTTCAATTTAAGTTTGGGACACTTTCTTATCTCATCAGTCTCAAATTGGCTATGTTAACAGGGGCAAAAAATGGGCACAAAATATGGCCACAAAAACAGGCAAACATGGCCACCAATTCACCACAACCCTGTGAATTTGTGGCAATTTTGCAGATCCACAGGGTTTTCACAGATTCTGGATTTTTTGACATACGAAAATGCGGCACTAGGATTGAATAAGGCAAGTCAAATTTGGGGGTCAGGGATAGCGAAAGGGGGATGAGGGAGGGTGTTATGAATAGAGAGGGTGAGAGAAAGAGGGTGTCCGAGATAGAGAGAGACAATTTCGGAGATAGAGGGGTTGACAAGGGGGGAGGGGGTCAGGCACACAGAGAGAGAGGTTGACAGAGAGGGGAGTTAGGCAGAGAGAAAAAGGGGTGATATAGAGAGAGGGGTTCGAGTAGAGGGAGAGGGGGTCAGGCACAGAGAGAGAAGGTGGAGCAAGCACAGAGGGATAGAGAGAGAGGGGTTCGATTAGAGGGATAGGGGTCAAACAGAGACAGAGAAGGGTGAGAAAGAGGGGAGGTTGGACAGAGATAGAGAGAGTGGGGTGGAAGAGAGGGTGGGTATCAGGCACAGATATGTGAGAAGGAGGGGTTGAGTAGAGAGAGAGTGACAGAGGAAAGAGAGAGGGGGTTAAGCAGACAGAGACAGATGAGAGAGAATGGGAATGAGCAAAGAGTGGGGGTGAATGAAGTAGCAGGCACAGAGTGAAGTGGCAGGGTTAGACGTAAGTAGAGAACGTTGCATCCTAAAGCTCACCCCCTTCGTGCATTAGTAGCACCCGCATTACTTCATAGCTGGCACAGTTGCTGTAGTCCTGCTCCCTATAAGGAGAGCAGTGTCGGGGCGAGCAGAGGAGCCGAAACCAGGTGTTAGGGCAGGAGGGCGTGAATGCTGGTGGGATATGGGGTGGGCTTGCTGGCGGGAGATGGGGGGGCCCGCCGGGAGATGGTGGCGAATGCTGGCGGGCAGGGATTCTGCCTGTAGATCGTGGAGGGTATGTGAGGAGATGACAGGGAGGTGCTGTCAGGGATACAGGTGGGGATTGTGTAGGCGTTGTGGATGGTGGCAGGACAGCTCTCCTCGCAGAGCGGATGCTGTCGGGAGTTGTGAAGGGGTGTATGGACGGGGGGGCAATGGACAATACTGCCGGGTGGGTGCGGGCAGAGATGGCGAGGGGGTTGGAGGGCGTGCAGGTGGTGATGATGGCGGGTGGGGTGACGATGGGGGGTGCGGGTGGACATGATGGGGGGACTTGGAGTGCAAGGAGATGCGGGTGGGTAGGGTGGTGCGGGCGGAGATTCTGCGGGGGGGGGTTCACTTTTGGCTATGGGGGATATGCTGTGTGTGTGTGTGTATATATATTTATATATATAACGCTGGGCGGGGCGGAGTGTGTATAACACTGGGCGGGGGCAGTAACTTTGTGTGTATAACGCTGGCTGGGGGGCCTGTCAATCACCTGTTGTTGCTGGTGAGAACACTGGCCCTGACGGCGTTCTAACTAGATTTATCCAGCATGCTGGATTTTAATCTTCAGGTGATAGCAACCCGCGGGGCTTCGCACTGCTATCGCTACGGACCCTATACATTTATTTATTTATTTATTAGCAGTTTCTTATATAGCGCACACATATTCCGCAGCGCTTTACACAGAATATTTGAACATTCACATCAGTCCCTGCCCCAGTGGAGCTTACAATCTATATTCCCTACCACATATACACACACACAGACATTCTAGGGATATTTTTGTTGGAAGCCAATTAACCTACATGTATATTTTTGGATTGTGGGAGGAAACCGGAGTACCCGGAGTAAACCCACGCAAGCACGGGGAGAATATACAAACTCCGCACAGTTGGGTCATGGTGGGGATCGAACCCATGACCTCAGCGCTGTGAGGCAGTAATGCTAACCATTACACCGTCCGTGCTGCCCTACATGCAGCTGGGGCCAAATTAAATAAGACAGATCGCTTAGGAATTACCCTAGAATTGCCCCATGTGTACACCCCATCCTAGTATATACTACAGAAATGTCTGGTCACTAAAGTCCCTAAACACTGCATTAATGTCACATCATGATTTTATGATTTTATAATGAAGGGGGCAGAAGGGTTGTATGTTGTTCTACAGCAAACTATATTATATATAACATCCAATCAGGAACTAGGACACATTTATCTAACCAATAATAATGTATAAAAAATGTTGTTTACTTTTGTGGAATTTTCTTGAGCACTTCATCATAAAGATATTTAACAACATTTATGCATATTTTATTTTTTCCATAGATCACTTTTATATTCTCATCATTTCCCTGCTGGGGTGAAAAAAGATGTTGATGCATTGTTGTACAATTGAAGATATACCGAATGCCTTCTTAATAAACATTGCTACTTAGAAAATGAATTTCTGAGTGTTGCGCTGCGCTGATGTTAATCTCCTATATATTTGGCTACATCTGTCACTCAAAGTGGGTGTCTGTGTCTATAACGCTCTGTTCCTGGACTTTCCTCTTAATGTGTGATTGCCTTCATCTGTGCTGAACACCTTTCTGAGAAATTAACCTGTTTAAAACAGGTGATGGCAATCATACATTAAGGGGAAGTCTAGAAACAGAGCATTGTGTCCCTCCTGGAGAGGGTCATGTTGGGAGGTATGTGACAGAGAACCAGCCCAGTGAGCCCACAGACAGTGCCAGACACCTACTGCCTTCCCATGTTGCCCAGCACTGCTACTCCACAGCCACCAGGTGAGCGCCCCCCTCCCGCGTTTTGCGGCAAAACCTCCCCCCCCCCGCGCCCTCCCGCGATTCGCGGCAAAAACACCCGCTCCCCCGCCTTCCCCCTACCGCGATTCGCAGAAAAAACACCCCCGCGACCCCCCCTCCCGCGATTCGCTGCAAACCCCCCCCCCACGACCCCTCCCGAATTCGCGGCATAACCACCACCCCGCGACCACCCCCCCCCCCCCGCGACCTCCCTCCCGCGATTCGCGGCAAAAAGAACCCCCCCTCCCGCGATTCGCGGCACCCCCCCCGCAATTCGCAGCAGCCCCAGGATTAAATGGCACATGCAAAACACTGACTTGGCTATGGTCGACAATGAAAAAGGTTGACATGAGTTTTTGAAGATTTATTTTTAATTTTTTTAATTTTTTCATATTCATTGTCATGTGTCGACATGGACACCAATGAAGTGGCACACTTATGTCAACATTTACATGTGTTGACCTTTCTGTGTTGATTTTTTTCTTGTGGCGATTCGCGTCACACCCCCCGCAACCCCCCCTCCGGCGATTCGCGGCACCCCCCCGCGACCCCCCCCCCTCCCGCAATTCGCGGCAACCCCCCACCGGAACCCCCATGAACCCCGCTCTCCCGCGATTCGCGGCACCCACCCCCCGCAACCCCCCCCTCCCGCAAATCGCGGCACCCCCCGCTATTCGCGGCAGCCCCAGGATTAAATGGCACATGCAAAACACTGGCACGGCTATGGTCGACAATGAAAAAGGTTGACATGAGTTTTTGAAGATTTATTTCATTTTTTGAATGTTTTCATATTCATTGTCATGTGTCAACATGGACACCAATGAAGTGGCACACTTATGTCAACATTTACATGTGTTGACCTTTCTGTGTTGATTTTTTCTTGTGGCGATTCGCGTCACACCCCCCCGCAACCCCCCCTCCCGCGATTCGCGGCACCCCCCGTGACCCCCCACCTCCCGCAATTCGCGGCAACCCCCCACCGGAACCCCTGTGAACCCCGCCCTCCCGCGACACCCAACCCCGCGACCCCCCCCCCTCCCGCAATTCGCGGCACCCCCCGTGATTCGCGGCAGCTCCAGAATTAAATTGCACATGGAAAACACTGACAAGGCTATGGTCGACAATGAAAAAGGTTGACATGAGTTTTTGAAGTTTTTTTTATCATTTTTTGAATGATTTCATATTCATTCTCATGTGTCGACATGGACACCAATGAAGTGCCACACTTATGTCAACATTTACATGTGTTGACCTTTCTGTGTTGATTTTTTCTTGTGGCGATTTGCGTCACACCCCCCCCCCCACAACCCCCACTCCCGCGATTCACGGCACACACACACACACACCTCCCCCGCGATTCTCGGCACCCCACCCCGCGACCCCCCCTCCCATGATATGCCGCAACCCCCGCCCCGTAACCCCCCCTCCCGCAATTCGCGGCACCCACCCCCGCGACCCCCCCTCCCGCAATTCGCGGCACCCCCCACGATTCGCGGCAGCTCCAGAATTAAATTGCACATGGAAAACACTGACATGGCTATGGTCGACAATGAAAAAGGTTGACATGAGTTTTTGAAGGTTTTTTTTTTCATTTTTTGAATGTTTTCATATTCATTCTCATGTGTCGACATGGACACCAATGAAGTGCCACACTTATGTCAACATTTACATGTGTTGACCTTTCTGTGTTGATTTTTTCTTGTGGCGATTCGCGTCACACCGCCCCTGCAACCCCCACTCCCGCGATTCACGGCACACAAAAACCCCCCGCGATTCTCGGCACCCCACCCCGTGACCCCCCCTCCCGTGATTCACGGCACACCCCCCACGACCCCCCCTACCATGATTCGCCGCAACCCCCGCCCCCGTAACCCCCCTCCCGCGATTTGCGGCAACCCACCCCGCGACCCCCCTCCCGCGATTCTCTGCAATCCCTCCCGCGATTCGCAGCATCCACCCCCCCACAACCCCCCCTCCTGCAATTCGCGGCACCCCCCGCGACCCCCCCTCCTGCAATTCGCGGCACCCTCCGCGACCCCCCCTCCCGCGATTCGCGGACACCTAAGTTGCAATACAGGGCATCTTTCATACAATTCTAACCATATTTCTCATATACAAACGTTCACAAATTAAGGGGGCGCAGCCCCTTACGACGGTGTGAAGAGCGCCCGTAGGGCGCGATGAATCACCTAGTGTAAAAATAAGTGAGACGTATGTATCTAAGCTGAGAGATGAGTGAATTACTCAGATCATTTGGTAGAACCCTGCATGAGCATTAATAGCAAATTCAACACTGCACAATTCATGTACTGGTCATGAATAATGAAATGTTTCCATGTACTCATCATACTTTTCCAGAATACAATAGTTTATGATTTATTAATAGGTTGTTATCCTCTGCTCACGGTGATAAAGGGTCAAAGAAATGGCTCAAATTTGGTTGTTTTCTGCTGACTGATGGCCTAATTCATATTTGTAAGTATTGCAGAAGTGCAGGGAAGCGCCCACACAGTTCCGTGGAATTGTAAGTCAAATGCAGCAGGCGGTGTCTGTAGACGGTAGAGGCCCCCTGTTAGCATTTGCAAGATCTGAGTATAAAGCCTTGAATAACCAGGCACTGGCCCGACTGCATACGCTGAAGCATACACAAGCAGGCAGTGGGATGCGAACACCTGGGTCCAGTAAGTCTTTATCCAACAACATAGAGCCTGGATCAATCATGCCCTGTGGCATAGATAGGGCTTTGCAGTGCTAGCGGTGGTGGAGCCGGTGCATGGCCGTCCGCATGGAATTAGCTAAAGCAGCCACGCAAAAATGGCCACCACCTTGTTGGAGACAGAAGCAAGAGGTCCTATTGCGCTTCTGTCAGGGGAGCACATACAGTGCTACTCTGGCGCATTGTGAGCCTGCAATCCCCTGTCAATCAGCATGTAACCCCCCTAGCAACAAGCCTGTAAGCCCCCAGAAATAGCCATAGAAACCCCTGGCAACAAGCATGTAACCCCTGGCAATGAGCAACAAAACCCCTAGCAACAAGCACAGAAACCATTAGCAATGAGCATATAAGCAAGGCAAAAAGCATGTACCAATGAGCAACAAAACCCCTGGCAACGGGCAATGAGCATATAAGCAAGGCAACAAGCATGCACCCTAGCAATGAGCATGAAATACCTGGTGCAATATTCCTGGTTATACTATTAATTATGTCTATGAAATGGGAACAACACGCCCCTGTTGTGAAGAACAGTACCGGTTGCCACCCCCAAACAATGCTGCACGTCAATCACGCTGCGGCTGACAGCGAGCAATGGGCTGATTCAGATCGTTCGGCCGGGTGGCGGGCGGAGTTTATTGGCTCGACAGGCAACAAATGTATGCTGCTAATGAGCAAGACCCAATCTGCACATGGGTAATCCATCGGGTTTGTGCACAAATCAGAATTAGGCCCTGGATTGTTATTGTCAGCGCCCTTGTTGCGTTCCCGGACAATTCACACAACAAATACATTTTTTCTACAGCGATTTAATGCAGAACCAGCAAACACAATGAAAAGATTAAAACTTTCATGTACTGTAATGTGATTATTCCTGAAATAAATGTCTGAATTCATATCAGGAACAGTATAAGGTTCTAGTATGAAGCATTTTCCTGAGATGCTAAATCAACATATTTTGGATGAACGATCTTCTAATATTACTGAAATGATTTCCCCATTGGTTTTCTAATGGCTACTCCACACTGAGATCCAACCATTAGTCTGTATTTGTACGATGTGCTCAGAGATTACGGGGGTTGCGTTTGTATCTTTGTTTACTGAAGAGCCATAACGAAAGTTGTATTATTAATTATTTCTGGTTCATTGAATAATAAAAAAATAAAATGGTGCACCTTATGGTTTACACAGTGACACGTCTCACCCATAGGGACACCGCAAGGCCCTATCCATCATCATATGGAAGCAGTTGTCATTACTGACAGGACACCTTTCCACCAGGCCTATACTGGTGTAAGAGAGCCACCTGATATCAATTCACTGGTGTGGATCATGGGGTCAACACTAATTATGTCAACAATTTCTACGTTGACCCAAAAAGGTCAATATGCACCAGGTTGACACTGGGAAAAGGTTGACACATGGAAGGGTCAACATGAGTTTTTCCCAAATTTTTGGTGTCAGCATTGACACCTGTACAGGAGGACCCCAGTTTCAGCACACCGTACCATTCCCAGTTGGACTCCATGTGGATGGTACAGTATGAAAAAGTCTAAAAAAAAATTGTGAAAAACCCATGTTGACCCTTTCATGTGTGGACCATAGTCATACCATGCCTTTGCTTGTGTCGACATTCGGTCTTTGTTGGCCTTGTCCATGTTGACCATATGGTGATGATGATGACTGTCAACCTTTCATCCGGATTCTCTAAGAACACTGCATTGCTGCCCAAATACACCTATACAGCTGTAGTAACTGTGACTTGCCCATAGTTACTTATAGTTTTGCACGTTCAAACACAGAAGGAATGCAGTTGGTCAGAATGTCAACACTGAAAGAATTTCAAACACGGAATGCTGACATGGCAATAAAGTGACTCAATGGATTTCAACCATGTCGGCAATAGAACTTTAAACATTTCTAATGCCAACATATTTAAAATTCTTTAAATCATATTACTACCAGGTTGGCATGCCATGTTGTCAAGTGTTGACATTCTGACTATTGATACAGCGTGCTAAACTCTCATAAAGCAGACGTGATTAAAATCACAAAGGGGGTATTCAGGTATTCAATCTGTGCTGATTATTCCTGACGGTAAATATCGGCACTCGCTTATTCAATGCTGTCATTAACAACAGCAATGCTGCTATTACCCACAGCATTGAAGGCTTTTAGATCTGTTTTGTCGGAAACATGCGTAGATTGCTGAATTCACGGACAGTTTCTGACAATTCGTTGCCATTTCCGCCCATTTCAGGACTTTCCAACACTCGACTGTTGGTAGATGGAATACCAACAGTCAAATTAGTTTCGGAAGGGCCTGGGATTCCGACTGTCAGGGCATTCCAACAGTCACAATCCCAGATTGAATACCCCCCTAGATCTGTCTGCAAAACAGAGTTGCATGCATCTCTGAATCAGTCCCTTAGGGTGCAGGGTGAGCTCATGAGCCAGAACGACAAAGAGTACTTACCAGTGATGCATACAGGTACCTAGCAACTGTCCCAACTGTGGGACTGACCTGTATCCTACCCACAAGCAGCAGTGTCCCGCAGCGGGGTGAGGGGGCAGATGGCAGTACCCCTGTCTCTTGCTGTTCTGCTTAGCAAAGCAGCGGTGATCAGACGCTATGCACAAAAATCCCCCCCTCCCAGCAGGGGGGTCTGCGTGGGTCAAATGATGAGATGCCTGAAATACCGGTATTGCACGACAGGGGGCGGGGCTAAAATGATGCTACCACTCTAGCCACGTCCACAATATGGGATCCCATTTGTGGCTCTGCCCCCAAACTGCCCCTTTTTTCATCCTGGCGATGGCCACCCCCCGGCTTCACTTAGCTAGCTGCCCTCTCCCGGAAAGGGCAGCCAAAAAGTCGGCAACTACGTCTTAAACAGAGCTTACAGTAAGTCCAAAATAGAAGTTTCACACAGTTAAGATATCACAGGGCAAAATGTCCTAAAAGAGTGCATTAATATTGTGCATACTGCATATACTGTAGACAGCAAATGAGGCATGTAATAAATATGTGCCACTTACTCCAGTATAACCTGAAAAGACGCGTACCATTTACGTTCACCCAGATATTTTCTTTAGGCCTCCAAAACCAGGTTCTCCAACAGATTTGATGAATTGCTTCCATGCATATATCCATAAAAGTGAAGTAAATTATGAGTCATTCAATTCTGCTTTAATATGTGTTTCCTTTCCTCAATCTGACAGCGAATTATAAATAACATCATCCTCGATCTGTAGAACGTAGTGCGCTCTTCATTCTGAAAACTGACCTTCATATCTCTCTGACAGCATAGTCATAAATCTATTTCACTATTTGTATGGTTGATCGAGTTACAAATGATTGCTTCCGTTACAGTCCGATTTTAAGCACCTCTGCGGGCTTCGCGGGTGCCAAGACGCTGCGTGAGACAGTTCGGTATTATAGAAATACACAAGACTGAAAAATTAGGTTTTAGAAATTGAAATCTATTTTCTTGTGGAAATGAAAGCACAACCTAGACTGAGGCTTCGGGATGTGATGCGCTGTCAGCTACTAAAGGGGAGGAGGTTGTTAATATAGATATACAGGTAGGAAATTCAAATAACAGCAAAAAAGCATTAAATGAAACACAACCTTTAGTTTTTGCATAGCGTACCAATTCAGCTTTGTGAAAAAGTTAAGTTTAATCAAATGGGGGGTTTTCCACCTTTGTCACAAAAAACTATATCCAGCCCTATATGACCAATACAATGCATCATAAAGCTTGGCGTGTCAGTTATGCTTCTTGTGATATCATATTACTGGCCCTGGTTTGTTTTTTGTTTTTCATATTGATCCAACAATCTGAAGTATTTGCAATGTTTTTGGTAACTAGAAGACTAGCAGCCTGTAACTAGAAGACTAGCAGCCTAGACTTTAGCCTGAAATAATCAATATTGGGTAAAAGGGCGGACCAGACAACACCTATATAAACTAGAGACCAGTGGCCGTTTTTACCTATGGGCTGCAGGGCTGCAGCCCCCTCAGGTAAAATCCACCACTGTGCTCTGCCTCTGAAGCCAGATGCAGTCTGTGAGACTGCTCTGGCTTCAATGTGACTGGCAGTGACTTCCTATTGGAAGTCTGACCTGCCAGTCACCCAAAGCAGTCCCATTGGGAGGCGTTCCCTCCCTCTGGGATGCCTCTCTATGCGCAAATGCGGGGCAGCCCCCAAAATGGGTTCTGCGCATGTGCAGTATCGTGGACGACACTGCGCATGTGCTGGACTCGGGAACCTGCAAAGCCAGCCCATGGAGGCTTGGGCCAGTGCATGCGCAGCACGTATGGCGCCGTGCAGGGGCCTGGCAGCAGGGAGCATGGCAGTGGATGGAGGGGGCCCGCATTGTGGCAGCCCACCTCCTCTGCAAGGGTAAGAGCCGCCACTGCTAGTGACCTAATTCTCTGATGCCTTTGTCTAAGCAGAGCATCATATAACAAATTAATAGGTCTTAGTCCGTGGATTGGCAGAAAAATATTGGCGTTTTAATGCTTCTTCATTTCGATGTTATGTGGCAAAATGTCCTCTTGCCATTTACAATGGATCACCATTGTGATCTGGAAAATGTGACAGTTGCATCTGCTGGAGCATGTGACCTGCTGGGTGATCTGGAAACTGTGACAATTATTTGCAGCCACCCACTGAGCAGGGATTTTTACAAATTTATCTAATGGCACAAGTGTTCTCTGATAATATATACTGAATTCTATTTTATCTGTGGCCATGAACAGTTGCAGTTATGCTTTTGTGCCTAATAAATCCAACGTCTAATGTAAATGGAAGTCCAAAGATGCTATTTAGGGAAACACACTATGTACATCTCTAGAGGGGTCTCCCAACATGCGGGAACTTGCATCATAGTTAGATTTAATTGAACTCTCAAACTTTGACAGGGGAGAGTTTCCACTGCTGTCCTATTTGTTACAAGAGCTACGATGGATTGCATATAGGGATGGACATCGGAAACCAGTGGTTAGCAACTTTCAATGTTCTCAATCTTCCCCATTGAAATGTGGGTTTTTAATGGTTGCCAACCATTGGATGCCAATTTCCGATGCCCACCCAATGGCTGACAACCTTGCAACTATTGATGGTTATACCATTGAATGGTTTTCATTTGTAGGGTAGTAGCCATAACATCAATTGATTTAATGTTGGAAAACTTTTGAAGCCATGTCCATCCCTAATCACATTGTGGGCGGTATTCAATGTGAATACTGGCGACGTGCAGCGAATCCTGTTTAGGATTCGCTGCACATTCGCCACTGCTCGCTGCGTTCCGGAGCCTCGCCGGATCCGGTATTCAACGACTCAGGGGCTCGCTGCCCCTGACTGGCGAATTTGAGCTCCTGCGGCAGACGCTGCAGGGAGACTGAGGACGGTGGCAGGCAGGAAGATGGAGGTCTTCCCACCTGCCCCAGAACGTTTGTGGGGGGGAGGTGGGCTTCCCGGGAGCCAGGCAGCACAGGCTGCCCCCCGGGGGTGCCAGCAGGGGACCGGGTATATTCACTACACCCGATTCTGCATATGTAATGATCAGGTTAAGTGAATATATGAATATCTAATGAGCGGCTCGGCTCCGGCCCCCTGCTGGCTGCTCTGTGTAAAAAAAATATATATATATTTTTTTTTAAATTAAATATATATTCATGGGCTTACAGCACATGAATAAAAATAGCATGCCCCTCCTCAGAATAAAATTCCAGATTTTTTGACACCAATTGTAAAAAACAAAACACTTTATTTTAAAAGTTCACCTTCCACTTCACCATAAAGAGATAGCGATTGCTACTCCGTGAATCATGGCGAAAAAAACCTTGAAATGTATTTGCCATCTGGTCATTGAATAGGGTGATTCACCGTTTTAGTAAGAAATTCGCCTTACAGCACAAAATCGCCATAAAAACCTGGCGAATCAGCCTCATTGAATACCGCCCTATGAGTCATTTTAAGAACATGACTTCTAACCGATTAGCTGCAACAGCCATGCATGGGTACCTTGTACTGGAGACTCCACCAAAAGTCATTATACATATCCCATTCTGTAGTGGGCTCATTATGTCACACCTACATTGCGCTATGAAGTGGTTTATTAGACTGAAACCTGAGAGTTTGTGTTGACATTTCTCGTGTGATCTGTACCATAGATACTGTTTGCCCATGTATTAGGTGTTCAGCGTTGTGTTTGTACAAGTCTCTGTGTCTGTGATCCAAACACAATACGTTGCAGGCTGGTGGCACCTTTGCTATTTACAAATAAAGTTGCGAACACATGATTGATGAAACTATTGAAGCAAGTCAGGCTTTTTTATTTTTCAATTTCAAAATAATTTTGGTGACCTTTCATGATGTCTTAAACCTTAATGAAGAAATAAAAGAGATATAAAGTCAACTAATCCGAGAGGCGAGTTTAGCTGAAAATTAATCTATGTACAGCGCAAATGAAGCGTGACAATCCAAGCACAAAACATAAAGCTAAGATTACTTTCTAAAGCATTACGAAAACTTGGAAAGCACGTTATTTGCAGCACTGAACCTTTGTATACTTAAAGACATAATATTTAATAACCAAATCTAGAGGATTGATTAAATATTGCATTTACTTTCAATTTAATTTATTCCTAAGATTCAGGATCATCAAAGAACAAATTTAAGAAGTCTCATAGTAAGAGGTCAATCAAAGTCCAATATCTAGGCAAGAGTTGGCTCACCCGTAAGGCGGAACGGAGTCAGCAGGGACAAGCCCCCATGAAATAGCGACCAGTATTGGTCATACATGAGAGCTCCATTGGTGGGTTGTGGACCTCCAACTAGAAGCCCCATACTACAGTTAACCTGGGTGTTGAATGGTATGCAGTCATTAGGTTGACAGTTTATGATTGACTATTGACCACTATTGGTCAACAGTCAAAACTTCGACCCATGAAAAAGTATGACAGGCATTAGGTTGTCATGGTGAAAGGGTCGACATAAAAAAAGGTCAACATGGTAGGTCGACATTTAGGATTTTTTTTTGAATCCGACTTGTTCATACTTTACTATCCCAGTGGGCATAGTTAGAGAATATAATAGTTTCGGAGTGCAGCGAGATACCGTGCCTGAAACACCTATTGCCTGCTCTCACCATGTGAAACGAATTGCATAGGGTGGCCAGGTAATCAATGCCATGGTCCACGCTGCATTCCATAAATGTTCCGCTGCAGTGTCAAACATTGAACAGTAAACTGCTAATAGGTTTGCCAGACATTATAAGACTGGGGCTAATAACTTTAAGTGTTGATATGAACCTCAAATCAGCGTCAAAAAACTTTGCTAATATGTTTAATTCTAAAACCGTTGGGAAACTCCCAGTCAGCTATCACAAGTGTTTAGATAAGACTACGTGCATCTGACCATAGTGATAACATGATAGCACCGAGAGTATCTCCATGACGTATTCCAATGCTGTTTGGAGCATCCCTTTGTGGGATACGCTTGTGAGATCATTGTGGATGACATCCTTGTTCGGATAATAAAAGAAAGCAATATGTTCCTCTGCAAGGTCTTCCAAAGAATCAGAGAAATCAACAAGCAGTTAATGTTAAGTTGTACCAAAAAAAAAAAAAAAGGTAATGCTTAATATAATATTATATAATAAAATCAAGTGCTGATAAGACAAATACATATGACGAGGAAGAGAGAAAGAGGTGGAGAAAATGAGAGAGGGGTTATCTGAAAAGAGAAATAGAGAGGGTAGAGAAAGAGGGAGCTAGGGAAACATGGGGGGGGGGCATGGCATGGGAAAATAATTAAGTATAGGGGATGGGGCATGGGGTGTGACTGCATGACCCAGCCCAGTTGCACAATTCCGAGATTAGCTGATTGTAAGGCAGGGGTATGGGCTAGGATGATGCACAGTTCATGTGATCAGACGACCACCTACTTCACCATCATTATCCCCAACCACCTTCTTGTGGACAGTGTGGAATTGGTGGTGTTGGTAGTTGATGGGGGCTGGGGTTGCAGGTGGCATCCAGCTGGGAGTCTTGTCCACTCTTCTGAGAGGTCAGGAGCTCCATATGATTTTCAGAAGCTTCCTAGCCAGGCATAGTAGGCAAGTATGATATAAACCTGGATATTTTATTATATAGTATAGTATAGTAGAGTCAATCATAAACTAAATTGGCCTCCTTATAGATGACAGGTAATAGATACACTTTAAATAGGCAGGAGAAACAATCCTTCAGAAGATTTACCGATTACATTCGGATCCCCTGCAGAAAGAAAACAGAATTCATACACGCGTCAAGAGAGAAGTCTGCAAAATATCATTTATCTGAATTGCAGAGGCTCAAATTATTTATATGCTTAGAATATTAAGACAGAGACAAGTTATTTTCTCTCTCCCATTTTTACTCCTTCATTTCCAATACTCCCACACTATTCCCTGAGATAGCCTGCTGCAATGCATTACAGGCATGTTATCATTACATTGTGTGTGGAAACATCTAATCCTATAATATTATTATTATTATTATATTCTAGGCCATGCAGCATTGCCATTGAGGTGCTACCTTATTCTGGATTGTTTCTTCTTGTCAAAGATTAGATAAAAACCTTGTGCTAACAGCAATTCTAATACCACAGTAGTTATTTATTTATAGTTAACAATCAATCCTAAATATTTTTTGGGAGTTATTCCACATGACATGTCGGGTTCAGGATATTTTTCGAGATTCATCATGTCGGTATGAAATTGTTGACATATTAGCATGTCCACATTGACCACATTAACACTAATCATGTTAATACGGATGAAAATTGACATGCTTAGAATATGTCCAGGTGCACTTACCTGCTATCATATGTCCAGCTGCTCAAGCAGTCATGTGATGGTAAAGTCTATCTGTTGTCCAGTAATGAGTAAAACACCAAGCTCTTATCCTAACTGTGACCCCTAATTAATGGAGGCTCCAGAGGTGAGGCTGCAGCAAAATTTAAAATTCGAATAGGGTTGCCACACCTAGAGCCGGCCTCAGGCATAGGCAAACTAGGCTGATTAAAATGATATGCAGCATGCCTATATTCTGTGTGTGTGAGTGAGGCTGTATCTGCATATGAAATGGTGTATTCATGGAAATCACTGTAACATAGCATTCCGTATGCAGGTACAGCCACAGTCACACACAGAATATAGGCATGCCGCATACAATATTAATCATCGGAAGCTCCTTGTGTGTACTGGTCACATAATGAAAATAAGATGAATTTTCAGCAAAAAAGGCACCCAACGTTAGCAGAACTGACCAGGAGCTGCATGGCCTATTCAGGCAAGATGTATGAGGAAACATCTGTATCCAAGCAGAGGCAGAGGTCACAGTGTTAGCGGCTCTGCGAGTGCTGTCTGCGGGTGGGTTGGTTGTGCAATAGTGTTCAGCATATGCGTAAGGAGCATTATGTGTGTCATGTATAAACGCATTATTATTGTGTGACATATGTGTAACAGGCATTATGTGTGTCATGTGTATAAGGGCATTAATAATGTGCAACATATGTGTAAGGGGAATTATGTGTGTCATTATGTGTATGAAGGGCATTAATAAAGGTTGGCATAATGTGTAAGGGGCATTATGGTTATAAGGACATTAACCCCTTCCTGACACAGCCAGTTTTTGCCTTCCTGACAGAACCCTTTTTTTCAAATCTGACATGTATCACTTAAGTGGGGATAACTTTTTTTTGCTTTTACTTATCCCAGTGATTTTGAGATTGTTTTCTCGTGACACATTGTACTTCAAATTAGTGGTAAATTTGGGTCGATACAGTCTGTGTTTTTTTGTGAAAAATACCAAAATGTCGTAAAAAAATGGAAAATTTAGCAATTTGCAAAATGTTAAATTTTCTGCTTGTGAGACAAATAATCATACCACTCAAAATAGTTAATAACTAACATAGACCATATGTCTACTTTATGTTTCCATCATTATTTCAACTTCCTTTTAATTTTTTTGGACACTAGGAGGCTTACAATATGAATAGCAAATTCTCAAATTTTCAAGAAAATTTCAAACACTGATTTTTTTAGGGACCAGTTCAGTTCTGATGTGACTTTGAGGGACTTGTATGTGAGACACCCCCATAAATGATGCCATTTCAAAAACTGCACCCCTCACAGTATTCAAAACAGCATTTTGGAAGTTTGTTAACCCTTTAGGTGTTTCACAGGAATTAAAACAAAGTGTAGGTGAAATTTCAAAATTTCATTTTTTTTGCAGATTTGCAATTTTAATACATTTTTCTAAGGAACACAGTAGATTTTACTAGAGAAATGTGACTAAAAATTGATTCCCCCAATTCTTTTGTTTTCATAAATATCCTATATGTGGCCCTAGTGTGCACGTTGACCAAACCACAGGCTTCATAATAGAAGGAGCACCTACTTGATTTTGGAGCCTCCTTTTTATGAGATTATTTTTTAGGCACCATGTAGGTTTCTAGGCACCATAAGATGCTAAAAGTTAGGAACCCCCCCACAAGTGACCCCATGTTGCAAACTACACCCCTCAGGGAATTCATCTAGGGGTATAGTGTACATTTCAAACCCCCAGGGGTTTCACCAATTGTGGTACAACTGGGCAGTGAAAATGAAAAATTAATTTTTTTACACAAAAATGCAGTTCTGGCTCCAAATTTTTCATTTTCACAAGGAATGAAGGAGACAAAGCACCCCAAAATCTGTGCCCCAATTTCTCCCGAGTACGGCAATGCCTCACATGTGACCAAAAAATACCATTTGGGTGCATGGCAGGACTCAGAAGGGAAGGAGTGATTTTTGGATTTTGCAGCTCAGATTCTGGTGGAATGTTGGTGGGTGCTATGTCGCATTAGCAAGACCCTCGAAGCACCAATACAGTGGAACCCCCCCACAAGTGACCCCATTTTGCAAACTACACCCCTCAGGGAATTCATCTAGGGGTATAGTGTAAATTTCAAACCCCCAGGGGTTTCACCAATTTTGATACAACTGGGCTGTGCAAATGAAAAATTACATTTTTTACACAAAAATGCAGTTCTGGCTCCAAATTTGTCATTTTCACTAGGAATGAAGGAGACAAAGCACCCCAAAATCTGTGCCCCAATTTCTCCCGAGTACGGCAATGCCTCACATGTGACCACAAAATACCATTTGGGTGCATGGCAGGACTCAGAAGGGAAGGAGTGATTTTTGGATTTTGCAGCTCAGATTCTGGTGGAATGTTGGTGGGTGCTATGTCGCATTAGCAAGACCCCCCAAGCATCAATACAGTGGAACCCCCCCACAAGTGACCCCATTTTGCAAACTACACCCCTCAGGGAATTCATCTAGGGGTATAGTGTACATTTCAAACCCCCAGGGGTTTCACCAATTTTGATACAACTGGGCTGTGCAAATGAAAAATTAAATTTTTTACACAAAAATGCAGTTCTGGCTCAAAATTTTTCATTTTCACAAGGAATGAAGGAGAAAAAGCACCCCAAAATCTGTGCCCCAATTTCTCCCGAGTACGGCAATGTCTCACATGTGACCAAAAAATACCATTTGGGTGCATGGCAGGACTCAGAAGGGAAGGAGTGATTTTTGGATTTTGCAGCACAGATTCTGGTGGAATGTTGGTGGGTGCTATGTCGCATTAGCAAGACCCCCAAAGCACCAATACAGTGGAAACCCCCCCACAAGTGACCCCATTTTGCAAACTACACCCCTCAGGGAATTCATCTAGGGGTATAGTGTACATTTCAAACCCCCAGGGGTTTCACCAATTTTGATACAACTGGGCAGTGAAAATGAAAAATTACATTTTTTTACACAAAAATGCAGTTCTGACTCAAACTTTTTCATTTTCAGAAGGTATGAAGGAGAAAAAGCACCTCAAAATCTGTGCCCCAATTTCTCCCGAGTACGGCAATGCCTCACATGTGACCAAAAAATACCATTTGGGTGCATGGCAGGACTCAGAAGGGAAGGAGTGATTTTTGGATTTTGCAGCTCAGATTCTGGTGGAATGTTGGTGGGTGCTATGTCGCATTAGCAAGACCCCCCAAGCACCAATACAGTGGAACCCCCCCACAAGTGACCCCATTTTGCAAACTACACCCCTCAGGGAATTCATCTAGGGGTATAGTGTACATTTCAAACCCCCAGGGGTTTCACCAATTTTGATACAACTGGGCTGTGCAAATGAAAAATTACATTTTTTACACAAAAATGCAGTTCTGGCTCAAAATTTTTCATTTTCACAAGGAATGAAGGAGAAAAAGCACCCCAAAATCTGTGCCCCAATTTCTCCCGAGTACGGCAATGTCTCACATGTGACCAAAAAATACCATTTGGGTGCATGGCAGGACTCAGAAGGGAAGGAGTGATTTTTGGATTTTGCAGCACAGATTCTGGTGGAATGTTGGTGGGTGCTATGTCGCATTAGCAAGACCCCCAAAGCACCAATACAGTGGAACCCCCCCACAAGTGACCCCATTTTGCAAACTACACCCCTCAGGGAATTCATCTAGGGGTATAGTGTACATTTCAAACCCCCAGGGGTTTCACCAATTTTGATACAACTGGGCAGTGAAAATGAAAAATTACATTTTTTACACAAAAATGCAGTTCTCGCTCAAAATTTTTCATTTTCACAAGGAATGAAGGAGAAAAAGCACCCCAAAATCTGTGCCCCAATTTCTCCCAAGTACGGCAATGTCTCACATGTGACCAAAAAATACCATTTGGGTGCATGGCAGGACTCAGAAGGGAAGGAGTGATTTTTGGATTTTGCAGCTCAGATTCTGGTGGAATGTTGGTGGGTGCTATGTCGCATTAGCAAGACCCTCGAAGCACCAATACAGTGGAACCCCCCCCACAAGTGACCCCATTTTGCAAACTACACCCCTCAGGGAATTCATCTAGGGGTATAGTGTAAATTTCAAACCCCCAGGGGTTTCACCAATTTTGATACAACTGGGCTGTGCAAATGAAAAATTACATTTTTTACACAAAAATGCAGTTCTGGCTCCAAATTTGTCATTTTCACTAGGAATGAAGGAGACAAAGCACCCCAAAATCTGTGCCCCAATTTCTCCCGAGTACGGCAATGCCTCACATGTGACCACAAAATACCATTTGGGTGCATGGCAGGACTCAGAAGGGAAGGAGTGATTTTTGGATTTTGCAGCTCAGATTCTGGTGGAATGTTGGTGGGTGCTATGTCGCATTAGCAAGACCCCCCAAGCACCAATACAGTGGAACCCCCCCACAAGTGACCCCATTTTGCAAACTACACCCCTCAGGGAATTCATCTAGGGGTATAGTGTACATTTCAAACCCCCAGGGGTTTCACCAATTTTGATACAACTGGGCTGTGCAAATGAAAAATTACATTTTTTACACAAAAATGCAGTTCTGGCTCAAAATTTTTCATTTTCACAAGGAACGAAGGAGAAAAAGCACCCCAAAATCTGTGCCCCAATTTCTCCCGAGTACGGCAATGTCTCACATGTGACCAAAAAATACCATTTGGGTGCATGGCAGGACTCAGAAGGGAAGGAGTGATTTTTGGATTTTGCAGCACAGATTCTGGTGGAATGTTGGTGGGTGCTATGTCGCATTAGCAAGACCCCCAAAGCACCAATACAGTGGAAACCCCCCACAAGTGACCCCATTTTGCAAACTACACCCCTCAGGGAATTCATTTAGGGGTATAGTGTACATTTCAAACCCCCAGGGGTTTCACCAATTTTGATACAACTGGGCAGTGAAAATGAAAAATTACATTTTTTTACACAAAAATGCAGTTCTGACTCAAACTTTTTCATTTTCAGAAGGTATGAAGGAGAAAAAGCACCCCAAAATCTGTGCCCAAATTTCTCCCGAGTACGGCAATGCCTCACATGTGACCAAAAAATACCATTTGGGTGCATGGCAGGACTCAGAAGGGAAGGAGTGATTTTTGGATTTTGCAGCTCAGATTCTGGTGGAATGTTGGTGGGTGCTATGTCGCATTAGCAAGACCCCCCAAGCACCAATACAGTGGAACCCCCCCACAAGTGACCCCATTTTGCAAACTACACCCCTCAGGGAATTCATCTAGGGGTATAGTGTACATTTCAAACCCCCAGGGGTTTCACCAATTTTGATACAACTGGGCTGTGCAAATGAAAAATTACATTTTTTACACAAAAATGCAGTTCTGGCTCAAAATTTTTCATTTTCACAAGGAATGAAGGAGAAAAAGCACCCCAAAATCTGTGCCCCAATTTCTCCCGAGTACGGCAATGTCTCACATGTGACCAAAAAATACCATTTGGGTGCATGGCAGGACTCAGAAGGGAAGGAGTGATTTTTGGATTTTGCAGCACAGATTCTGGTGGAATGTTGGTGGGTGCTATGTCGCATTAGCAAGACCCCCAAAGCACCAATACAGTGGAAACCCCCCACAAGTGACCCCATTTTGCAAACTACACCCCTCAGGGAATTCATCTAGGGGTATAGTGTACATTTCAAACCCCCAGGGGTTTCACCAATTTTGATACAACTGGGCAGTGAAAATGAAAAATTACATTTTTTTACACAAAAATGCAGTTCTGACTCAAACTTTTTCATTTTCAGAAGGTATGAAGGAGAAAAAGCACCCCAAAATCTGTGCCCAAATTTCTCCCGAGTACGGCAATGCCTCACATGTGACCAAAAAATACCATTTGGGTGCATGGCAGGACTCAGAAGGGAAGGAGTGATTTTTGGATTTTGCAGCTCAGATTCTGGTGGAATGTTGGTGGGTGCTATGTCGCATTAGCAAGACCCCCCAAGCACCAATACAGTGGAACCCCCCCACAAGTGACCCCATTTTGCAAACTACACCCCTCAGGGAATTCATCTAGGGGTATAGTGTACATTTCAAACCCCCAGGGGTTTCACCAATTTTGATACAACTGGGCTGTGCAAATGAAAAATTACATTTTTTACACAAAAATGCAGTTCTGGCTCAAAATTTTTCATTTTCACAAGGAATGAAGGAGAAAAAGCACCCCAAAATCTGTGCCCCAATTTCTCCCGAGTACGGCAATGTCTCACATGTGACCAAAAAATACCATTTGGGTGCATGGCAGGACTCAGAAGGGAAGGAGTGATTTTTGGATTTTGCAGCACAGATTCAGGTGGAATGTTGGTGGGTGCTATGTCGCATTAGCAAGACCCCCAAAGCACCAATACAGTGGAACCCCCCCACAAGTGACCCCATTTTGCAAACTACACCCCTCAGGGAATTCATCTAGGGGTATAGTGTACATTTCAAACCCCCAGGGGTTTCACCAATTTTGATACAACTGGGCAGTGAAAATGAAAAATTACATTTTTTACACAAAAATGCAGTTCTCGCTCAAAATTTTTCATTTTCACAAGGAATGAAGGAGAAAAAGCACCCCAAAATCTGTGCCCCAATTTCTCCCAAGTACGGCAATGTCTCACATGTGACCAAAAAATACCATTTGGGTGCATGGCAGGACTCAGAAGGGAAGGAGTGATTTTTGGATTTTGCAGCACAGATTCTGGTGGAATGTTGGTGGGTGCTATGTCGCATTAGCAAGACCCCCAAAGCACCAATACAGTGGAACCCCCCCACAAGTGACCCCATTTTGCAAACTACACCCCTCAGGGAATTCATCTAGGGGTATAGTGTACATTTCAAACCCCCAGGGGTTTCACCAATTTTGATACAACTGGGCAGTGAAAATGAAAAATTACATTTTTTTACACATAAATGCAGTTCTGGCTCAAAATTTTTCATTTTCACAAGGAATGAAGGAGAAAAAGCACCCCAAAATCTGTGCCCCAATTTCTCCCGAGTACGGCAATGTCTCACATGTGACCAAAAAATACCATTTGGGTGCATGGCAGGACTCAGAAGGGAAGGAGTGATTTTTGGATTTTGCAGCTCAGATTCTGGTGGAATGTTGGTGGGTGCTATGTCGCATTAGCAAGACCCCCCAAGCACCAATACAGTGGAACCCCCCCACAAGTGACCCCATTTTGCAAACTACACCCCTCAGGGAATTCATCTAGGGGTATAGTGTACATTTCAAACCCCCAGGGGTTTCACCAATTTTGATACAACTGGGCAGTGAAAATGAAAAATTACATTTTTTTACACAAAAATGCAGTTCTGGCTCAAAATTTTTCATTTTCATAAGGTATGAAGGAGAAATAGCACCCCAAAATCTGTGCCCCAATTTCTCCCGAGTACGGCAATGCCTCATGTGTGACCAAAAAGTGGCAGGACTCAGAAGGGAAGGAGTGATATTTGGATTTTGCAGCACAGATTCTGGTGGAATGTTGGTGGGTGCTATGTCGCATTAGCAAGACCCCCAAAGCACCAATACAGTGGAACCCCCCCACAAGTGACCCCATTTTGCAAATTACACCCCTCAGGGAATTCATCTAGGGGTATAGTGTACATTTCAAACCCCCAGGGGTTTCACCAATTTTGATACAACTGGGCAGTGAAAATGAAAAATTACATTTTTTTACACAAAAATGCAGTTCTGGCTCAAAATTTTTCATTTTCAGAAGGTATGAAGGAGAAAAAGCACCCCAAAATCTGTGCCCCAATTTCTCCCGAGTACGGCATTGCCTCATGTGTGACCAAAAAGTGGCAGGACTCAGAAGGGAAGGAGTGATTTTTGGATTTTGCAGCTCAGATTCTGGTGGAATGTTGGTGGGTGCTATGTCGCATTAGCAAGACCCCCCAAGCACCAATACAGTGGAACCCCCCCACAAGTGACCCCATTTTGCAAACTACACCCCTCAGGGAATTCATCTAGGGGTATAGTGTACATTTCAAACCCCCAGGGGTTTCACCAATTTTGATACAACTGGGCAGTGAAAATGAAAAATTACATTTTTTTACACAAAAATGCAGTTCTGGCTCAAAATTTTTCATTTTCATAAGGTATGAAGGAGAAATAGCACCCCAAAATCTGTGCCCCAATTTCTCCCGAGTACGGCAATGCCTCATGTGTGACCAAAAAGTGGCAGGACTCAGAAGGGAAGGAGTGATATTTGGATTTTGCAGCACAGATTCTGGTGGAATGTTGGTGGGTGCTATGTCGCATTAGCAAGACCCCCAAAGCACCAATACAGTGGAACCCCCCCACAAGTGACCCCATTTTGCAAATTACACCCCTCAGGGAATTCATCTAGGGGTATAGTGTACATTTCAAACCCCCAGGGGTTTCACCAATTTTGATACAACTGGGCAGTGAAAATGAAAAATTACATTTTTTTACACAAAAATGCAGTTCTGGCTCAAAATTTTTCATTTTCAGAAGGTATGAAGGAGAAAAAGCACCCCAAAATCTGTGCCCCAATTTCTCCCGAGTACGGCATTGCCTCATGTGTGACCAAAAAGTGGCAGGACTCAGAAGGGAAGGAGTGATATTTGGATTTTGCAGCACAGATTCTGGTGGAATGTTGGTGGGTGCTATGTCGCATTAGCAAGACCCCCAAAGCACCAATACAGTGGAACCCCCCCACAAGTGACCCCATTTTGCAAACTACACCCCTCAGGGAATTCATCTAGGGGTATAGTGTACATTTCAAACCCCCAGGGGTTTCACCAATTTTGATACAACTGGGCAGTGAAAATGAAAAATTACATTTTTTTACACAAAAATGCAGTTCTGGCTCAAAATTTTTCATTTTCAGAAGGTATGAAGGAGAAAAAGCACCCCAAAATCTGTACCCCAATTTCTCCCGAGTATGGCAATGCCTCATATGTGACCAAAAAATACCAGTTGGGTGCATGGCAGGACTCAGAAGGGAAGGAGTGATTTTTGGATTTTGCAGCTCAGATTCTGGTGGAATGAATGGTGGGTGCTATGTGGCATTAGCAAGACCCCCGAAGCACGGTGAAATGATGAACCTAATAATCCATAGATGTGTGGTATATTTTAAAACACTCCTTTATACATAGGCCGGGTTTGTCGGGGCAAGTTTCACAGTGGAAAATAGTTTCCTTTCGTATTCCCTTTTTATAGCAAACTTTGCACCTTTTTTGTGTCCTGCCCTTTCTTGCAGTGGAGGGGATTTCGTTAGGAAAATGCTGCCCTGGTACAATACGGGGGCCAGTACTAGAAGTACTGGGGCCCTCTGCCTGCTGGTTCCCAAATATTAGGCCCTTTATGACTTCCTCTTGAAAGTGCATAAATGTCCCCCTCTGGCTGGTAGAACGGAATAGCACGTAAGCGTTATACAGTGCCATCTGGATGATATACACGGCCAGCTTCTTGTACCAGATTTTTGTTTTCCGCAGGGCACTGTACGGCTTCAGTACCTGATCTGAAAGATCCACTCCGCCCATGTACCTATTGTAATCTAGGATACAATTAGGTTTTGAGGTGTGGGTACTGGTACCTCGTAAAGGGATGGAGGTGGTACTGTCTCCATGAATTGTTGTCAGTATAAGGACATCCCTCTTGTCCTTATATTTGACCAACAACATATTTTCGGTGCATATTCCCCTGCTTTCACCCCTTCTCATTACTTGGGCAATGTGCGTTTTTGGGAGGCCTCTTTGGTTCTTACGCACAGTACCGCAAGCTGCTGTACCTCTTGAACCAAGGGCCTTAAACAGGGGGATGCTAGTGTAAAAGTTATCCACATAGAGGTGATAACCTTTATCCAGTAAGGGGTGCACTAAATCCCAGACAATTTTTCCACTAACACCTACGAGGGAGGGGGGGCATTCTGGCGGTTCAATTCTTGAATCCTTCCCTTCATATACCCTAAACCTGTGGGTGTACCCTGAGGTGCTTTCACACAGCTTATACATTTTTATGCCATACCTTGCCCTCTTACTGGGAAGGTACTGGCGGAATTTAACCCTTCCTTTAAAATGTATAAGGGACTCGTCAATACAAATAAATTTTTCAGGGATGTACATCTCTGCAAATTTGGCACTGAAATGATCAATGACCGGCCTGACTTTGAATAGCCGGTCAAAGGTGGGATCATCTCTGGGTGGGCACAGTGTATTATCGGTGTAATGTAAAAATTTAAGGATTATCTCAAAACGAGCCCGAGTCATGGCCATACGGTAAAATGGGGTGCTGTACAGAACATCTGTACTCCAATATTGCCTAATTTCTGGCTTTTTTACTATGCCCATATGTAACACCAGACCCCAAAACGTCATCATCTCTACTGCATCTACAGGGGTCCACCTAGCAAATGATGACGTGGGGTTTTGAGCAATAAACTGCTGGGCATATAAATTAGTTTGGTCCACCATTAAATTTATAAAATCATCAGAGAAAAATAATTTGAAAAAGTCAATTTCTCTGAGACCTGCTGAATCAAATTGGATTCCTGGGATGGCCAAAAACTCAGGAACCTGGGGCTCAAAATTGTCTGGTGGTGGGGTCCATACGGGATCAATCATTTGGGGTGGGGTCTCAGCTGCTCTACCGGGGCGTCTTTGAGGGGGTCCCTCATCAGCAGAGGAGGAAGAGGAGCTTAAGGCGAATCCTTCAAATTCCCCGCTTGCATCACTGGCTGTGTCAGAGTCAGAGACAAGCATGGCATATGCCTCCTCCGCTGAATACATTCTTCTGGATGGCTGGGATGACATTTGAGATGACATTTGGGATGACATTTGGGATGCCATTTTTATTTTTGTGTTTCTGGTAGTGAAATGTTTCAACACGTGTATAGTGTAGGGGGGTACAAACTTTATTTCAACACGGGGGGTATGTAGTGTGTAGTGTGTATGTAGTGCAGAAAAAAAAAATACTTTATACAGGAATTTAATCCCAATAAAAAAAAAAAAAATTGAAGGGGTTAAAAAAAAAAGGTCCTGCGCCAAAAATTGAGCACAGATGTTGGTCAGTAACGTCCGTCACTGAACAGCGCTCAAAGGCAACAGGAATTTGATCAAAAAAAAAAAAAATAGATCGACCCTGTGCCGAAAAAGCTGATCAGTGATGTACGTCACTGATCAGCGCACAGTGGCCACAGGACACCCACAAAATCACAGTGTGTGTAAAAAAATAAATAAATAAAAAGACCCCACAGCACCCTCAAAAATAAAAAAAAAGGTGATCAGTGATGCGACACTGATTACCAGTGAGGGGCAGCAGGTGCACAACCTTTGGTGCAACTGACAGTGCAACTGGCAGCAACTGACAGGTATATATAAAAAAAAAAAACCCTGCACCCCCAAAAAGTTGCTGATCAGCACAGATATACTGATCAGCACAAAAGGGGGGGTAGCAGACACAAAATATAGCACTCTCTATCACTCTCTGTCACTCTCTGTCACTATCTCTCTCTATCTCTCACTCTCTATTACTCTCTATCACTCTCTATCACTCTCTGTCACTATCTGTCCCTATCTCTCACGATCTGTGACTCTATGACACTGCTGCAGCAGCACACACAGAAGTCACAAGATCCAGGAAGTATCCAGCTGCTGGCAGCACGCTACCAGCGGTGATCAGCGGTGATCAGGTAAGTTTCAGGCAAGGATCAGGTATGTATCACGACAGATTGGCACGGTGACCGCTCTGCACGCAATTCCAGACCGGAATGGCGTCTGCAGCGCAGTCACCGTTAGTTTAAATCACGCGCCTTGGCTGTGATTGGTCCGTGGGTCCCACGGACCAATCACAGCCTTGGGGGCAGGTGGGGTGAGGTGTCGTCGTCACCGATGACCCCCTCATGCCCCCTGACGCCCGGCGGTGATTGACACCTGTGTTACCGAGCGTCTGATTCGCCAGTAACACAGGAAAACGCTGTGAATGGCTGTTCACACTGAACAGCCAATCACAGCGATCGCCGACGGGGGGGGCGGCATCGCAGCCCCCCCTGGGCATGCAGGGACATGTCTGCTGTCAGGGACAGCAGACATCGTCCCTCTGTCACTGCGTCTCGAGACGCAGTGGCACTTTGAAGTCATGACGTATATATACGTCATGTGTCGGGAAGTACATCCCGGCCATGACGTATATATACGTCAAATGTCGGGAAAGGGTTAATAATGTGTGTCATGTGTAAAAGGCATTACTGTGTGGTATAATCAGGGGTGCCGAGAGAAAGGGGTAGGGGGTACAAATTACCCAGGCCAAAGTCTGATGGTGGGGGCCTAGTGGGGGCCCCCTCCCCTTAAGTGACAGCAGCAGCTGCAGCTCTTCTCCTCTGCCCAGCACACACTGCTTTGTGCTGGGTTGCAGTGTGGCCATGGAGGTGCTTAAAATAACAATATTTTCTCAGGATTTTTTTCTAAGGGTATAATGTGAATAATGTGAGGAGTAATGTACATAAGGTAAAGTGGTACTACTGTGTGATGTTACATAGTTACATAGTAGGTAAGGCTGAAAAAAGACTTGCGTCCATCTAGTTCAGAAAACTGGGGGGGATCGTCACAAGCTAAATCGGTGATAAGGTAAGAATAATAATTACATTGAATGTTGATTATACCAACATGCGACCAATAATGACAGGTGTTGTCAGAGGTGCTGGGTTGGTGGTGCTCCCAAAAAAGTTCAGCGCAAAAGCTGTATGAAAATGGGTGTCCAAAAGGAAGGACAAAGGAAGAACACAACAGGTTTTTGGGGCACACTTACTACAATTAGACAAAAAAGATATGATGTGTAAAGATGATAGAATTAATATATAACTTTTATTAAGGTTCTCTTAAAATAAATGTGCGCGTCAGTAGGCGGCGTCAAGAATATGAGAATTAAAGACAAATTAGCATGTGTCAATACTAGAAAACAAATAATGCACAGTAAATATTGATAGAATTATTTACTGTAATAGTAAATCGTGATCACTTTTGATTGGCGAAGATTTTATCTTTCACCTGGGGGACCACCCCCTGCTTTTTGGACGTCTGAGGATTATACGGATAGAATATGGTATGATCTGTTGCCAAATGGTATTGGTGGCAGTTTACAGATGCCAGCTTAAAGATTGGGAGGATAGGGTGGGAGTGAGAACAGAAAACAGGTCTTTCCTGAGGTACCTGATGCTGTGCGGTCACCTGTAATCGATACGACACCAGATATTCCCTATCAGTCCCCCAATAGGTACTGATCCGGCCAGTAACTGTTTAGCTGCTGAGATCAGACGAGATCAGGCGGCTCAGTAATGTATGGTCGTATACTCTATCAGGCGGAACAACATAGGGATGACATGTTGGACCAAAGATCACTTCTGCTTTCCAGAAACAGAGAGATACCGCAGCCTGTTACATCAAGTATTGCAGGAAGGGTCCGGTCTGATAGTGGATGAGAGAGTGACGAGTAGGAGAAGAAAAAGATACTGAGATTGTTGCAGTTACCAAGTCCTTCTGCTATCCTCCATCATATGATGATATCAGATGGGGGTTGAGAGTGATGACCTGGTGGTGCTCAACTCAAGAAATAGAGGGCCAGAAAGAAGATAAGGAGAAGGAATACGAGATGGGTGGCCCTTTTCGGAGGGAAAAATGTGCCCCCTATTGGGTTGGTCTAACTGGTGACATGAAGAGATTACATGAGCACCAGAGTAGATTTGGGGGTTGTGTGGTACAGTGCTGTGTTTTGTCAATCGCAGAGGGACAGTATAATAAATCAGAGTCCCAAAGCAAATGCACTGGAGGAGACAGAGGTACAGTAATACGTAATAAGTCACACAGAAATTCAGGCGTAAGATGCTTGAATTTCTGTGTGACTTATTACATATTACTGTACCTCTGTCTCCTCCAGTGCATTTGCTTTGGGACTCTGATTTATTATACTGTCCCTCTGCGATTGACAAAACACAGCACTGTACCACACAACCCCTGAATCTACTCTGGTGCTCATGTAATCTCTTCATGTCACCAGTTAGACCAACCCAATAGGGGGCACATTTTTCCCTCCGAAAAAGGGCCCCCCATCTCGTATTCCTTCTCCTTATCTTCTTTCTGGCCCTCTATTTCTTGAGTTGAGCACCACCAGGTCATCACTCTCAACCCCCATCTGATATCATCATATGATGGAGGATAGCAGAAGGACTTGGTGACTGCAACAATCTCAGTATCTTTTTCTTCTCCTACTCGTCACTCTCTCATCCACTATCAGACCGGACCCTTCCTGCAATACTTGATGTAACAGGCTGCGGTATCTCTCTGTTTCTGGAAAGCAGAAGTGATCTTTGGTCCAACATGTCATCCCTATGTTGTTCCGCCTGATAGAGTATACGACCATACATTACTGAGCCGCCTGATCTCGTCTGATCTCAGCAGCTAAACAGTTACTGGCCAGATCAGTACCTATTGGGGGACTGATAGGGAATATCTGGTGTCGTATCGATTACAGGTGACCGCACAGCATCAGGTACCTCAGGAAAGACCTTTGTTCTGTTCTCACTCCCACCCTATCCTCCCAATCTTTTAGCTGGCATCTGTAAACTGCCACCAATACCATTTGGCAACAGATCATACCATATTCTATCCGTATAATCCTCAGACGTCCAAAAAGCAGGGGGTGGTCCCCCAGGTGAAAGATAAAATCTTCGCCAATCAAAAGTGATCACGATTTACTATTACAGTAAATAATTCTATCAATATTTACTGTGCATTATTTGTTTTCTAGTATTGACACATGCTAATTTGTCTTTAATTCTCATATTCTTGACGCCGCCTACTGACGCGCACATTTATTTTAAGAGAACCTTAATAAAAGTTATATATTAATTCTATCATCTTTACACATCATATCTTTTTTGTCTAATTGTAGTAAGTGTGCCCCAAAAACCTGTTGTGTTCTTCCTTTGTCCTTCCTTTTGGACACCCATTTTAATTTCGTCCATCTAGTTCAACCTGGTATAGATATCCATTGCTGATTTGGTAGGTTCTGATATTTTACAGACAGATTATATTTCTTATTTTTACCCATGGATGTTTTTCTCCAGTAAATGTTTGTCCAACTTTGCCTTGAACGCATTTAATGAGCCAGCCGTTACCACCTCTCTGGGAAGAGAGTTCCAGAGTTTGACTGTTTTGAAAGTAAAGAAATTCTTTCTACTAGCTGAATGAAATCTTTTTTCTCCTAATCTATACTCATGCCCTTGTGTCCTAGATTCCTTTCTAGTAGAAAAGAGGGTGTGTGACAGTTCCTTATATTGGCCCTTGATATACTTGTACATGTTGAGCATGTCCCCCCTTAAACGTCTCTTTTCCAATGTAAATAGTCCCAAATTGCTTAATCTCTCCCCATAGTTTAAATTCTCCATTACCCTAATAAGCTTTGTTGCTCGCCTTTGGATTTTTTCTAATTCTATGATGTCCTTTTTATAGTGTGGGGCCCAGGGACGTGAATAAGGGACACCATCGCATGATATAATGTGAATAAAGTTGCACTACTGTGTGGCATAATTTGAATTGGGGGTACTATTGTGTGGCCATGCCCCTTCCCAGCAAGAAAACACCCCTGTTTGGGCTGCTCACCAAATGTGTGCACTGTTTCTATTTAAAATATTGTGAGTAGGGGCACCAAAATGATGACTGCTATGATGAGGGTTGATGGTGCTGGGAAAGGGGAGCAGGGTCAGAGGCAGAACTAGTGGCGGTGCTAGGGGGCACCAGCCAAAATCTTGCCTAGGGCGTCATTTAGGCTAGGGCCGGCTCTGGCGACACCCACTGGCAGTGAGACAGTTTGGAATTGCAGTTGGTGGAAGTTGGGCGTGGCTCCCCTATTTGAATTTTGAACTGTGCTGCTGCTTCTTCTCTGGAGCCACCACTGCCTCTAACCTTTATACTAGTGCCTTACCCATCCACTCTCACAGCCTAATCCTATCCATTCCCCTAGAGCTGAACTCTAACCCTCCACTCCCACTGCCTAAACCTTACCCTCCTCCTAGTGCCTAACACTAACTGTTCCCTCATTCAACCTACCTCTTGTCCTACCCCTAGTGCCTAACCCTTCAGGTCTGTACACACTATACAACTTGATTTTAATAGCGATATTATCATTCATATAGGCCCTTATTGAGATCTGATCGCATTATAAATTTATTCTCAAAATGGGAAAAACCATGTGCACTGCAGGTGGGGCAGATGTAACATGTGCAGCAGTGGCGTAACTATAAATTTTGCTCCCCACTGCCAAAAAGTGTGTGGCGCCCCCCCCCCCCTTCCCCCTCCCCGCCCATCCTGTACACAGTAGCCAACAGCTGGCTCTGTGTACAGTCAATTGAATCAGTGGGGGAATTTGTCATCTCTGCCATAGCCCCACCCGCGCTGCGGCTGACTCGCCTCCAGTGCTCAGTCAGTGAGCAGCGACAGGCAGCAGCATGTCAGTGCGTGGAGCGGGTGCCGGCGCCCACACAGACCCTGCTGCTTGCTCCCCCAAGCGGCTGCTGGGGCTGCCTTACAGTAGTTACGCCACTGATGTGCAGAGAGAGTTAGATTTGTGTGAGTTATTTTGTTTCTGTGCAGGTTAAATACTGTCTGCATTATTTTAACACTGCAATTTAGATTTCAGTGTCAACACACCCCAACCAAAATGTAACTCTCTCTGCACATTACATCTGCCCCACCTGCAGTGCACATGGTTTTCCCCATTTTGAGAATGATCCATCAGGTCGTTAACAACCACCCTGTCGTCTGAACATGTAGTCAAATGTTGTCAGCGCCAGCATGTACCAATATGTGGCCGCTGAATGATATCGTTAACACTGTATCTTTTTCCAAGGTTTGATACAACTACCCCGCTTAAATGAGATACAGGAGTTATTATTAGTAACACTGGGTAACCCCAGAAAGAGCAAATAGTAGGATCCGAATCACAGCCTGGGAGTTGGAGTGCACAAGAGGCAAGTACAGATGGAGCAGGCCTCTTTCTTGCAGGGGCTGGCGATTCTATCGCCTGCCCCCACCAGCGTCCGGCTCTCGCCAGGGGCGCATGCGTACGAGACGCTCGTGCGTGCCCCCTGGCTACGGTGCTTTCACCACCGCCCGCCGCCTCCCCCGGTGCCCCTCACCGCCCCGCCATCCCCCCTATTCCTGTCCGTCTCCCTGAAGTGGAGATGGGCAGGGACCCGCAGCGGCTCCGTCCAGAAACTGGGACGCGCGTGCGTGTGAGACGCACGTGCATCCCAGTCAGATGGAGTGCCTCTGCGCTGCCGATCACCAGCCAAGAACCAGAGGTGCTCCATCTGTATAGTACAGTATGAGAATAAAGCTGCTCGTGAGAGCCTACAGTCTATAACTGCTGCATATACTGTACGGCAAAAGTATAACACCACTGGAGTTACTGGAATTCAGTGACCGCATTAGGAATATGGCTTCCGTCACAGCGTTTGCAATGATCTCTAAGAAAAGTTGAAGTCAATCAAAATAATTTTTTAATTAAACAACAGTAGAGTCTTACTAGATATCCATACAGCAATTCATGCACACTGCAGTATGTTCCAGATATAAGGCAGGTGCCAGTATACATTGTATATCATTTACTATTAAAGAACTCATAAACCCTGTGCTAATGAGTTGGTGGTCCGTGCACTTGCGCTTTATACAGGTTCTCCTGAATGGGCAGTGACCAGTAAAACAGACACCACAGCATTTGTTCAGTATTATTAAAGTATTTATTTCAAGGACAGAACCTTTGCTCCTTTTGAAGATAATTAAATTGTGCGGCTGCCGCAAAAGCCATAAATTGTATTTATATTTGCATGTGAGGGCCAAGAAAGACTTTAATTACTGGTATATTTTAATTTCACCATTCTCACTTATGTCACATAAAATATTTTGCTAATATATTTTCAGATAAAGATGATACAGAATACATAATAAAGATTTTGGGGGTTTACTTATGATGAATTAGGTTGTAAAACCTGAAGCTTCTGAGAATGTTTATACCCAATTTTTAAAAGGACAATGGTTTGAATAGAAAGACACAGTTTCTCTGTTAGTAAATATGCAATTTCGACCCTGAAACACGACATCGATGCTGAAGTTATTTTAAATAGATCAACATCATTCTGTAGTACAATTACTCCCTATTGCTTTTCAAAGACACTCTGGGCGGAAATCAGTTGTATACTGTAATAAAAATTACCGCAGGTGAAAAACGGAGGTGGTAAAGCCAGAGGCTATTCAATTAGACTCCTGATTAAAGTAAATTGTTAATGTACATTAAATCGGTTTAAGGGCGGGATGTGTATTAAAATACATCGCCGCCCCACTGCAGTGATGCTATTGCATATGTACTAACATATGCGACTAGCACCGCAATGCTGTGACAGAGGCCCCTCGCGATACCTGTGATGTGGTGTGCTGTGGTGTGTGATCTCAGTCACATCCCTGGTCTCTCCCTCTTCAAGTTCTCCGGCCTGCTCTGTGCAGTCGGGAAGCGGCTGACCCCGGCGCCTCCTCCTCCCCCCTGCAGCCGGAAGGACCTCCGGCTGTGACATGTTGTCCACATGTCCAAAGGTGGCGATACCCGTGGCCGGCGAAGACGCGGTGGCCAGGTCTTCGTACATTTGAAAATGCAGTAAAACCCCTGAAAATGGGGGGGTTTACCTCATTTTTCCCTTAGTACATCCCACCCTAATGCACAGAACTTTATTTATATATTAATATCTCCTCCACTGGCGCCAAGTTATATGTTCCTATATATGGGGGAACTATCCTCTTCTCCAAAATAGGGAAAGCTGGGTATAAATACCGTACGCCCCTTAATGTATAAGAGGGCTCCTCTTCTCCGAATGGATGAGCTCAAATGAATCCCACGGGTAACCACCAAAACCAATAGAATAGAGAGCTTAACTTCACAGGCTCTTCTAACGTCCGTCTCAAACAGTGGTGACCCAAAATAAAGATAATGGGGAGGTATAGTGTAAAATCATTTATTTAAAGTAGAATAACATTAAAATGGGAGGACAAAGGAACCGAATGGCATATTACCGTCTGAGGTGGAGAACAGAGATATATATCAAAGTTCTCAAATGAGATACTGTATCTCCTTGAGAAAGATTGCATAAGCAATCGAAAACGCGTTTGGAGTGTTTGGACCTGATCGTGGAGGACCTTTGGATCCCTTGCATTTACCGTGTTTTACCTGAAAGAAGTGTGGGTTGTTTGTTTCCCGGGACCAGCCCCGCTCACCTTTGACTCATTTGAGAACTTTTATATATATCTCTGTTCTCCACCTCAGACGGTAATATGCCATTCGGTTCCTTTGTCCTCCCATTTTAATGTTATTCTACTTTAAATAAATGATTTTACACTATACCTCCCCATTATCTTTATTTTGGGTCACCACTGTTTGAGACGGACGTTAGAAGAGCCTGTGAAGTTAAGCTCTCTATTCTATTGGTTTTGGTGGTTACCCGTGGGATTCATTTGAGCTCATCCATTCGGAGAAGAGGAGCCCTCTTATACATTAAGGGTGTACGGTATTTATACCCAGCTTTCCCTATTTTGGAGAAGAGGACCGTTCCCCCATATATAGGAACGTATAACTTGGCGCCAGTGGAGGAGATATCAATAATTTCTTTTATGCAATATTTGTTTTTGTGGTTTCAGGGTTACCACACCATTGATATCACCCCCACAAGGCAGCCTATTTAGCGCACATCCACCGTCAAATTCCCTTTGTTTTGCATTATTTATATATTAGTTCCTAGCCAATTGGATAGAGTCGACGGATCAATTATCCCATGTTAATCTACTATGGCTGATTCAATTCCTCCCTTCAGTCAATTAGGACGACCACTGAAGGTCGACATGGCTTAGTTCGACACCTGAAGTAGATTGACATGGCTAACGGTTGACAGGGTCTGAAGGTCGACACAAACATTAGGTCGACAGTGAGAAGGTCAACAGTCAAAGGAGCAATGTGAGTTCTTCACAATTTTCTTAGCCGACTTGTGCCAACAGGTGGTATTTGATACACTAACGTCCGCTACGGCATGGTGGGAGTATGTAATAGTGTGCCCGAAGCATGGCGAGCCATGCAAGGGGACACGGTACACTTAGATGGTGTCCATGTCGACTATGTCGACATTTTGGGGGGAAAATGCAAAAAACTTATGTCAACCTTGTGACTGTTGACCTACCCATTGCTTTGTGTCAACCTTCATTGACCCTGTCGACTTTATCCATGTCTAGCTTTTTCAGATGTCGACCTAAGCTCTGTCGATCTTCATTGATTTGACCCTATGACCCATACCCCTTAAGTATGTGTCATCGTTTTAGGCTGTTTGACCTAATGTTTGTGTCGATCTTCAGACCCTGTCAACCGTTAGCCATGTCAACCTAATTCAGGTGTCGAACTAAGCCATGTTGACCTTCAGTGGTCCTCCTAATCGACTGAAGGGTGGAATTGAATCAGCCATAGTAGATTAACATGGGATAATTGATCCGTCTATTGGGATGCAGTGTAAATCCCGGCGGTCGGCATCCCGGCGTTCAAAATCCCGACCGCTGAAATCCCGACCGCTGAAATCCCGACACTTTCTCCCTCCGGGGGTGTCCACGACACCCCCGGAGGGAGAATAAATTAGTGTGCCGAGCATAGCGAGGCACCGGGCCCGCTGCATGGCGAGCGCAGCGAGCCCGCAAGGGGGGGCGATCCCCGTCCCCCCCTTGTCGGGATTTCGGCGGTCGGGATTCCAGCATTAGGATTCTGAACGCCGGGATCCCGACCGCCGGGATTTAATACTGAATCCCGTCTACTCTATCCAATCGGCCAGGAACTAATATATAAATAAAGTTCTGTTCATTAGGGTGGGTTGTACTAAGGGAAAAATGTGGTAGGGGTTTTACTGCATTTTCAAATGTACGAAGACCTGGTCGCCGCGTCTTCGCCGGCCACGGGCATCGCCACCTTTGGACATGTGGACAACATGTCACAGCTGGAGGTCCTTTCCGGCTGCAGGGGGGAGGAGGAGGCGCCGGGGACAGATGCTTCCCGACTGCACAGGGCAGGTTGGAGAACTTGAAGAGGGAGAGACCAGGGATGTGACTGAGATCTCTCACACAACACATCACAGGTATTGTGAGTGGCCACGCAGTGGGGCAGCAATGTCTTTTAATACACATCCTGCCCTAAAACCGTGTTAATGTACATTAACAATTTACTTTAATCAGGAGTCTAATTGAATAGCCTCTGGCTTTACCACCTCCGTTTTTCACCTGCGGTAATTTTTATTACAGTATGCAACTGATTTCCGCCCAGAGTGTCTTTAAAAAGCATTAGAGAGTAATTGTATTACAAATTGATGTTGATCTACTTGATATAAATCTAAATAGCTTCAGCATCGATGTCGTATTTCAGGGTGGAAATTGCATATTTACTAACAGAGGAGCTGTGTCTTTCTATTGAAAGCATTGTCCTTTGAAAAATTGGGTATAAACATGCTCAGAAGCTTCAGGTTTTACAACCGAATTCATCATAAGTAAACCCCCAAAATCTTTATTATGTATTCTGTATCATCTTTATTATGTCCATAATGTTTTTCAACATCCTCTGAAAATATATTAGCAAAATATTTTATGTGAAATAAAGTGCGAATGGTGATATTAGAATATACCAGTAATTAAAGTCTTTCTTGACCCACACATGCAAATATAAATACAATTTATGGCTATTGCGGCAGCCGCACAATTTAATTATCTTCAAAAGGAGCAAAGGTTTTGTCCTTGAAATAAATACTTTAATAATACTGCACAAATACTGTGGCGTCTGTTTTACTGGTCACTGCCCATTCAGGAGAATCTGTATAAAGCGCAAGTGCACGGACCACCAACTCATTAGCACAGGGTTTATGAGTTCTTTAATAGTAAATGATATACAATGTATACCGACACCTGCCTTATCTCTCTAACATACTGCAGTGTGCATGAATTGGTGTATGGATATCTTGCAAGAGTCTATTGTTGTTTAATTAAAAAATTATTTTTTTCGGTCACATACGCTGTGACCGAAGCCATATTCCTAATGCGGTCACTGAATTCCAGTAACTCCAGTGGTGTTATACTTTTGCCACTATTTTCAATGAGGTGTTTAAAAACGTTGAGTATATGCCGCAGTTTTAGACTGTAGGCTCTCACAAGCAGCTTGATTCTCAAACTGTACTATACAAATGGAGTATGTGCCATCGTTTTAGGCTGTTTGCTTTAAAGGAGAAATAATATTAAATACAAAACCCCCTTGTTTATTCAAGCAAGAGTCGTACATTATATACAAAGTTATAAAATGAATCCATATTGATTATAACTTGCCAATAATAGTATGTTAGAATCTAGCTCACAAATCAGCCTTGCTCGCATAATTATTATGTATCCATTTATCAAAACTAACATTCATCAAACAGAAAAATGTATTCAGCACACAATCATTTTTCTACACTTTGTTGCTGCTGAATTTGAATTTAAAATCGAAATAAAATATGAGATCATTGAACCAAATCAACAAAGTTTGGATAATCAGATCAAATCCAAACTTATTTTTCAAGAATCTGATTAAACTCTACATGACTGTCTGTAATTTGTGAGGTGTATGTGATGTATTCCATTTTCCAGCCGCACATTATGACCAACTACATAAAAAGCGTTTCTTTACACCAATAGAGGCGGTTGATGCCCACAGAATGAAATCAGCCTGATTTCCATGTAAAAGCATAATTGAAATACAGAAATAAAAATAATATTCACAAATGCATAAATAAATATCTTGTAGGCCTAAATTTGCAGGGTGCGGTATGGCAGCTCGAAAATCGGGATTCCAATGGTCAGTGTACCGACATCGGAATCTCAACTGCCGGTACACCGACAGGGGGGGTGAGCAAATCAAAGGCCCTTTTAGGCTCTCTGCACTCGACTCGAAGTTCTGTTCTACCTCTACAGATGGAGCGTGGCCCATCTTTGCAGGAGATGGCAGAAGATTCGCCATCCGCCATCCCCCGCCAGCCGCCGCGTGCGCAGGAGATGCGCGTGCGTCCCCTTACAACGGGACTCCCCCGGGTCCCCGCTGCCTCGCCGACGGTCGCGCCGGGTCCCCGCAGCCTTGCCGCACCCCCCCCCCTAACCCTGTCCGTCTCCCTGAAGCGGAGACGGACAGGGTTCCCGTCCCCCCGCCGACGGGAAACTGAGACACGCGTGCGTGTGAGACGCACGCGCATCTCAGTCAGATAAAGCGCCTCTCCGCCGGCGATCGCCAGCGGACAGATTCTGCCGATCCCAGAGCAATAGTGAGAGGCACTCCATCTGTATAGGGTCCTGGACACCCACGAGGGAGAATAGCCCCTGTAAGTCGAGATCCTGACTGTTGTGTTTTTAACATTCGTTATTCGTTAATATCCGATATAGGTATACTGACCACCGGAATCCCAACTGTCGGGAGGTCATCCGGCAGTCAAATTTGCACAGGCATGATCCAATACCTCAGAATCACAATATGCTCATTCTCTCCACCGCTCCAACCCCGATGCCCCCAGGTCTTATGTAGGACAACGCATCAACCGAAACAGAGATGGACAAAAGGATTACTGACTAAAACCTGTGAAAACGAACAAACAGACAGTGATACATTTTATAATAGTGGTCAGAAACACCAGGGAGTTGAGTGGCTGAATATGGGAGCAATCCTCCACTACACTACCAGGAATGCAACACTGCAAGAAGATGTGGTACTGTTTAGTTTCACGGCGGCAGTTACGTAGTTTACGTAGTGCTGTATTGAGAATACCAATACAGCACTATGTTGCCTACGTATACTAAGTGCTTCTGGAGCCCTGAAACTACACAATGGTTAATATCCCCACTATCCACGTCATACCCCCAGTATTCACGTCGGCGTTGAGTTGACTTTATAAAGTGTGGCGAGTGCAGTGAGCCACCAAGCCCGAAGCATGGCCACCGGACGCGAAAACGCGTCCTCTCGCCACGCTACGAAACCCAGGCAGGGTGGATCAGCAAAACCCAGAGTACTGATCTACAGGAAACATATAAACTACAAACAGAATAAGAATAAGACCGACCCGCTGGAGGCGGCTCATAACAGGTGCAGTTTTAAATAGGACACTCTTGCAAGGGATAGGTAGGAAAGGTCATGTGTGTGCAGCAGACACTAACTAGATATTGGAGATGAACCGAATGAAACCATCATGGCTGCAGTAGTACAGTGACAGCACAATATTAATAATAAATATTAATAAAGAATGACCCACCTTGATAATGCGTCACAGGTTAGAGTAAAGCTGGCGATGCATTGTGTGTGTTCTTGTGCACATCGTGAGTTGTTTTGGTACGATTAGGTTGAGATACTGAAGATGCTACTAACGATGAGTATGCTCAGTGGCATAGCTACAAATTGTGCGTCCACTAAAATTTGTGTGCGACCCCTCACTGCAGCATCTGCCACCACCCAGTCCATTGCAGCTGCATTGCCTGCCCACCGAATCTGTTGCTGCCGGCCTGCCAGGACCAACAGATTCTCCTGTCTTCAGTCGAGGCGCTCCTCCTGTTAGAATGTCACTTGCAAAATGTCTGCCACCTTACAGCAGACTGTTATATAGGATTCAAGAGGAGGTCACTGCTGCCTCTAGCATCCTAAGTAACTGTCTGCTGTGAGGGGGGTGGCCATTTTGCAAGTGACATTCTAAAAGGAGCAGCGCCAGGACTGCAGACAGGAAGCTCTGCTGGTCCCAGGGGCCGGCAACAAGATCACACTGGGTGACCATCAGTCATCTGGGTGATCTTCAGGTTACTTAGATTTCCATTTTAGGTCCATTGATGAGGTCAGCAAATCTGCATCAGAAGACAAAGGCACTGATCTGAGCACCCCTATAAAATGGAGGTGATGCTCCTCCATTTTGAGGAATGGACCCCAAATGCCGGGACTAGTTTTGCACATGCACAATGTCCCTACCATCTGACTTGTTTTTTGGGGGTATATTTTGGGAGTCACTCCTCCCTGACAAATGCATAATCATAAAATAAAACTATAGTTAGTATATGTGATAAAATAAATATATGTTATAGAAAAATGTGAGATTAGTTTAAGCTTGGAAACAGGAAAAAAAATTAATAGTGAAGCCAATGTAGCATGAAATTACTAAACTTGCTCTAGTCTTTAAGTTATACACTAATTATAGCTGGGTTATATCTAGACAAGAATAAACACCAGAGTGTCCCCCAGCACACTGCAGTAAGCCAATAAAAGACTAGCGCTGAATAAGTAAGTACAGTGCAGAGGACTCAGTTACACATATTAGCATGGGAGGTCCTAACACATAATAATGAGAGCCCATCGGGTTTTGTAAATTAAGAGCTAACTTTACAGGAGGTACCCAAACATCCTCCAATATGGCACTTTGAGGACCAGCATTTCCACCAGCTATACAAAATGCAAGTTGCTCTATCAATGAATTGGCTTATACAGGTGCTCGTAAACAAGACAAGGAAAAACAAGAATAAGCGAGTGATTTATCATATGTTGCAAGGGATGCGACATCCCAGTGTTCAGAATGGCAGAAGTTGGAATTCCAACACTGGTCATAACACCGGCACCAACACTCCAACAATGCAAGTGAAGTTGCAACTACTGCTATTGAGATGCATGGGGGTATGCGTGTCTGCACTGCTACTTTAGAAGGTGATAATGGGGGGAGATTCTCTAAGCTAAAAATGCGGTAAAAACCCCGTTATCGCATTTTGGGATGCTGAAAAATCTGGCGATGCCCCATAAAAGCCAATGGGCTTCTATCGCAACCCTCCGCCGCCCCGCGCCGACCCCCCGCCGCCCCGCATCGCCCCCTCACCTGTGTCCGGGCAGCACAGCGCAGTGCTGCCCGGACCTGTGACCTCCTCCCTGCACTGATCCTCTTCCGGGTGCAGGGAGGAGGAGAGCCCGGCGCAGCAGCAGCAGCGCCGGGTGTGGGAAGGAGGGGAGAGCTGCCGGGACCTGCTGGGACCCGGCGACTCTCACCGCAAAGGACAGCTCTTAACGCAAGAGCTGTCCTTTGCCTTAATTATCGCATATGTTACAGCATATGCGATAATTAAATATGCGATGGGCGGCGAAGGGGGGCGGAGATTCTTAGAGAATCTCCCCCAATGTGAGAATTGTCAGCTACCTACATCATTCCTGGTAGAGACCACATGGCTCTATGTCAGGGTTGCCGAATTTCAGACTGCCCTCTCTTGTAGAGCCAGCTCAGCGAAGAAGTGTGCCGGTGTAATTTCCGCAATATGGCACAGGGCTCACTGGAGAAGACTGTGCGGGGGAGTGTCAGGGGAGTGTCAATTGCATCATTGTGGGCAGATTTGCAACTGAAGCCGCAAGGAAGATTGCTAGTGTGGCATCGTGACTGTGGGGTCACCTGTGGCTGGGAGAGGGTAGATGGTGACGGACTGGTGGAATGGGTGTGTACGGCGATAGAGGGTGACATGTTGGCATGGTGCATTAAGGGGTTCTAGATAGTAAGCTGGCAATGTGGATGTGTAAGGGGTCTGCTTTTTGGAAAAATTTCCCAGGGTCACTTTCAATTCCCAAACCGCTCATGACACCAGGAAAGGGCATAGTAGTGGAATTAGAATAAAGTCATAAACACAACTACAGGAAAATGCCCAAGGACGGCTGCAACTGTGTCTCAACTCAGAATAAGGCCCTATAAAGAGGGATCCAGCCACCTTCAACAGACCCCCACCCCCTAAACATACCCAGCCTTCATGAGGGCTGGTTCTAAAAATTTCCCGGCTAGTTTTCCACCCTTGATCATAGCCACACCTCCCTCCACTGTACGATGCTGACATTACAGGCATCCTACAGTGGGGACGCAGCACAATGACACAATTTAGGAGACTTGCCATTTTTCGAAATATATACATTGCCTATTGATTACTATTAATGATGTTCCCAGCCCAAATATTTTATAGCCGAGTACAAACTATTCAATGTGTGTACTTGGCTAATGGAACAGCTGATGCAACAATACATTACCCAAGTGCACAGTAACTTGCCATTTTCCTTTACTTCCAAAGTAGAATCAGACCATACTGTATATTCTTTATTTACAAGTACTATATTTATAAGTCTCAGAGATAGATGTATATATTGTATTTAGAAACACAGGCACTCACAGGTGACTTTAAAATAAAACTTATCTTATGGAAATTACATTTTCAGTTCCTGATGATGTCATATTTAATTATAGGTTCAGGAACTGAGTTACTGCTGGTTCCTGCTGAAAAATAGCACTGGTTATAACTAAAACCAGTGATTTTATATTAGGATTATGGTCTTTTTTGTTATCTTTTTGCTGCATTTTACCTATTTTATAACTTACTCTGCCTGGTGTGGTTTTCTGTCCAATTAAACCATAACATAAACCATGCATAAACTTTTTTTAGGGCATTTCCATTTTTGGAGTTTTTCTTTTTGTGAGTTCTTGGTGAGAAGGTAACACGCGTGGATCTTCCAGGATCCTGCAGCGTTGTAATCATTACTGCTAATTATTAATTCCTTTTATTTTGTGTATATTAACACATTGCTTTTTGCTTATTAGCACCTGGCGACAGTGCTAGACGTGTAGTGTAGTCTCTCTCTCCCTCTATCTGTACAGTACAATGTACCCTTTTATACACTGCTCAGCCAGTAATCGCTTTATCGTATTATTGATATTGCCTCCCATAATAGAACTGAGCTGTAAAGGATAAAAAGCAAAAGATAGCTATGAATCTACAACCCATTTCATACCGACAGTTTCATCTTAGATTAGCAGTAGGTATCTGTCACAACGACACCTTAAGGCTTCCAGAAGATACCCACAACTGTGCAGCATAAACACAGGGAGGACGATTTGTTTGCAGATGGTGTTGGCCAATTATACATCGAGTGAGACTTGTTTTTGTGGTGACTGCGATCGTTCTTTCAAACCCTCTAACAACGTGGCAGATAAATGGAGTGTATATGTTTCCATGGTAATCTAAGGATAAATTGGAATAAATCTATCATGTCATCGGAATTTGATGTTTCAATGATCATCCAAAACCAAAGTAAATGATAGCCACATTCCTGTACTATGGGCCTGATTCTTGTTCACTCTGAATAGGGTGAATTCAGCTCCGTTCTGATGTTTGGGGGCCTGCAAGTGCGTTTTCGTGAATGTGCAGACCCCGACAGCAAATGGTTTTAGTGAGTTAAACACTTGCTGGGCCGTTCGTTGCGGGGAGGGAGGGCCAGGGGAGGTGAACCATAGGAACGCAAAGCATTTTATGGGAATCACCAAGAAAACGCTGTGCATTCCCATGGGTGCGCGTGCGGGCCAATGGCTGCAGGGGCCGGCGGGTGACATCACAGGATGTCAGCCACCTGACCTGTCTACTGCAGCGGAGGCATGCGAGGGGATGTGTTCTCATACACATCTCCTTGCATGTTACCGAGGGGAATCAACGGCGGCAGGGGGGGCAGTTGTTCGGACAGGCGGCTGCGTCTCAGGCACTCGGTAAGCTGCGATGTTCACATCTTACCAGCCAACCTGAATCAGGCCCTGTAGGATAATAAATTAATATTCACGTAGCATCCAAATACGGAAAACTTTATTAGCTTTGTTCACGCCTCATGGAATTTATAAACACATAAAATAAACAAATATTTGAAGCGCAGTAAAGATCAAAGAATGATTATGTCTAGCAATGACCTGTAAATCTATGGATCAATATTCAATTTTCCATTTTAGTAGTTAAGTTACAGTCTGTGATTGCAGTAAATGGCACTCAGTTCTAATGATGAGCTATAAAGTATTTACTAGCATCTCCATGGATACGTTCTTACTATACAGATTGTTGGTCCGGTAGAAGGGAGCTCGATGTTGTGCATTTATTACTTTGCCTTTCTTATGTCTCACTAAATATGAATTAACCCTAAACCCCTAATGATATTTAAAAAAAAAACAATGAAAAAACTGACTTGTACTTCATTGGGGTGCTCCAAATAAAATGATGGATATACAAGGTGAAATGTAATAGGGTGAGAGAATCAGAAAATGGGAGTAATGGTAGAACCTACCTTCAATTAACTCCCTTTCTTTGAGGTTCCTGGGCCCACAGGGTTAACATCGGGGTTGTAGGCAGATCCAGAGGACCGGGCACCAAATCTCCAAAGCTTTAGGCTTCCCATCATGCCTCGCTCCTCTCCCCTATAACCCGGCCTCCATGCTAGGTCCACTCAGTTTAGATAGAAGTCCCAGCAGGAAGCAGAGAAGGACAGAAGACTATAGATTATAGGCATGTTATACAATCACTCATACAAAGTGGAAAGAGACTGATGACCAAGGTCGCAAATGCCCCAATTACATCAGGCATGTCAGGGAGGGCACCTTGTGGGCCTAGGAACCTCGAAGAAAGGGAGTTAATTGAAGGTAGGTTTTACCATAACTCCCGCTTTCTTCTTCATGGTTCCTGGGTCCCACAGGGTTAACATCGGGGATGTCCCAAATAGGGAGGACAATCCCGGGATCGGGATCGGCGGGATCCCGGGATTTAGGCCTAAAATCGTCAGGATTTGAATCCCGGGATTGAAGGTTTCAATCCCGGGATTTCGGGATTAGTATCCCAGTGCTAAATGTACTTTTTTTCAAAGCCGGGCAGCGCTGAGCACTTTAGAATGGCTCAGATGCTGCCCGGCTGTCTGCTCCGTACCCCCCGGTGGCCGATTGGTCCGCTCTCCGCTGTGTGCAGGTGCTCTGTGATGACAGGCATGACGGCGCCCAGGCTGCGCAGCGTGACCCCTGACATCATGCCACGCTGCGCAGCCCATCCGCCGCCATGCCTGTCAGTGCACTAAATTCAGCACAAGCACACAATCGCTCAGCCACCCGCCCCTGGATGGATGGATGGAGGAACATCGCTCCTGCTGCTGCCTGTCACCACTACCTCTGTAAGTGACAGCGCAGGGCAGGGGGATGGGGAAGAGTGGCGGGCGGGCAGGAGGGGCGAAGTAAGAGGGCATTAATATTGATATTTGGGGGGGGGGGTCATTTTTTTTTTTTTTTTTATTAGGGAGGCCAATCCCGGGATTCCCGGGATCCCGGGATTGAGCATTTTTCAATCCCGAATCCCGGGATTGAAAAAATGCCCCGGGATTGGCCTCCCTAGTCCCAAAGCTGTAAATTTAAGGACAGGGAGAAGCCCGAGGGGCCAGAACCTGGCGACCGAACACAGCATCTTGGAAAGTGAGAGTGTCAAAGGCCTAGAGCCTCAGAAACGTGTGAACCGAGGACCACGTTGACACCTTGCACAGCTGCTCTGCAGAAACGCCACTACATGCATCCCACGAAGAACCAACAGACCTGTTGGAGTGTGCTGAAATCGAAGTAGGTAACAGCAAGCCAGCCTTCACATAGGCATGAACAATTACCAGTCTAATCCAGAGTGCCAATGTCTGCTTATGAAAGCTGGAACCACAATGTCCTGCTTAAATTTCGAGACTACCTTAGGTAGAAAGTTTAGGTTTATGGAGGAAAGGGGAGCAACAGGATAAAGCCACAACATCTGATACCCTCCTAGCTGAAACTATAGCCATCAGAAACACCACCTTAGCTGTAAGTCATTTCAGCTCAACCGAGTCCAAAGGCTCAAATAGAGGTCCAGATAGGGCCTCAAGAACCACCGACAGATCCCAGGGAGCAACCGGAGGATTTGTTGTATCCTGAGCACACCCTGAAAAAAGGTACGTACTGTACTGTACATCCTGCAAAAATGCTATTTGTCTCTGAAACCACACCGAAAGCGCAGAGACCTGAACCCTAAGGGATGCCAGACGCAAACTCTTATCAAGGCCATTCTGCAAGAAGGCCATCAATCTATCCACTTTAAACTGAGTGGTGTCATAACCTTTTGCTCTACACCAGGAGAAATAAGTGTGCCACACCCTATAATAAATTCTCACTGAAGCCGGAATGCAAGCCTGAATCATGGTGTTCGCTACTTTCTCGGAGAAACCCTTTCTCCTCAAGACGGCCGTCTCAAGAGCCACACTGTCAAAGCTAACTGATTCAGGTCTGGATGCAGGCAAGGGCCTTGGCTCAGTAGATCCCGATACAGCAGTATTTATTTATTTGGTACTTATGTAGTATCTGGGCTGCCGATTTTGTGATTGTATGCCTTACCTTAAGGCATACAATCAGATGCGATGCGATGCGATGCGATTCGATGCGATTTTGCATAGGATTCAATGTTAAGAAGGTCCTGTTCATTTCCCCACTATCCAAGTGGGCATAGAGTTGATTTTATATAGCGTGGCGAGCGCAGCGAGCCACCGAGCTCGAAGCGTGGCGAGCGAAGCGAGCCCCGCGAGGGGCCGCATATTTCTTAAAAAGTATTCTGTGTCCCCTCGCGGGGCTCGCTACACTCGCCACGCTTCGGGCTCGGTGGCTCGCTACGCTCGCCACAGGTTTATATCCAACTCCATGCCCACTTGGATAGTGGGGAAAGGAAAAGGACCCCTTTTTCCCATTGAATTCTATGTTAAAATGGACTCAGACCATTTTAACATTGAATCCTATGGAAAAATCTTGACCATCGCATCGCATACGATTTGGTCGCATGCGATGCGATACGATGCGATGCGATCCGATCCGATTTCTAAATCGGCAGCCCAGATACTACATAAGTACCATTTATTTATTAACAGTTTCTCATATAGAGCACACATATTACACAGAGCTTTACAGAGAATATTTAACTCACATCAGTCCCTGCCCCAGTGGAGCTTACAATCTATATTCCCTACCACATGTACACACACACACACACATTCATTCTAGGGTTAATTTTGTTAAATAACCTACCAGTATATTTTTGGATTGTGGGAGGAAACCGGAGTACCAAGAGGAAACCCATGCAAGTACGGGGAGAATATACAAACTCTGCACAGTTAGGTCCATGGCGGGAATCGAACCCATGACCTCAGCAATGTGAGGCAGTAATGCTAACCATTACACCATCCGTACTGCCCCAGCAAGATGGAGCTACGGACAGCTGAAGTAGATCTGCAAACCAATGTCTCCTGGGCCATACCAAAGATACAAGGATGATATTTTACCCTTCTTGCTTCAACTTGCAGAGCACACGAGACAGAAGTGATACTGGTGGAAGGTGTATGGAAGAAGAAAATTCCAAGGTATGGATCCATGAATGCTGCTTGCTCCTGTCTAAAACAGTGGCACCTTGTGTTTGTGCCAGGTTGCCATAAGCTCCACATCTGGAATGCCCCATTTCTTGGTTATTAGTAGAAACACATTGGGGTGAAGTGACCATTCTCCCGAGTGTACGTCCTGTTGAGATGGCGGGTACATGATGATCGGCCCACTGGAGTATCCTGGATACTTCACTCATTGCCTTCACACTCCTTGTACCGCCTTGGTGATTTATGTAGGTCACTGTGGTGGCGTGGTCTGATTGGATCTGGACCAGTCTGCCCTGCAGCTCTGTGTTAGTTTCTCACTATTGGACTCCAGCTAAATACCATCTTTGCTGTGTATGGATGACTTCCAGTCCTAGTTCAGTACATTCTCGTCTGCTGTGTGCTAGCTAGGCTCCCTGCCACCCATACCATCTAGGGACATCGCCCACCAGTACTTCACTTCTATACTATTGGAACATACAGGCATAGTTGCTGTCAATATCCAGGAGGGTATTCCGGTGCTCCTGGTATCCCTGGTTATTCCGGTGCTCCCGGATACTGTCTTCTCCAGTATCCAGTGATCAAATACTCCTGAATCCTTGGATCCGGCATTATCGCCTAGGAGGTATTCCTGAGTTTTCGAGTTTATTTATTATATTGTACACTTATACCATGTCCATGTCGACATAGATACCCCAAAAAATGAAAACCTCATGTCCACTTTTTCCCATGTCCACCTTTTTCATGTGTCAACCATCCTGTTGACCTAATGACCCACAACTCCTTAAACTTACTTAGTGGGCACCAATAACAGCAAAATATGACAATGATTAAAATATTGTGTTTTTTTATAATTTTTTTGCTGTCCCATGTATAATTCTGTGCGTTATTTTTTTTTTTTTTCATTTACTACAGTAGGTTGTGAAATGCAAAAGTTGCCTCTGGAACTGTTATCTTATCTGGTATAGTCATTGTATTTTGCATACACAGCTGAACTGTTGTCTGGCTGGCTGTTTATTCATGCATTCATAAGTTTGCTGAGGACACACGTAACTGCTCGGCTTCTCCAGTTATAAGCAGCATTGCACAATCTTTTCTGGAGAAATGTGATAAAAAAAAGATCTAATTTGCTGTCAAAATAAATGCCTTGAAATGAGGGGAGATTTAATCTGGATGTCATTTCTCCGATCCCATCTACGTTATGTCAGTAAATGAGCTGTAGCGTTCCAATGAATTTGTTAAATAAACAATAAAAAGATCAAGCGTTTAAAAAAAAACGGATTATCTGGACCAAGTAATACAGCAATGTTTATGTAAATATTGCATAAAGCGTACAGGATATTTACATTATTGAGAAATAAGCACATGGATGGTTAAACAGATAAATCAATGGTGAAGAAACAAAACTAAAGTGGATAATGTCATTTTTGGAACACTTTTTGGCCCGCGTGCGTTCGCCGTTGTTTTTGCATTGTGCATGCACATTTCTGTACATGCATTTGGTGCGTGTGTCCACGGTGAGCAAACTGGTCACTGGGTGCACGCGCCCATGCTTGCGAACGGAGGGCAGGGGTGGCGGGCTAGCTCATTAGCATATGGGAACGCCCATCGTTTCATGAGCGTACCCATGAGAAAGCTGGGCGTTCTCATGCTAATGGAGCCGCGACAGACATGCGGACATCAGCTGCCCGCCCACTTCCCCCTTGAACGTACACGGAGGTTGCTCAGAGCCTACAAAAGTGGTAGGCATGCCCATAGAAACTCTGCGATCGGCGAATAGTGGGCATCTGAAAAGAAAGTAAAGACTTACTTTTCAGAGCGAGGGCTGGAGAAATCATTCGATGGTGAGCGACCATCGAATTATTTTTCCTCGTTGCGTCCACTTGCGAGCGAATGTGTAAGCATACACATCCGCTCGCATGCTAGTGCAGGTGTTCAGTCGGCGGGGAGGGCAGTTGTTCGGCGGAGTGGCTTTTACCTGCTCCCTAGGCAGCAAATTTACGCTGCCCAGAGAGCAGGTCTGAATAAGGCCCAATATTGGGGAGAATGGGGCATCCGTTGTATATGTGTGTAATCTTAGCAAAAGACAAGAGGTGAACTGGAAGTAACAGCGCTCACAGATAACCAAGCAATAAGGGTAATTAAAACCTTATACTGATATACAAAACCAATTTGGAACTTGACAAGGTTCACAGATGTATTGTTGGGAGTATATCAATCTCCAGATCCTTCCTATTACAAATATATGGAAGACATAATAGAAAGCAACATAGTGCAATTCAGTAAAATCAAGCAAAGTGTTTTAATTGAGTCAGATACACTCACAATAAAATGACTTGAACAACAGCATAGAATTGTGTCACCCAGGCAAAGCAGCATACATATGGTATCCACGGAGTTGTCCCTCAGACTGGGTCCCTTGATCCGGAATACAAGGGGGGCTCAGTAAGGTCTCACCGCTCAGCAGTACTCTGTCCACGGAACTGGTGAGCGGTGAGACCTTACTGAGCCCCCCTTGTATTCCGGATCAAGGGACCCAGTCTGAGGGACAACTCCGTGGATACCATCTGTATGCTGCTTTGCCTGGGTGACACAATTCTATGCTGTTGTTCAAGTCATTTTATTGTGAGTGTATCTGACTCAATTAAAACACTTTGCTTGATTTTACTGAATTGCACTATGTTGCTTTCTATTATGTCTTCCATATATTTGTAATAGGAAGGATCTGGAGATTGATATACTCCCAATAATACACCTGTGAACCTTGTCAAGTTCCAAATTGGTTTTGTATATCAGTATAAGGTTTTAATTACCCTTATTGTTTGGTTATCTGTGAGCGCTGTTACTTCCAGTTCACCTCCTGTCTTTTGCTATTGTATGTTTGGTAATCCAAGGTGTTTCTACCTGGTGAATTGGTGAAAAGCTGCACATTGATTTTATTGCGCACATATTTGGACAAATACTTTTTTCCTCTGTATGTGTGTAATCTTCCAATCACTGCTGCCCTCTTCTCACAGGATGTAACAGAGGGTCGCAGTTCTTTATACACACTAACATAACAAAAAAATTGAAGCGGACAAAAAACATCAAGGTGCAAATGTGAATATAAAGAATTATATTTTTAAAAATAAGTTCCTTAATCCAGGTATAGATGTATTGGAAGTTTCCAAGAGACGTAGCGGGATCAGCTTCAAGATGTCACATTACGTTGACTCATACCATGTGAAAAAAGTAAAAACAAACCAATGTTAAGAATTGTTTTTAAAGAATAAATATTCAATGTGCCATCATGACAGTGGGGGAGGAGGCGCACCAAAACTCACTCTCTATGGTGGAGTAAAACTCCTAACTAGGTTTCTAAATTTCTCTAAGGATTAATCAAAGTGACGGCAATCGTTTAGGTGATGTAGGAAGATAGCGTACCCAATTTACAGCTTCTGATGTTTATGACAAGCCTGTAGAGGTTTCTTTTCTAAACTTCAAGGAATTCTGAATGCCACCACTGTTGAATCGTTTGAAAGGGGACCACACTCAGAAGAATGATTTAGAATTGAGGAATAAAGAAGAAAACTATTTTATGTGTAGTATTGTGAGGCTAAAGTGGCAAAAGACATCGTGAAAAGAATAGGCGGTGATGAGGCATATCTTGACTCACAATGGATACTACTGGATGTGTGCATATAAAGGTTTCTTTTCCACAGGAAAAGAGTCTCCACCTTTCAGAGAGACATCATGGCTATACTGTGCATACTCTTCTCACAATGAAATGTACTAGATCAGAAGAATGTGCCTACCCCACTCACAAGATTATAAGAGGTTTCAATGCATATTGAGGTTTCTTTATGGGTTCTCAACTGATTTTGACAGCACCGTTTATGAGGTACCGAACTTGGGATATTGTTTGAAAGTAAAAAAAATGACAATTTCATGTGCAGGACTGTATACAGACAGTCACAACGCCATGTGAAAAGGGGGGAAAACAGTAATGATGGGGCGTACCCTGACTCACTCTAGACGCTGCAAGGTTTGTTACTATCAGGGTTTCTTTAAGCTTCAAAGAATAATCCTCCATCTCTAAATGAGCACCTTAATCATGAAGTGTATACCTAACTTACAGTAAAAAGGGGTGAAAAAGACATACCCAACTCAGATTTTTTCAAACATATCATGTTTCCTTTTCCTATTCACTGTAGGGGGGTTTCCGGTTGCTGGGAAATGTCTCCAGAAATTGTGTATTCTCTACTGGAATCGGATGCAGGATATGTGAGTTTTTGTCAGCCTTTCTGGGAGGTAACTAGAGGTAGTGACACCTATACAGGCATGTTAAAAGCAGTGGATGCATCACAGCTGCTCAGCCAAACGAACTGCACCTGCAAACTGCCATGGTGCAACCGCCTAAAGACACACAGGGGGAGATTCTCTAAACAAGGAATGCGGTAAAAACCCCGCCGGGTTAACGCGGCGGGGGGCATCGCCAGAAAAATCTGGTGATGCCCCATAGAAGCCAATGGGCTTCTACCGCATCCCTCCGCCGCCCCGCGCCCCGCGCCGCCCCGCATCGCCCCCTCACCTGTGTCCGGGCAGCACAGCGCAGTGCTGCCCGGACCTGTGACCTCCTCCCTGCACTGATCCTCTTCCGGGTGCAGGGAGGAGGAGAGCCCGGCGCAGCAGCAGCGCCGGGTGTGTGAGGGAGGGGGGAGCCGCCGGGACCTGCTGGGACCCGGCGACTCCCACCGCAAAGGACAGCTCTTAACGCAAAAGCTGTCCTTTGCCTTAATTATCACATATGTTACAACATATGCGATAATTAAGTATGCGATGGGCGGCGAAGGGGGGCGGAGATTCTTAGAGAATCTCCCCCACAGGCTGGGATGTGTGAGCATTGTGCTATTACTTCCCTATTTTATCGCAATGGCACTAGTATCACAAGAGGCAACTCTTGCGGAAAGAGCTACCATCTATTAGTCACTGTCAACCATTAGTGGCCAATCTAGTGACTGTCAACCTAGATATTGTTGACGCAGGTATCACATACTCGCCCCGCCCACCTTGCATTTGCATATACAAGGCTGTGCGCAACACTTCGTCCAACTCAGGCCTATGGACTTCAAAGCAACATAATCCATCCATGATTAAATAGGGTAATCTGCACTGTTCTTTACCTAGTTATCATAACAGACATGCATTCTCTATCAACAGGAAACATACAGGCGTTCATAACCCTGAGCATCATCACAATGTTTAGCTAAACCCTGAGATGATAAGTCATTACTTTGTATCAATTAGTAGTGAAACGTTCCAGGGCTGACACAATAGTTTGGCACGTTGTCTAAATAGATAATGTAATAGAATAGCCCTGGAAATGGGAAGTATTTGTCTTTGATGTGTAATAGAAAAAGGTTAGAATAAGGTTATCTGTCCTTCCTTACAACATGTATATAAATAATAATAAAACATTGCAGCCTATGCCTTCGGTGCCAAGCAATGCGTAATGTGTACTTTGTGCTCCACCTGCAGCATTATACGCTACCGACTAATATCTACACTCGGGACATTATACAGGTCCATTCGCAGCAGCGTGTGCATTCGCACGGGTCCGATTTTTGCGCTGGGTGCGTGCACCCAAGGCGAACAAACTGTTTTCTGGATGAACGCACCCATCATTGAGGGTGGGGGCTTTCACATTAGCGTATGGGAACGTCCAGCATTCTCATGATATTGAGGCCGGTACGGACATGCGGGGGGCGGGCAGCTGACATCACTGGATTTGCTCAGAGCAACCTTACATATGCGTGCACCTTACACATCTTTCGATGGTCAGCGACCACCAAAGGATGTGGGATGTCATGAAAGTGGACATCAGCAGCAGGTTGTGCAGGTAGCTCTGAGACTGCAATGTGTAATTTGTTGGGATACTGTATGTGTGATTCCATCCAACAAAATAAGGTTGACATACATTGGGTCCAGAACAGATGGTCCACAGGGCTAAGATAATCACTGTAAGGACGACAGGGTGAAAAGCTCCACACAAGCATTTGTTTGCTATTGGGAATGTGCTGTTTGTAGCTCATGATCACAAGGACCAGCAGAGGCGTAACTATAGCACCGCAGCCCCCGCGGCCGCGGGGGGGGGGGGGCGCTGTGCATGTGTGGGCGCCGGGGGGCTGTGGTGCTATAGTTAGCCCCCTCCCGTCCGCCCATCTGCCGCCCGGCAATCCGCCGCCCGCAGCCTTACCTGACTTCACTGGTCCCGCCCCGGCTCCCTTGCTGGCTTCATTCTTCTGCTAGTGAAACGCACCACAATAAAATGTCCGCCCCATATAGCAGACAGTTCTCTGAAACTGTCTGCTGTATGGTGGCGGACATTTTGTGTTGGTCCGTCTCACTAGCAGAAGAATGAAGCCAGCAAGGGAGCCGGGACGGGACCAGCAAGACAGGTAAGGCTGCGGGCGGGGGGCGCCCCCCATTAACGGCGGGGGGGGGCGCCAAATTCATAGTTACGCCACTGAGGACCAGGGTGCAACTCTCCACATGGCTAAACTTGGCCATGCAGCATTTCTTGCCTCTAACTAGAGCGCCCTCACCTGCATTCTCCTCAGTGGAGAAGGCCTCCTCCAGCCCCCCCCCCCCCACTTCACTAACCTCACTTCCAGACATTCAGATAAACAAAACACACAAAACACTTACAAATAAAAAGACACACAAACATACAACACACTCTCACTCCTTCCCGCACACACACACACACACACACACACAATCACTCACAAATAAAGATTAGAGACGTTTAAAAAAAACCCCACAAAGACTAAAATTCAGACACACCTTTACATATACTATATAAACAAGAAGACAAGACACCTCACAGCACAATGGCCCTCATTCGGATGTGATCGGTCCCTCGTGTGTTTGCACAGGGGTCCAATGTGTGTTCCCTGCGCATGCGCATATTCTTCGCTCCTGAGCGAATGCCTTTGCCGACCTGCACTGCCGGCACTCACACAGGCATGGGAAGGCCCAGCTTGTACACGTATCCGTGGTGCCGAGGCCGGGCGGCTGACAGCACATAATGCCAGCTGGCCGCCCTGTCTTCGTCCCGGAGCCAGCAAATATAAGTCAATCTCCATTGACTTACAGTATATTTGCGAGCCCAGGAGAAACTATTTGATGGTCACCGACCTTCGAATGATTTCTCCTGCTGCGGACACATGCGAGGGGATGTGTTTTCATAAATATGGCGGCAGGGGGAGCGTTTTTCCGGGGACTCAGAATCAGGCCCAATATCCAATCATAAATCAAAAAATACACCACTAACCACCACAACAATACTCACACACCGCTCCACCACTCTCCTCGCCACGCCTAGCTTAACCCACAAGGAGCTTTGGGCATGTAGGGTGCTTATATATGGCTGGGAGAACACTGTGCCAATATAGTATGGTAAAACATGTCTGACAACAGGTGGCTTTTAAAGTCCAAAATAGCCACACCTGGGAGGCACCTTTTAGTGAATGTGATGCATCATTTTATTCAATATTTTTTTTTTTGTTATTAAAGATTTTCAGCTAATACAGAACAATAGGAATATATAAATATGTTACAATATAAGAAAATGATAGCAAAATCCCGGAATTTCATTTAAAAAAAAGCTAGAAACTATGGAGTAAAGGCCCATACACACTGGGTGATTTCAGCTCAAAAGCCGCCCAGTGTGTATGGCCCGGCGATGAGCGGTGAGTGCTGATTCGCGCTCCCACATCATCGCCAGCCAGATGAGCAATGGGGTGCACGACTTTCCATAGCTATGGAACGTCATCCACCCCTTGGGAAAATGGCTGGCCAGGGGGAAAATCACTCAATGTGTATGCACTGAGAGATTTTCGGGCCAGCGATTTCCACATCATCGCTGTCCATAAACACTAGGCAAAATCACCCAGTGTCTATGGTCTTTTATTGTGTGGAACTGTTACAATCTGGAGTTCAAGATGGACCTTCTTGGAGGTGCCTGAGAGGGGGAAGATGTCACTGATCCCAGAGAACGGGAAGGAGAAATCAATCAGGGTTTAAACAGATTGCAGCACCTCAAAGTGCCCAGTCCATGAAATCCAAGCCATAACCAAGTGATCCGGAAAACTATGTAGTGTAGCTGTGATACTCTCCATTGCGTTGATGGTGGCTGTGATAGAAGGAGGCATAGTTTGCTTGCATTTGGAAGCAATTTTGCAACTAGCTGTAAATAAGATATGTGTTATGAATTTTGTAATAGGTCTGGGAAACTGGGCGGGGGGCAGGGTTCTTTAGCAAATAAAGTTAAAACCAAGTTATAGCTATAACCATATAGCTCCTCAACTAGGTTAGATAGAGAAAAGAACTACAGTATATAACTATATTAGCTCTGGCAGTGGTGCCAAGAGGGTATGGAGGGGTACTCTTTAACTAGGCCTGGGTATGATGAAGGGTTCTAGGGGTCTGCTACCCCCTTCCCCCATTGCAGTGAGCAGTGCAGGGAGAGAGAAGTAACTACTGCTGCAGCAGCCTCTCTCCCCAGCCCAGCCCACGCTGCTCAGTGCAGAGCTGAGGAGAGAGGCAGCTGCTGTCTGTCCTCTCTCTCTCCCTTCACAAGTGTGTGATTCCACCTTCACTCTGCTGCCCGCCTTTTTAGGCACTGGTGCCCCAGCTAAAAAATCATTCATTGGGTCTCCTATTTGTCACTTCCCTTCTTTTTTACTGAGGCCCGGCAGAGCTGTTGTGCTACACACAACCAAGCCACAGGTCCAAGCCACACCCACAAGGTGGAACAGTTGTATGTATCTATATGGTCATTTACCACCCAGAAAGGCTCATCTCATGTGCCCATTTTACTAGAGGTTTGCAATGGAGTGGAGAATTTAAGCTACGAGGACAGATTGAACAAATTGGGATTGTTTACGCTAGAGAAGAGAAGTTTAAGGGGGGACATGCTTAACATGTACAAATATATCAGGGGGCAATATAAGGAACTGTCCAGCACACTTTTTAATACAATGAAGGACTCTAGGACACGCGGGCACAAGTTTAGATTAGAAGAGAAAATATTTTGTTCCCTTAGAAGGAAACATTTTTTTCACGGTCAGGGCAACTAAACTCTGGAACGCTCTTCCTGATGAAGTGGTGTCGGCAGACACAATAAATTCATTTAAAATAAGGTTGGACAAACATTTATTGATTAAAAACAGCCAGCAGTACAATTAAGAAAAACATAATATAAAAAGCCATTTTATATGGAGCGCCACAATTTATGATTATAACATCCATGTCATCATCATCTTTTTGCTCATCAGCACATATATGTTTTTAGTTGTAAATTGTTTTATGTATTTGTAAACATTAAATTGCTTTGTTTTTTTAAATTGAGAAACCGTCTGGTCTTCAGCCAGCGCTGGCACATCTCTTTTTGTTTTTTCCTCCAATTAAGAAAAAGAATCTATCTTTAAAAATAGAGTATCAGTATTGACTACATAAAAACAAGGGTTAAGCTAATAAACCAAGTTTGAACTAGATGGATGCAAGTCTTTTTTCAGCCTTCAGTACTATGTAACATGAACAGCAGAGAAGTCCTTGGGAAAATGCACATATATATAGTGGACACTACCCCAAAGAGAAGGGGGACCGCATGGAAACTGGACTTGAGTCCCCTCCTCTCTTAACCTGCCCTTGCTCAGTGTAAACTGATGCGCTATCTCCAGGAGGGGACATTGCGCTCCCCCGCTTCGGCAGACAAGATGTTAATACATCTTGTCGATGTCCCTTTCTGCTTCGCCTCGCTAATGAGGCGAAGCAGGAAGTATTATAGCGGCGCGATATTCCCTACCACATGTAGATGCACACACAGACATTCTAATGTTAATTTGTTGCCAGCCAATTAGCCTACCAGTAGATTTTTGGAAACTGGAGTACCCTGAGGAAACACAGGCAAGTAGGGGGAGAATATACAAACTCTGCAATTAGGGCCATGGTGGGGATCGAAACCATGACCTCAGTGCTGTGAGGCAGTAATGCTAACCATTACACCGACCGTACTGCCCCGTATATATAACACATGGTGGGAATAGAACCCATGACCTCAGTGCTGTGAGGCAGTAATGCTAACCATTACACCGACCGTACTGCCCTGTATATATAACACATGGTGGGAATAGAACCCATGACCTCAGTGCTGTGAGGAAGTAATGCTAACCATTACACCGACCGTACTGCCCCGTATATATAACACATGGTGGGAATAGAACCCATGACCTCAGTGCTGTGAGGCAGTAATGCTAACCATTACACCGACCGTACTGCCCCATATATATAACACATGGTGGGAATAGAACCCATGACCTCAGTGCTGTGAGGCAGTAATGCTAACCATTACACCATCCGTAATGCCCCGTATATATAACACATGGTGGGAATTGAACCCATGACCTCAGTGCTGTGAGGCAGTAATGCTAACCAATACACCATCCGTACTTCCCCGACAAGGACAAGAACCTATGTGAATAAAAATGTAATCAACAACACACAATTTGATCAGCACTATATACAGTAACAGATGATGATACATACAGTACATTTCTTAAAACATAAGGAAACACTGTAACACCTGCAGCAACACTTCTGAAAACTGTGATGGCTGTAAACATCTCATTCATTTATGCTGCTTTCAGACCGCATAACTGGCTTTGACCCTGTATTTGGAAACGTTTCCAAAAACGGGTCTGCCAGATAAAACCCCTTTCACACCGCAGCACTTAAACGGTATATTACCGTTTAAGGGCCGATTTTTTTACACTGGCAGACCCGTTTTTGGAAACTTTCCAAATACAGGGTCAAAGCCAGTGCAGCCTTCAGCCCTCCCCTCCGTGCAGCTCCCCCCCCCCCTCGCGTGTCGACCGAGAGCATGTCGACGCCCCCCGCGCATGTCGACGCCCCCCGCGCGTGTCGACGCCCCCCCACCCCACCCCGCGTGTCGGCGCCCCCCCCCCCGTGTCGACTTACCCCGTGCCGGTACCTCCGTTGTGGACTGCAGCTCAGTATGCTCGGAAAGCACTTATGAAAAAAGTGTCTTCCAGAAAATGGCTGCCCCATAGGAAACCCTGTTTAAAAAAACTGTCTTCCGTATGGGGGGCAGCCATTTTCTGAAAGACACTTTTTTCATAAGTGCTTTCCGAGCATACTGAGCTGCAGTGCCGGGAACCACAACGGAGATACCGGCACGGGGTAAGTCGACACGGGGGGCGTCGACACGCGGGGGGGCGTCGACACGCGCGGGGGGCGTCGACACGCGCGCGGGGGGTGTCGACACGCGCGGGGGGGCTCCAGTGCTGTGAATACTTAATGAGCGCTCATTAAGTATTCACTGTGCTGAATTTAGGACCCAGCTCATTGGCTGGGTCCTAAATACCGTTTCTGAGCCGATTTTTGCGCTAAAATACCGGTTCAGAAACGGGTAGGACCCTGCATTTTAACCGGTTAGAAAAAACGGCATTTTCTAACCGGTTAAGTGGGACTGGACCTTTCAGACCGCACACATTACCGTTTTAAAACGGTAAAAAAACGGCAATTTACCGTTTTAAAAGTGCGGTCTGAAAGGGGCATTTGTGTCTTGTGCCTTTTCCTCATTTTAATAATTGTAGAAAAGATAGTAAATTCACGTCAGTGTCTTCTTGTGACAAAGACAGGAAAATGAATACTCCCCTGGCAAGGTAGGGATTGACATGGATATTGTGACTTGTACCTGATAATACAAGAGATAACGAGAAAGGGGAAATGACTCATCAATGTTAGAATGGGTGTGGATGCAGGGAGATAGGAGCAAAGCTATACCATGCCTCCGCCAGCATTGTCCTCTGGAGGCAAGTGCCAGAAAAGAGTTTGGTTAAAGGTTATACAAATGGGAAAATGATAAAATAGATCATGTTCCTCTTGACTAAGAGTGTGTATTGCTTCGAAAGCTAGTCTGCTAGCTTGTACAAAGATGCACAAACACTTGCCTCACTTGCGGGCTGAACCATCTTTCTCCGGTGCCGATAACAGCCTGTGTCGCGCTGACTCCCTGCGCTATACAGGCTGAGAGCCAATCAGGGCAGAGCTATGCGTCTTCATGGAGACGCATCGGCCAATCACACTCTCAGCCTGTGTAGCGCAGGGAGTCAGCGCGACACAGGCTGTTATCAGCACCGGAGAAAGACGGTTCAGCCCGCTGTCAGTGCGGGCTGACCGGCTATGCAGGAGGGAGACCAGCGCTGGATCCTGGATCGGTAAGTATGTTGGTGTAAAAGTGACGTGTGTGTATGTGTATGTAATAAAGTTATACTTCTGTGTGTGTGTGTGTTTTCTTTTAACATTCTTTTTACATTAATGCCCCGCATGCTGGGACTTATGGTTCTCCAAGTCCCAGCCTGCGGGGGAGGTCTGCTGGTACTTGTAGTTCTCCTGTATAAAGCAATGTTAGGATTGACAGATTTAACCCTATCAGGCCGGCGTCCACTGGCCACGGACGCCGGTGACAGATCCTGGCTTCAACCCTGGACGGGTAAAGCCTGGGGGGACGGACCCCTTTATTGGGGGGGTCCCCACTCCTCCAGGTACCCCGTCCAAGGCTGACCAGTCACAGTGCTCATGTTTCGGCCGGCGGACCTTATGTAAAAAGTGTCCCCCGGCTGTGGCATGACACTGCGGGCTGTTGGAGCCCGGTGTTGGTTTCAAAATACGGTGGAACCCCCAGATTTTTTGTCCCTCGTATTTTTGGAACCAGGACCGGTCCAAGAGTCCGGGGCTGGTTTCAGAAAAACGGGGGTTCCCTACGGTTTTTGTCCCCCGTATTTTTGGAACCAGGTCCGGCTCAATGGTTATGCTCAGGAGGGGCGACGCCACGCAATTTTTTTCCCTAAAAAACTTTTTAACACATTTTTTAACACAGGACAATGCACAGATCTCAATGATCTGTGCAGGGTTCTGGCCAATTCGCATATCAGAACCTGGTCTGATTTTTTGGCGAATTTAAGACACATTTCCCAAATTCACATCTCATTAAATATGCGAATTGTATACTTTTAGATGGGAAAACATCTGGATGTGAGTTCCGGTGCAAGTTAAAATCGCACTTTCTAAAAGTCTGCGATTTTTGCCATTTTCGCATCTCATTAAATATGCGAAAACGGGATTTCGGCCGTTTTTCGCGAAAATATCGCAAAATTTACATTTTCGCATCTCATTAAATGTCACCCCTATTCTCACTCGCTGCCAACAGTTGGCAGTGTTTCGGAGACACACAAACGCATACTAGACATACGGATAGAGACATCCTCATCTAGCCCTTTTATTGGATTAAGCGTGCCAGAGCTGTCGGATTTAATCCTATGCTAATCCCCTATCCCCTATGTAGGCTGACCAAACACTAAGCTTGTGCCCTTGCCACTGAATTCCCCTTCAGTCTAACACTGGGTCCATTTACTAATACAATGGGCTCTTATACAGTAATAGCATGTGAGCTGCAATCTGTGCAGGGATTCCAGTGAGGCTGCCTGTATTTATACAATGCATACCTCCCAACTGTCCCGATAACAGAGGAACAGTCCTGTTACTTGGAGACTGTTCCGCTGTCCATCCCGCAGGTGGCTATATCCCATGCTTGCACATGGCATCTCTTCAGTGCAGGAAAGAGGGAGAATGGGCAGGGGTAGTGGGCTTCCCAGGCCTCTACCCCTGGGGGCCACAGCACTAGACCATGCCCCCTTTATCCAATGCCACACCCACTCCTTTGTAGCAAAGTTGAGATGTATGCAGTAGCAGCAGGGCCGGACTGGCCATCTGGCACTTCTGGCAAATGCCAGAAGGGCCGATGGCCTTGTGGGCCGATTTTGTGCAGAAAGTTCTTACATCGTAGAAGTTGTAAGAACTTTCTGCAGTAGCGGTGCAGACTCTTAGCCCGCTGCCGCGCCGCCCCCCCCTGTCATGATGTGGCGCCGCCCCCACCATCATGACGCGGCCATCCTGAGCCCGCTGCAGTGGCAGGATGGAGTCGCGCTCCATGACCCGCCCCATCACTGAACAAGAGCTCCTCCAATTTTCTCCCTGCCTGGCTCTCCCCTTTCCACCCAGCCTGCTGCCCTTCTACTGCGGCCGCTGGTGCTCTGATCTGTAGAAAGCAGCCAGCCAGCCAGCCAGCCAGCCACTGGAGAGAGCAGCGATCCGGCCCGCACACAGGTAAAACCATCTGTATCAGGATGCGCTCCACCTGCTATTCTGGGTGGGGTGGTCGGGGTGGTTCAATATATTTGACAAATGTCAACATAAAAAGTGTCTTTTCAGTGCTATATGAAAAAGAGCCGCACTTCTTTATTTGTGTGTGTGGGGGAGGGGCATAGTACTTTTACTGTTACTGTAAGGATTGTGTCATATTCTGTAAAGGGGTGTTACGGTGTGTGTGTGTCAAAATGTGTAATGGGCATAGTCTGTCATGGGCATCACCGTCTGTGCCATACTGTGTAATGAGCATTACGGTGTGTGTCATAATATGTAATGGGCAATACAGTGTGCGGCAATATGTAATGGGCATAACGGTGTGTTCGATAATGTGTAATGCCTCCTTTTTGTGATGCCACGCCTCCTTTTCACGAGACCACCCCCCTTTTTTGCGCGCGGCTTCGCCGCGCAAGGGTCCCACCTGCTTTAGGTGGGCCTGTCTGCTCAAAATGCCAGGGCCGATTTCTTGTCCCAGTCCGGCCCTGAGTGGCAGACATTTACAAGGTAAAACCTGTGCGGCTTTAAAAGCAGACAGACTATCTGTAATTCCTGCACAGACTGCAGGTTGCACTACATAACCCTTATACATCAACTAACAACTACTAAATATAGGAATGCATTGTTAGAGTTAATCAAATAGAACATTTTACATTGTGCACACTTTCAGTTTATGGGTAGAACAGAAATATGTTTGAATACAAATAACAAATACAGAGTCGTTCGGCCTTGGTTCTACAGAGAACGGATGGTTATCGACACTAAATGTTCTGTCAAGTGTCAGATGTGGGTGACTGACACAATAGCCAATCCATTTGTTCTCTATAGAGCCTTTTTTATGAAGCTGCTTTGTGTTTGCTGGAGAAGATAATTTGATCATGTACTGAGCTGGTTCCCTTTCGCAATATAGACTAAAGATTAACAATGTGTTAGACGTTCCAATATTTCTTTGGAATGTTATGTAATCCTGGCTTTGGCGGTTATGGGGCAGATCTATTGTACGATCGAATGGGTATCTGTGTCAGCTTGCATTGTGAAGAATTCATACTGTACGTAATCTGTTTTCTAATAAAATGACCTTAGATTATTCAAAGGTCGCCATACCTCCTGTGCCCAGTGTCGGACTGGGGCATGAAGGGCCCACCAGGGAAATGCACTCACAGGGGCCCACCAAGGGGCGTGGCTTTTTTGAAGGGGTGTGGCCACCTGACCAGAGAGGAGTGGCTATACACTATGCGATTTGGGGCCAATTTCATCCGATTTCGGCACTTTGGGCCGATAATCAGGCAAAATCGGGCCAAAATCCCAGGTGTGTAACATCTGATCCGTAAATCCCCCACCCTGATAATAAAGTACATAGGTCCCACAGATAATAATACAGCAAATAGCCCCCCCCCCCCCAGATATTACAGCACATAGGTCCTCCACACACAGATGATAGTAGAGCACATAGGTCCCCCCACATATAATACAGCACATAGGTCCAGGGCCGTTTCTAGACAATTCAGCTCCCAGGGCGAAGAAATAAAAATGCCGCCCCCCCCCCCCCCCAAATACATAACATGGTAGTGAAGAAATTGTGCGCGCCAAAATAGGGGGTTTGGCGTAATTCCAAAAGGGGTGTGGCTTAATATAAGGGTGTGGTCTAGCAGGATAACAATTCCCTTACAGCTCACTTTTGCAACCTGCATGACCAGACATTGGGGTTACCGCAGGAATTGTCATTGTCCTCCCGCACTTAAGTTGGTGGGCTGAAGGCCACACAGTGACTTAGTACGCCTCACAGATAAAGACCAAACAATGACAGGCTACTTAAATCATTATACACTGTTTATCCCTGATACCAATTACACATTACGCCGCACACTGTGATGACAATTACACATTACGCCACGCACTGTGATGTCAATTACATATTACGCCGCACACTGTGATGACAATTGCACAATATGTCGCACACATGATGCCCATGACATACTATATAACACTCCGCAATGCCCATGACATACTATATAACACTCCGCAATGCCCATGACATACTAAATAACACACCGCGATGCCCATGACATACTATATAACACTCCGCAATGCCCATGACATACTATATAACACTCCGCAATGCCCATGACATACTATATAACACTCCGCAATGCCCATGACATACTATATAACACACTGCAATGCCCATGACATACTATATAACACACTGCAATGCCCATTATACATTTGACACATAAGTGCCACTTACCTACATGCTAAATGCCAGGGGCTTCATGCTCGATGCCAAGGGGGTCTGAATTTGCTCGTTGCCAAGGTGGACAGAACTGTGCAGCGGCCTGCTCCAGGCCGGTATTTTCAATTCAGCGCACCGCCGGAGGTGTGCAGCAGGGAGGGAGGATGGTGTGCAGCAGGGAGGGAGGGTGGGAGCGGTGGTGTGTACAGCAGGGAGGGAGGATGGGAGCGGTGGTGATGTGCAACAGGGAGGGAGGGTGGGAGCGGTGGTGGTGTGCAACAGAGAGGGAGGGTGGTAGCGGTGGTGGTGTGCAACAGGGAGGGAGGGTGGGAGCGGTAGTGTGCAGCAGGGAGGGAGCGGTAGTGTGCAGCAGGGAGGGAGGGTGCAGCAGGGAGGGTGGGTTGCAGTAATGTGCAGCAGGGTGGGTGCAGCAGGGTGAGTTGCAGCAGGGTGGGTAGGTGCTGGGTGGGTGCAGCTTGGAGCAGGGTGGGTAGGTGCAGGGTGGTTGGGTGCAGCTTGGTGCAGGGTGGGTGGGTGCAGCAGGGTGGGTGGGTGCAGGGTGGGTAGGTGGATGGGTGCAGGGTGGGTAGGTGGATGGGTGCAGGGTGGGTAGGTGCAGCAGGGTGGGTAGGTGCAGGGTGGGTAGGTGGATAGGTGCAGGGTGGGTAGGTGGGTGGGTGCAGGGTGGGTAGGTGCAGCAGGGTGGGTAGGTGCAGGGTGGGTAGGTGGGTGCAGCTTGGAGCAGGGTGGGTGGGTGCAGCTTGCAGCAGGGTGGGTGGGTGCAGCTTGCAGCAGGGTGGGTGGGTGAACCAGCCGCCAGTTAGCTGCTCACTTCACCTCTCCCCCTGCCTGTGTTGCATGCTGCGTGCTGGGTCCTGAGTCCCCCGCTCCCCGCTGTGTCTGGGAGAGACTCAGTGAGACGTGCTGCTGCTGCTATGTAAAATTCACATCTCCCACTGGACCGCTAGCCAATAGGCGCTCGCGGTCCAGCAGCCACCAGTTGATTGGCTGCTGGACCGCAAGCGCCCATTGGCTAGCGGTCCAGCGTGAGACGTGAATTTTACATGGCAGCAGCACGTCTCACTGCCTGCACCCTCCGCCTCCAGCTGCCCGCCCCGCCGCCTCCAGCTGCACGCCCCCCACCCTCCGCCTCCAGCTGCCTGCCCCGCCGCCGGGTAAGTCATCCGCTAGCTATTGACTACCCGGCGGCATATCATGTGAAGCGTTAGGCCCCGCCCCACTGTAAAAGTGGGCGGGGTCTTAGATGACAGGGGCCCACCGGCGAATCCCCCGGTTCCCCCCCAGGCCAGTCCGAGCCTGCCTGTGCCTCATCTCCACGAAAGCAGAAAAGAATACACCGTCATTTTATAAATAACAAAATAAAATCCCAAAACTAAAAGCATTTAAACAAAATATTTTTTTTATACAAATAGTTCTTGAATTTCTGATGGATGGTGAAAATATACAAGCAAACAGAAATAAAAATACAGTACAAATAATAATTGCAGCTATCGCGGGCAGTGGCGCGCCATGTTATCTGTTAACATACAGTCAGGGCCGGCTCTACCATTAGGCAGCTTTAGGCAGCTGCCTAGGGCGCTGGGATCTGGGGGGGGGGGGAGGGCACCAAGTCTGCAAATCAAAAAATCAAGGATGATCCTTGATACTTACTGCAGGTGGCAGCTGTGGAACTTCTAAGACCTCACCTCCATACTTTCCCTTGAGGCATACTACCCTACATTACTGCCTCCTCCTTCTTGTACTCTGTTGTGGGTGGCAAAGTGGAGGGTGCAGAGGGCCTCCAGGAAAAGCAGGGGACTTGCTCCAGGGGGCCTCCAGGGAAAGCAGGGGGCTGGGAGGACCACATGAGGGGGGGGGGGGGAGTAGGTTGAAGTTTTGCCTAGGGTGCTGAGCAGCCTTACACCGGTCCTGCATACAGTAGTAACATAGGGGCAGATTTATTAAGCTCGATGAAGTGATAAAGTGTCTGTTTTTTATCACCGGCCAATCAGCTCCTAACTGTGAAGTTCCAGGCTTGTTTTGAAAAATAACAGGTAGGAACTGATTGGCCGATGATAAAAACCAGACACTTTATCACTTCATCGAGCTTCATAAATCTGCCCCATAGTAACTAAAGCTGAATAAAGACTTACAGTATGTCCATCAAGTTCATCCTGTAATTATTTTTACCTTTGAGCCAAATAGCGAATTTGTTGTCAGTACTTCAGGCCTGATTCAGGTCTGAAGAATCGCAACCCAGCGACCTGGGAAACTCCACCCACCGCTGCCCGGCAAATGCTAATTCCTCCCCATGTGCACAGCTGAAGCCACGCTGGCTCCCTCTCACAGCCGCGCATTGGCTCCCTTCCTTCCACAGCAGTGTTATCCTCCAGCAGCAGCAGCGCCGGGTCCCTTCCTCCCGCAGCAGCGCTCTGTCCCCTTGCTTTCATTCCAACTGAAAATCTGCAAAATAGGATGGGCCAGATGCACTAAGCTTCAAGAGTGATACAATGGAGAGTGATACACAGCCAGCCAATCAGCTCCTACCTGCCATGTCACAGACTGTGGCCCTTATTCAGATCTGATCGCAGTACAAATTTGTTCTCAAAATGGGCAAAACCATGTGCACTGCAGGTGGGGCAGATGTAACATGTACAGAGAGAGTTAGATTTGTGTGAGTTAATTTGTTTCTGTGCAGGGTAAACACTGGCTGCATTATTTTTGCACTGCAATGTAGATTTCAGTTTCAACACATCCCACACAAATCTAACTCTCTCTGCACATGTTACATCTGCCCCACCTGCAGTGCACATGGTTTTGCCCATTTTGAGAACAAATTTGTACTGCGATCAGATCTGAATAGGGTACTATGTTTGAAATATGACAGGTACTGTAGGAGCTGATTGGTTGGCTCCATTTTATCACTTTTAAAGCTTTGTGTATCTGGCTCACCATCTTATATATTCCAGAATTGTTTTCAGGGAAATACTCCCACTCCAAAGTATATTTACTGTACACACATACTGCAGTGAGCTGCCAATATAATCACTGTTTACAAATAACTTAAACATGTGCTAGCCGACCATGTAAAACATCTCTATGTGAACCTGTAGAAGCTATATTTGAACAATTTTTATCTTACTTTAATATGTAATTGACTGATTTTATCCTAATCGTGCCCACACACGTTTAGGGGCAGTTTTTAAGCGAAAAATGCCCCTAAATCGCTACTAAGATGGGAGATGTATTTCACATGGGATGTTTCTATGGGCAGCCAATCACATTCTACTTTTATCTATTTGCAGAAAAAGGTCGAAGTGAGTTTTTCACAGTTTTTTGGTGTCTACGTTGACATAGGTCGACATGGACACCGCATGGTTCGCTTCCCACGCCATGTTTGGGCACGGTGTCTCGCTACGCTAGACACATTATTAAAATCTAACTCTATGCTCTATGCTAACTCCAGTGGCGTAACTAGATACATGTGGGCCCCATAGCAAAAGTTTGTAAGGGCCCCTATTTATCACCTAATGCTGAAAAATTTATACAGCATATGATATTTTGACAGGCAAAGTGGGCCCCTCTCAACTCTGGGCCCCATAGCAGCTGCACCCCATACACCTATGGTAGTTACGCCCTTGGCTAACTCTCTTGAATGGCAAAGAATATAAAACCCCGTTTTGAAAAAATAAATGGGAAAACCACATGTCGACCTTTTTTATGTCGACCATGTCCATGTCAACATATTGCTTGTGTAGACCTTTTGACCATGTCGGCCTACGACATGTCTGCCTTTTTCATATGCCGACATATGGCCTGTCGGCCAATAGCAGTCGACCTATTGACTGTCGACCTTATTAGTATCAACCCACAGACAGCATCCCGGACACTGTGGCACCTGGGTAATACAGTGGGGTGCTGCCGGAAATCAGGATGTTTGGGAGGTAGGAATACTTTAATGCTGAAAGATCGGAACATTCCTTTACTTATGATACTAATGGCGCTTTCAGACCGCAAAACTGGCTTTGATCAGGTATTTTAAAACATTTCTAAAAACGGGTCTGCCAGCTAAAACCCCTTTCACACCGCATGTCTTTAAACGGTATTTCAATGCAGTTTTTGTTCCTTCACAACTCTGAACCCGTTTTAACCCATAGAAATCAGTACATGGAAAAAAAACAGGTCTGAAACAGGTAGGACACTGCTTTATTACCGTTTAGAAATACCAGTTCAACAGAACCGGTAAATGCACTCTGCACCTTTCAGACTGCACCAATTACCGCTTTAAAACGGTGAAAAAAAACTGCAAAATAACAGGTAAAAAATGCGGTCTGAAAGGGGCATTACTGGTCTTCAGCGAAACCCAATTAGTGCGAAATGTTACCACCACTTTACTCCTGTCTACAAGAGGCCTCCTCTCCTTAGCACTTTGCTTAATCTAATGGCCCTTTAATTAATCTATCCGGTGCAAGCTTTCACATTTAATAGTGTGCTGAGCATGTCTATAGAGGTATACATTGTTCCGGAATTAGCGAGCATTCCAAATTAAGCAAATGAATTCAGCCTGAATACAGCTGTTTTCGTCTGGGGAACCGAGGAAATGCTGTAAATCACTTATCGCCTAGATCAATTTGTATTGTTAATTACCGTCATTACAGGGAAGTCATTTACTTAGAATCAGATTTAAAACTGCAAAGTGAAACATTCTAGTGATTTGTAGCGCGCGTATACGGGAGTTTTGTGCGCCCGACTACACGCCAATCCTACAGCAGTTACCAGATGGATCATTTAAAAAACTTAAATCGATCCAAAAGGGTGTTTGTGTTACTTTGTAAAGTATGTGTTGTACAAGATAATGGTTATGTTTTACTTGTCGGAGAATACGGAATCGGACTGGAATATATATTTTAAGCCAATGGAGAACATTTTCATCTTCAGAACCTTTCTCTACTTAGGCAAAACCTCTGCACTTGGACTCGTTCCCGCTGAGGCTTATTCAATTCAATTGATGCAGAGGGGACCAGTTGATAAGGAACTTCTGTTACAACCAGATTAATGGAGAGAAGAAAATGAACCGAGTTCCGTATGCCAAGGACAAGTGATAAGAATTCAAAGCATGTCTGAACAATTTGTGTCCTGCAGTTGCTGTTAACGTATTGACTTTTACAGAACCCAAAATAACTGCAGACGTTTTTGTGTATATTTTATTTTATCACTATTCTCTGCTGAGCAAACACCTACATTCTGCATGCTGTGCATAAATCTGCCTGATCCCATTCCGGCAAATATTTATATGATAATAGGTTATAAACTATTGTTTGTTTATGCTGTTTTTTATCTTTACAGTGGACAAGAAAACTAAACTGCTTCAAGGATATTTTCCCTGGTCTGTAAGCTGTGATTGACAACAGATCACCTTGTAGTTATCAGTCTTCAACTCTCAGCTACTGTATGAAGCATGCACAGTGCAAAAGATTGCACAATTCATCCGGTATGGGTTGTTGTGTCGACATGCGTTGGGTTGGTTTGTCAGGGATTATGTCGACGCATGAAATAGGTTGACATGGCTACGGTCGACAGGGTTGGAAGGGCGAGACAAGCATTAGGTCGACAATGGGAAGGTCGAAAGTCAAAAAGTTGACATGAGTTAATCACATTTCTTTTGTCTTGAATGTCAACATAGACACTGTCAAAGTGTCCATGCGGCTCGCCATGCTCCGGGCACGGTGCCTTGCTGCACTAGGCACACTGGGGCAGATGTATTAAGCCTTAACAAGAGATAAATGCAAGGGTGATAAGGAGAGATAAACGTCCAGCCAATCAGCTCCTTACTGACTTTTTTCAAACATAGCCTGTAACATGGCAGTTGGAAGGTGATTGGCTGGACATTTATCTCTCCTTATCACCCTTGTATGTATCTCTTGTTAAGGCTTAATACATCTGCCCCACAATTTTATTAATTGGCTCCTGAGGAAACAGGAAGCTTACTGATCCGGGAAAACGCGTTGAGCATATACATTTGAGACTTTCTTTATCCACTGATGCTTCACTTCATCTCCAGAAAGACATAGATCACCACCTGAGTCTGGAAAAAGTATCATCTGCTGTTAGGATACCTAGCCAGATCCCTAAAGAGACACACCAAAGAACCAGTGGTCGCCATCAGGACACCAGTAGCTCTTTAAATCATAGAGCAATCTATTAATCATCATTTCTGCTGTTAATCAACTACTGGAGGGCATTTGTCAATATTCCCGATATCCAGCAATCATTAGTGGAGCATTTTACAATTGGTAATATGAAACCTTTCCCATTTTATGGATCATTCCTTGACATTTGACTTTCAAAACCTGCATTTTATACCACTGGATGTCACATAAGTGACACAACCCCCATCCTTTAATTTTATTTTTATGTATTTTGTTGTATATTTTCTTCAGTTATTATATTGATTTTTATATTTATCTTAAGTAGAGTTAATAAATATTATTTAATATACTACCGTCTAGGTAACAGTCATTCAGCCAGCGCTGGCATACTGTGTTTTTATTCCTTTTTATTGCCAGTTGCTGATAATAGGGCACCCCACATTCTGGTTTCTTGTTACACTATTTTATTCTCCCACTATTTCACTGCTCCCAATCAATACTGGGCAGGAAACTCACTGCCACCACCAGGCTTATACACCAGAAACTGGAATCACTCTTTTTATTCAGGCTTCTACCATCAGCACCTGTATCCTCCTACTTTTGGGTATTTGTGAATATGCTTCTGCAACCAATTCTGGGCAGTGTTGACTACATATTTTTCACTGGTTTCTCACTATGGACCAGTTTGCAATCATTAGCTGGCAAAAGGTTTCAGCTTTGAGACACAATGTTAGGTTGAGGGTGTGAACCCATAGCCATGACTGCTGCTCAGAACGGCTACAGAAAGCCTACACTGACACTACCTCTGTTGCCTTTACCAGTGCCCATCAAGTACCTACAGAGCTAGGCTTCGCTTATAACAGCCACGTTTGAAGGGACAAATTAAGTCAGCCTCAACTGCGGTGCCGCCAGGTCTTAATTAAGGACAAAGCACTAGCAGCCCCAACTCTGCAACTGCCACTGGCAGGGAATTCCAGGAACAGAGCATTTTGTACCTAATGGAATGGGTCATGTTGGAGGGTATGGTAGGGGTGCATTGGCCGAAATCTTATAAAAAGACCCAGACAGTCAATCAAAGGATTCCTTTTAAGATCCTTAAGATCCTAATTACTGCAGCTGTGCCTAGGCACGCTAAACCCGGCACCCTTGCTGCTTAGCAACTGCCGGAATCAGAAACTCTTGCAGCCGCAGCTGTTGGGCGAATGGCTGAATGAGGATGTATGGGTGTGGAAGTGACACTATCAGCAGTGTTGACGAGTCTGACTACGCATGGGTGCAAGAGACACCCCAATCCTGTTGCCTAGAGAATGCCAGGAGCCAGACCATCCTATTCCTAACACACAGGGCTCATTCCAGAACAACCAGAGTAGCACTATTCTGGTATTTACAGAATACAAGCAGATGTAGGCTTCTTAAGGCAAAATGTTTATTGCTCATAAGTCTTTAAAGAAAATTCTAGTCTTTTGCTGAATGTGCTTGAAACAAATAACAAATATACAACATAGTATGCCACAGATATGCAATCCTCTCTGGACGGTCAAAGGAAAGCAGATTCAGGACTTTAAGGCCTCCTTTATAAACACTTCTAACACACAATACCACTGTGAGTAAGGTTATCACACATTCTATGAATTCAACAAATGCAGTACATCAAGTCATGATGTGACCTGTCTCAGAGGTGTAGATCTTGGCAAAGCCCACCAGAAACTTACTCAGGGATCCCCTACACCTGGGTTACGGAAGACTTGTAAAAAAACACATGCACACCGGAAAAAGGGATTAACCACTTGGCAGATATATTAAAAGGCTGTGTTGTAAGAAACCCTGTAATCTAAAAATATTGGATGATATATCACAAATATTTCTGATAAGGGTAGTAACACAACCACAAACTGAAAAGACATGCAGTAACAATGATACAAAGTGTTTATACATAAAGAGTAACTGAACACTGGTATTTGGTAAATAACCAGCGAGTGAAAAGATGTGGAGAGCAACACGTACAGGTGAGCGGAGGTTCCAATCTCAGTAACTTCGGTCTATACTTTACGTTGGTCAGGTGCCACAACTCGAGGGTGGCAGCTGTCTCCTCTCTGGGCACGGGACTTGCAGCAGCCTACCCTACTACGGTTAGGTAGGAGCCACCACATTCCCGGTTCAGCTTGAGTCTCACTTTCTACAGTAGACCTGATGGAGGACAAAAAGCTTAAACTGCAAAGCATGGTATGTCAGTGAGTGTCAGAATCCATAATTCTACAAAACAATGGAACGAGCAGGTGTTCTTCACACCGCGGAACCAGATACGCACAATAGCGATAAGCACCTCTATCCTAAAATGATATCCTGTTACAACCTTCTGTTACTTTAGAAAAAATGGCTTGCTCAATGGTGCCCAAAATGTCATATACATCAGCGTCAAACAGAGTTATCTGTTAGACATTTAATACTGTGCCAATGATATAACACATTTTGACTTACAAGGCTGTTATTTAACAGGTACTGTATATAATTCATTTTTTTCCTCACCTCTTTATAAGAAGTAGGAATAAGTAGTGTGCAGTACAGGATGCACGCTCACTGCTAAATACAGTGCTTTATTTATGTGCCTACCTCAGACTATAAAGGTAACATTTCTTCAGTGTCACCATGAAAGGATATCACAAGGACATCTTCTCTGTGGCTCAGTGCGATATCCCGTTACTCGTTTCCTTTCCTGATAACATCAACTTACTCAAATTCTGTCAAAATCTGACTTCATGCACATTTGGGTATCAAAACCAACCAATGGTCAAAGTGGAAACAGAATATGATTCTATCTAAAACGGAAACAAAATAGGGAAGCTTCAGTCAATTCACTTGATTACATTTAGTGCTTACATTTTTAACAGTTATCGTTCATAGTAAACGTATTTCATTATAGATTCTGCAGTGACAGTTGCCAAGTTCATTTGAGATAAAGGAAAGGATGTTCATGAGTGTCAGCTATTCATTTAAATTGTCATATATTGTGATTATAAAGGGTTATCAGATGGTCACTCAACTTCTTCATAAGAGGGAGATTATACGTGTGTGTGTGTGTGTGTGTGTGTGTGTGTGTGTGTGTGTGTGTAAACCAATCCCAGGAATAAAAAAAACTCTCAATCCTTGGACTCCCGGACAGACTTTAACAGGCCAAACCATGCTAGGATCTGCTCTTATTATTTATTTATTAACAGTTTCTTAGGTACTTGTGTATTATCACGGCGCCCCCGATTTCCATCGCAGGTCATTGTACAACCGAAAATCGCATCGCATGCGATATGATCGCATGCGATTTTACCCGATTTTTAATTGTATACCCACCCTCATGGGTCATTAGTATGTAAAATCCCCCCCCCCCCCATTGTTAACGGCACCCCACTATCAACGCCAACCCGAAGCGTGACCTTTTTATACCCCCACTATCCACGTCGGCGTGGAGTTGATTTTATAAAGTGTGGCGAGCCACCGAGCCCGAAGCGCGGCGAGCGCAGCGTGCCCCGCGAGGGGACACGGATTACTTCACATGTATTCCGTGTCCGCTCGCCACGCTTCAGGCTCGTTGGCTCGCTGTGCTCGCCACACTATATAAAATCAACTCCACGCCGACGTGGATAGTGGGGGTATGCTCACCACGCTTCGGGTTGGCGTTCATACTGGGGGGGACGTTAACAATGTGGGGGCATTTAACATATTCATTACCCATCAGGGTGGGTATACAATTTAAAATCGGGTCTGGGGAGGGCATTTAACATGGGAGTCTATGGGAAATCGCGTTGCATCGTATCGCATGCCATTATAATGGCATGCGATGCGACACAATGTTAAAATTGTATACTGTTCCCAGGAAAAGCCTGAAATCGGGTCCATCGCATACCTTAATTAGTGGTATGCCATGCGATGGGCGCCGTGATACTACACAATTACCGTTTCTTATATAGCGCACCTATTCCGCAGCGCTTTACAGGGACTATATGAACTTTCACATCAGTCTCTGCCCCAGTGGAGCTTACCATCTATATTCCCTACCACATGTACATGCACACACAGACATTCTAGGGTTATTTTTATTGTGTGAAACTCTGCATTATATCAGTAAAAACACTCTTCTTGCAATGAACACTGTAGCTTGGACAACTATGAACACGTTGGCTGTGTGATGTAGTTGTTACTTTTGAGCTGCTGTTTGATTTGTTTTTCAAAAGGAAAGGTATCCATAGCAACCTGTCCAATTCTATTTATCTACAATCATCTTGGGTCCTAAGGTAAAACCTCCCTTCTGTTTTTTTCTGATGTTGTAAGTAAATGTACCCCATCAGTCAAACAGATAAACAAATTGGTTACATAACAACATGATCCTCTCCATATGAGTGCACAGAGGTATTCTCAAGCCCTCTTTGGATCTACTTGTTAGCAGTGAAAGTGCCAGAGATCACATGACAGCTGCTTTTTGGAGTAACTGTCCCAAAACCATAGCAGTACTAAATTGACTTTGGTATCTGGATTAGAAACATATTGTAATTAATGGGAGAAAGCAGGAAGAAGTTATTGGGGCTTGATCATGAATTGGCTCCTTGATATTATAGCACTACAGGTTCAGGCCAAAAACATTTAAATAACGTTTTTTGTTTTAAATTAGGATGTGTGTGTATAAGCTCAGTGATGCCACTAAGGCAGGGGTGGGGAACCTTTTTTGTGCCAAGGGCCGTTTGTATGGGGGAAAAATCCTTCGGGGGCCATATGTAAAAATTTCTCTTACAAATTGTCCTGCTGCAGCCCCACGCTCCGGCTGCTGTCACTGAATAGGACTGACAGTCTCCGGCTGCTGTTGATTAATAGGAATCTCGTGAGAACTACCGACCTATTGCAAAAATTCCCCTGTACTTGACTCCCGGCAAAGCCGCTGGGCAGGTGGGAGGGCCACTCAGACCGGGCCTGAGGTTCCCCACCCCTGCACTAAGGGGTCTCTTTGCAGGGACAGTCATTTGCTCTAATCACTATGATTTGCTTTAACAGTTCAGGGGCCCTTCTGACAACTCTCATTATCCACCATTGTGGGAATTTCTGACAGGAGACAGAGACAGAAGCACATGATAACACAGGGTCATCGTATCTGTGCTGGTGAACACTCATCCATAGCATGCTGCTGCTGTGAGTGTCTTATGGTAAGAATTTTTGCTAGTAATCTTTTGAAGCACATATATTTAATTAGAGTATATAGTGTCCATAATGATTTAGTAGTAGTAGTAGTACGTTTATTTATAAGGCGCCGCAAAGTGTCCACAGCGCCGTACATAGCAAACAAAAAAAAAAAATTACAACGTAACGTACAGGGTGTGTTGAAAAATACAGTATAAATAGGGGTATAGCTGGTAGAACTAAAATCATCATCAGTTCAGAAGTAGGTGTGGAAATTGTCGAGGAGACTGAAGATGAAGTAGAGGAAGGGAAGAACAGGACAGGAGCACAGGTGAGGTAATGAGGTAGGGTGAGTACGTGAGGAAGGAGGACCCTACTCATAAGAGTTAACATACTAAAAATAGGTGGGTGGACGAACGAAATACAATAGGATAAGTAGGAACGGAGGGGAACGGAGGCAGGATAGGAGGATCAAAAGAGGTTAGGAGGAGGGATAGGCTAGTCGAAAAAAGTGGGATTTGAGGGAGCGCTTGAAGGAGGTAAGGGAATCAGATAGCCTGATGGGTGGCGGGAGGTTGTTCCAGTGCAGGGGGGCAGCGCGAGAGAAGTCTTGGACACGGGAGTGGGAGGAGGTGATTAGGTGAGAGGTCAGTCGGCGGTCAGCGATGGAGCGAAGAGGACGGGAGGGAGTGTGGATAGAGATCAGTGAAGAGAGGTAGGGAGCTGTGGAGGAGGAGAGAGCCTTGTAGGTGGTGGTGAGGAGTTTAAAGAGAACTCGGAAAGGAATGGGGAGCCAGTGAAGAGATAGACAGAGGGGGGAGGCGGAGGTAGAGCGGCGGGAGAAGAAGATGAGCCTAGCAGCAGCGTTAAGAATGGATTGGAGAGGTGCGAGGCGGGTGAGAGGTAGCCCAGAAAGAAGAATGTTGCAGGAGTCAAGGCGGGAGATGACAAGAGAGTGAATGAGAATTTTGGTCGCGTCAGTGGAGAGGAATGGTCTGATGCGTGAGATGTTGCGTAGGTGAAAGCGGCAAGACTGTGAGAGAGCACGAATGTGGGGGGTGAAAGAGAGGGAGGAGTCAATGATGACACCGAGGCAGCGCGTTTGGTCGGTGGAGGTGATCTCGGTTTCACCAATGCTGATGGAGATAGTGGGAGAAGAGGGGATGTTCGGGGGATGGAAGATTAGAAGTTCAGTTTTAGCCATGTTTAGTTTCAGGAAGCGTTGGGTCATCCAGGCTGAGATAGCCGTGAGGCATTCGGAGACCTTGGACAGGAGTGATGGGGATAAGTCGGGGGAGGAGAGATAGATTAGGGTATCATCAGCATAAAGGTGGTAATGAAAACCATAGGAGCTGATGAGGGTGCCCAGAGAGGTGGTGTAGAGGGAGAAGAGGAGAGGGCCAAGGACTGACCCTTGGGGAACACCGACTGGCTGCGGGGTAGTAGGAGAGGAGGAGCTTGGAGTGGAGACGGAGAAGGAGCGATCGGAGAGGTATGAGGTGAACCAGGAGAAGACCGTGCCAGTGATGCCAAAGGAGCGGAGGGTGTTGAGCAGGAGAGGGTGGTCAACAGTGTCAAAGGCAGCCGACAGATCAAGCTGGATGAGGATAGAGAAGAGGCCTTTGGATTTAGCCGATAGTAGATCGTTAGTGACTTTGGTCAGGGCAGTTTCAGTGGAATGTAAAGGGCGGAACCCGGATTGGAGGGGTCTAGAATGGAGTTAGCAGTAAGGTGGCTTAGGAGACGATTATAGGTCAGACGTTCTAGGAGCTTGGAGGCAAAAGGGAGGAGGGAGATGGGCCTGTAGTTGGATGGAGAGTTGGGGTCCAGATTTGTTTTTTTGAGAATTGGGGAGACAAGAGCGTGTTTGAAGGAGGAAGGGAAGATCCCAGAGGATAGGGAAAGATTAAAGAGGTGAGCCAGGTGAGAGCAGACTGACGGACTGAGACGACGGATAATATTGGAGGGGATAGGATCGAGCGGGCAGGTGGAGGGAGAAGCGGATTGAAGGATAGAGTGGACTTCAGCAGCAGTGGTGGGGTAAAATGAGGACAGGGGTTGGAAGGAGGGGACTGGAGATGTAGGAGGGGAGGAGGGAGAGGGTGAGGTCATGGCAGCAGTGATGGCAGTCCTGAGAGAGGAGATTTTGGTTGAAAAGTAGGTAGCAAAATCAGCGGCTACGATGGAGGACGGAAGAGCTGGAGGAGGGGGGGAGAGCAAGGAGTTGAAGGTGGCGAAGAGCCTGCGGGGATTGGATGATTGCGAAAGGATGAGGGACTTAAAGTAGGATTCCTTGGCCAGAGCAAGGGCAGAGCTGAATGAGGAAAGAATGAATTTGAAATGGAGATAATCCACAAGGGAGCGTGATTTCTTCCAGAAGCGCTCAGCAGTGCGAGAGCACTTTTTAAGGAATCGGGTGATAGGCGAGTGCCACGGTTGGGGGTTGGAGCATCGAAGGGGGATAGAGGAGGGAGGGCAGGCAGAGTCCAATGCCGAAGATAGGGTGTCATTATAGAGGGAGGCGGCGAGGTTCGTGCAGGACATGAGGGCGATTTGGGCGAGAAGAGGACACAGCGTGTTTGAGAAGGCAGCAAGATCAAGTGTGTTGACGTTATGCCGTGAGACAATGCGCTTGGGAGGGGGGGGTGGGAGAGGGGGAAGCAGTGAGGGAGAAGGAGATGAGGTGATGGTCAGAAAGAGGAAAAGCCGAGATAGTGTAGTCAGTAAGGGAACAAGAGCGAGAGAAGACGAGATCAAGGGAGTGTCCTTGGATGTGGGTGGGAGAGGTAGTCCACTGAGATAGGCCAAATGAGGAGCAGAGAGAGAGGAGTGCTAATGCTATAATTGTATGGAAAACTGCACATCCGATAAACATAGATAATGACTACACATTTCAGACAGTCCAGTGTTCACAATAAAATTTAATTTCATACACAGAAAAAATACTTACATGCTTACTGATTAAATCTCACAAGGTCAAATTGCATTTGGAATTTATTGCATACTCATCACATTAATCATGTATATTGTGCTGAGTGATAAGAAAATACATTTCACAGTGTATATATTGCAGACAGCAATGTTAGTATCAATCAGGGACTTGCAGCCAGGGGAAACAGGGGAGGCAGTGCCTCACCTGTCATAAATGATTTAAAAAAAATGCAAAGATTTATTACACATATACTGTGTTATAAATATTTAATTTGTATTTTTTTGTATTTATGTGGTGAGCCACTGTATGGGGAGGCTGGGAGGCAGCGGGAGCTGTAACTCTCTCTCTCGCTCTCTCTCTCTGCACATGTTACATCTGCCCCAACTGCAGTGCAGCATGGTTCTGCCCATTTTGAGAACAAATTTGTCCTTTGATCAGGTCTGAATTAGGCACATTGTCACTTCCACAGTCACAACCTCATTCTTTTAGAAATGGGCTTATTTGCTTTCATAGATCAATAAAGCCAGTGATTTTTTAAAAAGATAAAAACAAATATTTTTTTTAAGCTTCAAAGAGCATGATTTTCTCTTTAAGGTGTTTTTTTTTTTTTTTTTTAAATATCTGCAGCTATGGGGATGTTTGGGAATTTAAGTATAAATGATGTTTGCTACTGATTAATGTACCATGGAACAATTGTTAATATGAGGGTTTGCGGGTTTCTAAACCAGCAACTAATTCCTGCTTCAAGAAATAAATGGTGTTAATCAAGCCATACATACACACTTCTATCGCCATCTAGTGTTCATTTTCCAGTAAGAAATCTGTACTATACATTTTTAAGCAGGGATAGGGAAACCTTTTGATCCTCCAACTGCTAGTTTTGCCATTTAGCCATGATAAAACTGTTGCAGGGCATGCTGGGATGCGTTGTTCAACAGCTGCAGAGCCGAAGGTTCCCCATCCCTGATTTAAATTATGGCATTAATGACATCATTCAAGTCTCGATACCAGCCATCAAAATGAAAGAACAACATAACAGTAATCTCAGTGACAGCAACTGTGTGCGTCAAAATGCAACAATTGAATTGCTCCGGCGCGTTCCATCTAGTGGCTACTGGCATGCAAGACACTTGAGTTCCCGTCATAGAGATGAGGAGCAACATTTTGCCTTTTATTATATAGGATTTTAGTTCCTTCCATGTTAACGCTTATCTGTCAGGATTCTGCATAGTGTAACTGATAACAGACAGTGCTCAGCCTGTGAGTTAAGAGGGGTTTGCGAAACTTAAACTTTCTTCATTTGCACATTATAATATACATTCTGTTGCTGGTCACCTATTTTTGGGGATCCTGAACAATGGCAGTGACTGGCAGGGACATTTAGCAATGGGTATTGTTTTGGACGCAGCACATCAACTCCAAACTGCAAGATAAATTATATAGAAGTTTAAGGATCTTAAACAATGTTTGGTCGGGATGCGGTCATTTGGTCTACTGCATTATGGTCGACAGTCATTAGATCGAATCCATTAGGTCGACATGCTAAAAGGTCGACATGACTCTAGGTCGACATGGGAAAAGGTCGACATGATTCTAGTTCGAAAGGTCATTAGTTCGACAGGTCATTAGTTCGACAAGGTCATTAGTTCGACATTGTCTATGTCAACATTCACAAGGTCGACATGGAGTTTTTCACTGTTTTTTGAGCCAACATGTGCCGACAGGCGGTATTTCATGCCCTACCATCCACTAGGGCGTGGTGGGAGAATAAAATAGTGTGCCGAGCGTAGCGAGGCACCATGCCCGACGCATAGCGAGCGCAGCGAGCGATGCGAGGGGATGCAGTGCACTTTAAACTGTGTCCATGTTGACTGTGTTGACATTCAGGTAAAAAAACAGTGAAAAACCCCATGTCGACCTTGTGAATGTCGACATAGACAATGTCGAACTAATGACCTTGTCGAACTAATGACCTGTCGAACTAATGACCTTTCGACCTAGAATCATGTCGACCTTTTCCCATGTCGACCTAGAGTCATGTCGACCTTTTAGCATGTCGACCTAATGGATTCGACCTAATGACTTTCGACCATAATGCAATAGACCAAATGATCCCAACCCGTTTGGTCATGTGTATATGTTTGTACAATTCTAAATTGTAGGAGAAACCATCAGTAACATGGTTAGAAGAAAGGATCTTCCCTTTATTAACAGTACCTGGGGTCTAGTAAAGAAGAATGTCAGGAAGTGCTTTGACCCGCTGATTCGAAGGTCCTTACTAATGGCCCCCATACACTAGTCCAATTTGGTCAGACTTCACCCAATTCTGACGGATCGGGATGAGAAATTGGTCCAAATCAGATGTGTTTGACATCCCACCGTGTCCGATGCGTAGTCCCATGCGCATCAGACCGGAGTTTGAGGTCACATCACACAGTTTTGCATGTGATCCTGTCACACAGGAGTGTCCCAGGCAGCTTAAGAGGGATCGGATGGCCATACACTGCTGCGAGACATGAAATGAACATGAAACCTCCTGACAACCAGCCCAGTAGCCCTTGGTAATGAATATAGAATCCCCTAGCAGCAAGCATGTAACTTCCTGGTAATGAGTATGACACCCCTGGCAATGAGCTGAGTTACCTCTGGCAACAAGCATATTAACCCCTACCAGTGGCGTAGATAGCGTAAGGCAGCCCCAGCTGCTGCTTGGGGAAGCGCGGGCTGCGTGGGCGCCAGGTGATGGCACCAGCCACTGCCCTCCACCCCTCTCCTTACTGTGCCCCGGGCCCCTGCCCTCCCCGCCGCGTCTGTATTCGGCCGGGAGTCGGGACTGCATATCTACTAATCTGCGTCCCGGCGCCTGGCTCCTTATGAATCAAATGTCCATCACAAAATGGCCACCTCTTTAGAGCAGACCGTTTTTTAAGATGTTAGAGGAGGCAGCGATGGCTTCCTCTAGCATCCTTACAAACGGTCTGCTGTAAGGAGGCAGCCATTTTGTAATGGACATTTGACTCAAGGAGCCAGGCGCCGGAACGCAGATTAGTAGATATGCGGTCCCGAATACAGACGTAGCGGGGGAGGCAGGGTTAGAATGGGGAGGCATCGTTAAATTTAGGGAGGGGGGTGCTGAAATTATCCAGCGGGGGGGGGGGGGCAAAAATAGGCGCTACGCCCCTGACCCCTACCAATGAGCATATAGCCCCTGGCAATGAGCAAGTAATCATTTGCAATGAGAAAGAAACTCCTGACAAAGAGCATATAGTTAAGTCTTTTTACAATCTATTGGGGAAGGCAAGTTTTGTAGTTACATTGCTATCTACCCTCCCAGAAGCTGCGGGAGGCTCCCCATTTTTGGAGTAGTCCCCCAGAGACCTGGAAAGGTAGGGAACTCACTCTGTCTGCTGCATCCTGCCCGCCTTCCTTTGAAGCAGGCTGACTGGAAATAAGGAACAAACACTTTCGGCTGTCCACTACATAAACCTTGTGTGTAATTAAGAATCTATTTTACTATTAAGAGCTGCAGTGAAATGTGTGTACTTATCCACATACAGGAACTGACAAGAAGAAAAGCAAAGACACTGCGCTAACATGCTATAGAAACGTCCCAAAAGTATTATTCTGGTGTAGCAATTAATGCAGATGCACTAAGCTTCAAAAGTGAAATGGAGGGTGATAAACAGCCAGCCAATCAGCTCCTACCTGCCAAGTCAAAGACGGTGTATTATTATTATTATTATTATAATTTTATTTATAAGGCGCCACAAGTGTTTTGCAGCGCCGTACAAAGGAACAATACAGGAAGACAAAGCTTGGCATAACATTGAATAAATAACAAGAATACAGTACAAATAAAGAGCGCCACAGTTCAATACACATTACAGCTTGGATATAAGCAGTGAGGACTCAATCAACATACAACTAGAGGCTAGATGCCAATGATGGAGATGAGTATGCAGACGAAGATGGTCACTGAGTGTTGGAGTATAGGAGAGCTGTGAGTGACATGTGAAGAGAAGAGGGCTTTGACAACAGGAGGGAAGAGGGCCCTACTCGGAGGAGCTTACAATCTAGTGTGTATGAAAAATGTCAGACAGGAGCTGATTGGCTGGCTGTTTATCACTCTCCATTTTAACTCTTTTGAAACTTAGTGGATCTGGCCACCTATTTGTGGAGTTTGCATGTTCACCTCATGTTTATATTGGTTTCCACCAGGTTCTCCAACAATCCAAAAACATACTGGAAGCTTAATTGGTTTCTGAAAAACATTTACCTTAATGTGCGTATACTTTAGACCAGGCATGTCCAACGTTGGCCCTCCAGATGTTTTGAAACTACACATCCCAGCATGCTTTGCAATAGTTTTAGCATTTTCTAATAGCAAAACTGTGGCAAAGCATGCTGGGATGTGTAGTTTCACAACATCTGGAGCGCCAACGTTGGACATGCCTGCTTTAGACTGTAGAATGTCCACCAGGGCAGGAAATAATATGAATTACTAAGGGGCCAGTTAAGACCCGCTCGTAGCGGACCGAATTTGTCCCCATCCCCGATGGTCAGGGTTTGCTCATGTGCAGTTATGCGTGTCGATGCCTGCTTGAGGCAGGCAGCTGACATCAGGAATTCGGAGGACAGCGTTAAAAAAAGTAAATCCAGTACTTGTACTGTAAATCCTTGGTTACTTTTAATTATAAATGGAGGATGATGAGCGACCATCGAATAATTGTGCGGCCGCATGCGATTGGATGTGTAAGGGGGGGGGGGAGGGGGCGATGTTTGGACTATATAATTGTTATGATTGCTAATCTATAAATAAAATTGCTTGTCTTTCTCTTTGCTCTCTGTACTGAAACAATACAGGTACATACAACATTAAGGTAACATATATCAAATTAGATTTTTTCTTTTAACAATTAAATTCTGCAACACTGACAACACAAGCAAGTGATGTTGTGGATGAACGGCCTCAATCTATTTTATACACTGGGTTGTGAAAAAATTTTTGTTCTTTGCTGCCATCTAGAGGAATTTTCAGAAGCTACACTGAAGTAAACAAGGCAATATAAAATGCTAACAAATACAGTATAACTGCTCGGCAGAGCAATAATACTAATGTAATAATCATTGCGTAGTCAGCAATTAAATGAAACATTACCAGCACAACATTATTAGTTTGCTACGATGTTCTGTTTATTATTTTATTCCATTGTTTTTATACCAGGGTTGCCGACTTTCTTATTCTCCTCTCCGGGAGAAGCCCAGAGAGGAGAGATTCAGTAGCCGCTCAGGGGGCGGGGCTTAAGCGTGACATCACTAAGCCCGCGCCCCATGCTGCTAAACCAGCGAATTCAGTGATCTCCGTGGAGGGGGCGGGGCTAAAATGACGCGATTGTGTCATTTTAGCTCCGCCCCCTCCTCTGAGACCCGAGGATTACGGCATTTTAATGCCGCAATCCGGGGGACAGCGGGGGTCCCCCCTGAATCCGGGAGGGTTGACCACCCTTCCGGGGGGCCGGGAGGGAGCCCCGATTTTCGGGAGACTCCCGGAAATTTCGGGAGGGTCGGCAACCCTGTTTTATACATTACTTCAGTGTTTCTCAACTCCAGGCCTCGGGACCCCCTACAGGGATTTGGGTCATTGGGTCAACCCATATTAAGTCAACATGCATTGGGTCGACCACTGAAGGTCAACATGGCTTATATCGACACATAGATCGACAGGATTAGAAGGACGACAAAAGCATTAGGATGACAATGGGAAGGTTGACAGTGAAAAGGTCGACATGATTTTACACTTTTCTGTCCCGAATGTTGACATAGTAAAAGTGTACCGATGCGCTCACCATGCTTCGGGCGCGGTGCCTTGGTGCGCTCGGCACACCGTTTTATTCTCCCACCAGGCCATAGTGGATGTTAGGGCATGAAATACCGCCTGTTGGCAAATTTCAGCTCAAAGAAAATGAGGTGAAAATAGGTGACAAAAAAAGAGGCTCCTCGAAGACTGTATTAACCCTAGTCAGGTTCAACAGCCCTAGCGCTAGTAGCAGATCCAATGGTGAGCCACTTTAAAATAAGAACATTAACATTGTTCAACATTCAATGTAAACCATTTTTTAATTAAAAAATAAATAAAAAATTACAGTTAATGTAAACATTTAAACCAGACTGTTTGAATTGCAAAAAAATAAAAAATTTGGACTGCAAGTGTTAAACCTATTTATTTACACATAGGGATGTGTCAGAACCCTTTTATGTAGACAATTCATATTTTGGTAGTAATTCTGACCATATGAATATCCTATCGTTCAAAGCCTTGTGCTACAATATATAGATGCGTACAATAAAGTTAATATGAAAAAGTAGAAGTAGATAATGTAGATCGGTGGGTCTACAGGCAAATTGTGATGGACACAGTGTAAACCTTACCACAAATATGCAATCTACATAGGGTATGATTCTGAGTTGGGTGCAAAACAAAATAGGAGAACCATCTTCAACTTAATACGAGAAAGACCAGGGAGTCGGGTAGTTAATTTCAGGAAACGTCAGCATACCCCAAACACTCCCCCTCAACTCCTGTGAGCATTCAGGGAGTGGATATTGAGATCTTAAGAACTTACAAGTATCTGGGTTTTCATCCGAACAATAAACTGGACTGGTCCGATAATTATGCTGCTCTGTATATAGGAAGGGGCAGAACAGTCTTTATCTGCTTAGGTGACTGATGTCCTTTGGAGTGCAGGGAGCGCTCCTGAAGACCTTCTTCGACTGTGTGCTGGCATCGTCCATAAATTTACGCAGTGGTCTGCTGGGGCAGCAGTGTTTCAACTGCCAACAATAAGAGACTAAACAGGCTAGTAAGGAAGGCCAGTTCTGTCCTAGGAATGCCTTTGGATTCTGTAGAGATAGTGGGAGAGAGGAGAAAGATGATAGGCAAGATAACATCCTTATTGGATAATGCTTCACACCCTCTCAAAAATAGTTTGATGGATCTGTGTAGCACTTTTAGTGATAGGTTGCTTTACCCACGATGCTCAATGGAGAGATACCGCAGGTGGTTTCTTCCTGCTGCAATCAGAATGTACAACTGTCATGGTCGGTAGAGACCTACATGTTAGATTCTAGATTTATATTGTTTGGACTTCTTATCTTATCATGTGTGTTCTTATTATCTTATTATGCTATTTTTACCCTTATCTGTACTTATGGGCTACATGCAAAAATAGTCAGTATTTACCCTGAAGTGCAACATGGTTTGCTCCAGATACAAAGTTGCATGTTTTTTTTCTTTGCCCCACCTTTGTACCTTTTAAGGCAGGGTATAATAAGCTATGAGTCTGCAAAGTCCATCTCATCATCATGTACCTCTCCACTGCTGAACACCATTCCGGCTCTCCTCCATAGAAGTCCCACTGGTACATGGGTGCAGTCATTTTGAATTTAGTGAGTTTACAGCTTCTTCTCCAATTGCATGCTTCCATACCTCAGCTGACTCTGGCAGCCAATCTGAGACCTGCAACTCCTACTTAAACCCATCCTTTCCACCAGTACATTGGCAGAGCAACAAGTCACATTACTGAGTACCTGGTCTGCAGTCTCCATGTGTGATTCCTGTGTCTCCATATTGCTGGGTTTCCTCTTTGCAATCATCAGCTAATCTGTGCACCATAGTACCAGCTAGAGATGAGCGGGTTCAGATCCTAGAGATCCGAACCCCCACGAATTTACCTGATCCGAGGCCGGATCCAGAGAGTTCGATGGTCGCCGCCATTTTTCTGAGTTCAAAACGAGGACAGACGTCATCTTCCCGCTGTCGGATTCTCGCGAGACCTGGGGATATATAGTTCCTGGCGGTCGGCGCCATTTTCAAACAGGCTGGTGATTTCAGACAGCACGGATGTGTCCGTGCTGTCTGCTGAGCGGAGTGGGGGGGATGACATGCTGGGGGGGATGACATGCTGGGGGGGGGGATGATTTATGCATAGGGGGCTGCTGCTAGTGCTACAGAGGGGGCTACATTATTTGAATTCAGCAAAAAAAAAAATGTTTTTAAATGACTGCTGCCAGTGCACAGTATAAGTCCAGGGTGCCCGCATGTGTGCTGCATCAGTCCAGGGTGCCCACATTTGTACTGTATCCATAAAGGGGTACCCACATGTGTGCTGTATTTGTCCAGGGGTGCCCAGATTTGTACTGTATCCATCCAGGGGTGCCCACATGTGTGCTGTATTTGTCCAGGGGTGCCCACATGTGTGCTGTATCAGTCCTGGGGTGCCCACATGTGTGCCGTTTAATTCTATGGGTGCCCCCTTGTGTCCTGTATCAGTCCAGGGGTGCCCGCATGTGTGCCATATAATTCCATGGGTGCACCCATGTGTCCTGTATCAGTCCTTGGGTGCCCGCATGTGTGCCGTATAATTCCAGGGGTGCCCCATGTGTCCCATATCAGATCAGGGGAGCTGCCCTTTTTTTTAATGAAAATAAAAATAAGGTTTTTTGTTTTTTTTTACTGCAAGGGCTGTTAAATGCGCTGTAGTCCCGGAGTGAGCCAAGAGTGCTGTATAATTCATGGGGTGTTGCTAAGTAAGGTGTGCTGCTCTTTTTTATAATTAAAAGAATACAATTTTTTTTTTTACTGCAGGAATTTGTCTGCTGTATAATTCCATGCATGCCGCCATGTGTGCTGTATCAGTCCAGGGGTGCCACCATCTGTGCCGTATAATTCCATGTGTGCTGTATCAGGTCAGGGGTGCCACCATCTGTGCCGTATAATTCCTGGGGTAAGCCAAGTCTGCCGTATAATTCATGGAGTGCTGCCAAGTGTGCTGTATTAGTCCAGGGGTGATGCTAAGTGTGCCGTATCAGTCCAGGGGTGAGCCAAGTCTGCCAAATAATTCCTGGGGTGAGCCAAGTCTGCCGTATAATTCATGGGGTGCTGCCAGGTGTGCTGTATTAGTCCAGGGGTGATGCTAATTGTGCCGTATCAGTCCAGGGGTGATGCTAAGCGTGCCATATCAGTCCAGGGGTGATGCTAGGTGTGCCGTATCAGACTAGGAGGGATGCAAAGTGTGTCATACCAGTCCAGGGGTGATGCTAAATGTGCCGTATCAGTCCAGGGGTGATGCTACCTGTGCCATATCAGTCCAGGGGTAATTCTAGGTGTGCAGTATCAGCCTAGAGGGGATGTTAAGTGTGCCATACCAGTCCAGGGGTGATGCTAAGTGTGTCGTATCAGTCCAGGGGTGAGCCAAGTCTGCCAAATAATTCCTGGGGTGAGCCAAGTCTGCCGTATAATTCATGGGGTGCTGCCAAGTGTGCTGTATTAATCCAGGGGTGATGCTAATTGTGCCGTATCAGTCCAGGGGTGATGCTAAGCGTGCCATATCAGTCCAGGGGTAATTCTAGGTGTGCAGTATCAGCCTAGAGGGGATGCTAAGTGTGCCATATCAGTCTAGTGTTTGTGCCGCACACTTGTGTGGCTGAGCATAGTTATCCAGCTACCCCGGTGCAACCTTTTGCCCTAAAAACAATATTGTGAGGTGTGAGGTGTTCAGAATAGACTGGAAATGAGTGGAAATGAATGTTATTGAGGTTAATATAGCGTAGGAGCAAAAAAACCACACAAATTCTGCAATTTTAGCAGTTTTTATGCTTTTTTAACAAAAAATCAGAACCCAAAACCAAAAAAATCCAAACACAAAACACTTAGGAGGTGTTTTGCCAAAACCCATTAGAACCCAAAACCTCAAGGTAATCAGAACCCAAAACCCAAAACCCGAAAAGTGGCCGGCGCACATCCCTAGTACCAGCACTGCTGTAAACTTCAGCTCTCCAACTACAAGTTCTTCCCTGTGATTCACGTGTCTACATTGCTTGGATTCCTTTCTCTTCAAACGTACAGCTTTACCTGTGCCTCAAGCTCAAAGCTGCAGTCAGCTGCACTCTACTGATTACGGATTCTCCCATGCACCAGAGTACTTGGTAAAAGCTGTTCCTTAATTCTACAGACTTTCTCACGGTGCCTGCAACTTATTGTTGCTGTAGTGCCTCTCCTAATTGAGCTTTTTCACCTGTGGAGCTTTAGATTTCTGAGAGGGATTACTGTGTAAAGTTTTCAGCATTATTGGACCCAGCCTAGTTTCATTATTACCAGCACCAGGCCTGTTTAAATGTTAAGTACAGTAGCACCGGCAACAGCCCGGTTTCGGTGTTAAGCAGTAACAGTCCCAGTCTAGTTTCAGTATAATGAATTACTGGTCCCAGTCCTGTTTCACTGTTAAGCAATACTGGTACCAGCCCTTTCTCATTGTTAAAGAGTACTGGTCCAAGCCAAATTCAATACTAAGCATCACTGGTTTCAGAGCGGTTTCCAGCATTACCGGTTCCAGTCCGGTCTCCATCATTATCGCTTCCAATCCGAATTTCAGTATCTCCACTTCCACTTTTCTATAATATTCAGCCCTGCCTCTTTACCCCAGAGTCTTCTCCAGCGAGTAGGATTATTCGTGTGCTTACTTACAATACTCATTCAGCTTTCATCTATATAGCGCAGTGGTCCCAGTTCCTGTGCAAACAAAGAACTTCAGATTCCAATTAATACTGAATGATAACTGAGAAATGAGTGATACTAAACATGGGGGAACATCTGTCTCTTGTTTACTGTATACCCAGAACCAAATCTGAATCTAAAATGACAGTAAAGGCCCCCATACACTATGCAATTTGGCCCTGATTGCACCCGACGCGCTGCACATAAGATTCGGGAAATGTTATGTGCAGCCTGGAGGCGGGCAGTGGCCGGTGATTGCGACATATGGGAAGCCGTGTGGCGGGCGCATATAGAAGGTGGAAGTAGCCGTGAGCTGAGCAGGGAGGGGGGGGGGGGCTGTGCGCAGAGAGCCAGGCAGGGGATGCAGAGAGGCAGTGGGTGCACTGGGCAGTGAACCAGACGAGGGGACCAGAAAGCCGGGTAGCATAGGCAGCGGGTGCACATAGAAAAAAAAACACATACAAATGAACTGGCAGCCAGTGATTGGCTGAGAGCTCTCTCAGCCAATCACTGATTGGCTGAGAAAGCGCCCGAATCCCCTCGCTAGCATGTATGCAAAAAACATCCCCTCACATGTGGCTAGGTTATGATGATGGTGATGATAATGATGATAATAATAATAATATTTTCTCTGGTTGTATAGTTTGAATATATGAGATTTCTTTATGCAAAAGTTTTACTTTCTTCGATGATAAATATCTTATGAACATTTTGTATTCTTTAATAGATTTTATAATCCATGCATCATCACCCCAATACAAGTCACATCAGGAAAGACATAGTAATACGGTACGCTAAACTTTTTTAATGCCACAACCCTCCCTTCCTCTGGTTTCTTTCAATCTCATGCACAATTAAAAAACTAATGACATTTTAGCAACAGTTGCCTGTGTAACTAAACTTACTGACAGTCCTTAAAAAAGTAATATTTTTGCTCATCACTAAAAAATGAAACACTTAATTACCCACAAAATACAATATCCATGAGTTTATTGTGCCTAAATAAATGTATGACTACTTTACTGTCCTTATTGCTGCCAATTTTATGTGTCTCCATCTTATGAATTAAGATAAAATGATATGCCATGATTTGTGATATTGGAACGTCAAATCGTGCTGGGTACCATGGTTGCGTGCTCCGGTGAGTTGCAAGCAACATCTCCTGGTTTACCACGCTGCACTGCCAGCTGTAAAATATACTGTGCAACCTGGTGCAGTGTAATGAAGGACATGTCGTTCCACCATTCATGACACTGCTTAGTGTGTATTGACAATCTGGCATGTTGCGAGGCGAAGGGAAGTTGCCCAACCCATTGGTCCAATTGCTTATTGTCCTAGTTTGTACCCAGCCTTTTTCACCATATATATATATATTATATATATATATATATATATATATATATATATATAAAACACAAAGTGACCCCAAGAGCACCCAGTAGAACAAAAGCTGCTTCTCTACAAATCCCCCCTGTTAGTGGGAGATATAACAAAGACAAAGACAAAGAGAGTGTAGAGAGCGCTATAAATTCTCCACCATCTATAAGAACCACCACTAATATTTATGGTGTAAATAACAAATCCAATTTCAATGTGTTAGAAATTCAATGATAAAACAATTTTATTAAAACAGATTTTCATGGTTCACATCAGGATTTCATCTTTAGGATGTAGCTTCAACAGCCCAACGCGTTTCGTCTTAAAAAAGACTTCATCAGGGGTTTGATTACACTGTAGATGGTAGAGATCATGATATATCGTAAACAGTACGGAATATTAATATGACCATTTACAACTGAGTTATTGTCCTGGTACATACCGAAAGTTGTACATCAACAATTGTGCAGAAACAAGTATCCTTAAAGTGGATGATATGTCCAAGATTTTATAATCTAAAATAAGTTATTAAACAAATAATTAGGCACAGATGTGTGTCCAACTGTAGAAAATGAGCACTTAAAATAACAAGGTCGAGGAGGAGGAGAGAGAGAGATTGAGGGGAAATGGTAAGGAGATTCAAGGTTACATACCTATAGTATGGTATAGTATCGTGACCCTCGCACGTAGATATAAATTTAGCTGGGGGGTAGGTCCACAGCAATTCCCAGGTGGTGGATATTATAAATCCAAAATACCTATAAGTAATGAACCACACCTGTCAATATGCGGTGATACATATATATATATATACAGACTGTTTGGTCCGGCAACTCCTCTGTTGACAGGTTCAGCTGTTGTACTCGCTCGGGTGCCCGTCTAGAGGGAAAGGATACCCCCACATGCAGAACGGAACAAAATAAACGTCACTCTGGGTCTGGTGTCACATCAGTTTTTTTTTTATTTTAAGTATAAATATTAGGGATAAGCGGATTCGGTTCCTAGAGAGCTTGATGATGGTTTGATCTTCCGTGGCATTTTCTGGAACCAGAATCCTGCTGTCGGATTCTCGCAAGACTCAGAAGAGACTGCGGGGAGAAACGAAAAAATGGCTATAGGGACTACTACTAAAACTACGACTAAAAATATAAATATTGTTTATGTTTTGTACTGTAGGGCTGTCATGTGTGCCATATCAGTCTAGAAGTACTGCCCAGTGTGCCATATCAGTCTAGAAGTACTGCCCAGTGTGCCATATCAGTCTAGGGGTGCTGCCATGTGTGCTGTATAATTCTAGGGGTACTGCCATGTGTGCCGTATAATTCAAAGGGGTGCTGCCATGTGTGCCGTATCAGTCCAGGTGTGCTGCCTTGTGTGCCGTATAATTCTATACCTTTAGCCAGATTCTCTAAACTTCAAAAGTGATAAAATGGAGAGTGATAAACAGCCAGCCAATCAGCTCCTACCTGCCATGTCACAGACTTTGTTTGAAAAATGTCAGGTAGCAGCTGATTGGCTGGCTGTTTATAACTCTCTATTTTATCACTTTCAAAGCTTAGATAATCTGGCCCCTTATCTCTTGGCAAACTAATCAGCTCTTTTGGATTTCAGTATCATTTGTATGCAGATCTGCAGACCTGTCTCCATTGGGCCGTGTCTCTGAATGCCTTTTTGCTGTTTCATCTAGATCTTGGATGCCATCTCGCCACCTCAAACTGAATATTTCAAAAACAGAATTAATTATATTTCCACCAATAAATTGTAGTTACCAACCATATATTTCTATCGCTGTTGAGAATATTACAATCACTCCTACCACTCAAGCTCACTGCCTAGGTGTCGTCCTTGACTGTGAATTTTCCTTTATTCCTCACATTCAAACTGTCTCGAAATCATGCCCCATTACCTAAAAAACATATTCAAAAGATGCCCTTACCTCAGGGTTTCCTACCTGATCCTCTCCTTCAGGGAGAAAATTCTCTGTTCCTGGACTTCCCTGGTAATGTAGGATTGCCATCACCTGTGGTGAGCTACTGTAGGTAATTAATAAGAAAGGTGTCTCAACACAGGTGACGGTGATCATACATTACCAGGGAAGTCCAGGAACAGAGCATTTTCTCCCTGAAGGAGAGGTTCAGATAGGCAACCCTGCCTTACCTTACACAAGACACTGCTTAAATGCTAATCCATGCTCTCATCATCTCACGCATTGATTATTGCAATGGTTTCATTATCGCATCCAGCCTTGATGAAGTCTCCCTGTTACTAAGGAGACGAAACGCGTTGCCGCCCACTTCCGCCAGCTAGGCAGCCCGCTTCCTGTTTGGACTTCCGCCTGGCCACGCAGCAGCCTTTGTACCATATCTAACAGTTGCTACATGGAGTGTGCCAGGATCTCCACCACTCCACAGCAGTGCGGTCTTTCTCCAGACCAGTTAACAGACTGTAACGCTATACAGAGAATCCCATCTGCCGGCGCACGTGAGACACCTGTTTGGAGGGTGAGACTGTATTCCCCCACTCCCCCTCCAACCCCCCTCCTTGCTTGCTCTCACACAACTGCTTGCTTTTGCAATTAACTGCTTATTTACTGGACTGTATGCGTGTCATCTTACATGCTAATTCATCTGCAGGGTGACATTCTATGCTATGCGATTTTCTGTTTTTGGCGTTATTTAGACCACAAAATGGCGATATCGCATTTTTCAGTGAAATCGCCAATTTAACGTGATGCGTTAAGGGACAGAAATCGCATATTTTGTGCGTAAAGGTATGCGGAACAAAAGTGCGAGATTAATTCGCACTTTTATCGCATCCAGATGTTTTTCAATGCAAAACTATACAAACCGCTTATTTAATGCTATGCGCATTTGCAAATCGCACTTTTGCGGTGTCTATTTATCGCACTTTTTTCAGACCTGGTTCTGTTTGGCGCATTTGCACACAACTCATTTTGGTCAAGTGCACACATGTTTATTTTCAACACAGGTGCCTTCATTAACACTCCCAAACACCCCTACATTTACCCCAACATTAGTAAGGACACCTGTGAGGGTTTAAATAATGTAGATTTGTATGACTATTTTAAACTTGGTTATCTGTGATGTGTCCCAATTGGAGGACCAACGCAGGAGGGAGGAAGGTGGGCAAAAGATGCTGGTAGCCCCCCCACTACTGGGTACCCCACGTATGTATGGTGCTCACCTGTACCTGGACTACCTGTCGGACCAACAGGTTGTGGGGATGGTTACGCTGAACCCCATTACCCTGTCGGAGTTATATGAGCAGGTGAGAGATGCTTGGGCCCATTTTGTGGGTGGCAACTATGTAGTGTCTGTCCAGCACTAATTAATGTGTGGCCTCTACTATTTGTCCACAGCCTCCACTCAGTCTGTGACCTCATGGGCCTTGGTGGTATCACAGGCCACTTTGTCAAATCATTTTACTCTACTGTTACTTGCTATAAAGAAGTTGTTGCAGACATACATCAGCAGGCATAACTTTTCTGGTAAGCACATGTGGCCTGTACTCCAAAATGTACCAGTGTTGGAAGTGGAAGTGTACTCTTTAACAAATTATTGACCAATACCATCTGTTTCCACCCATATTGAACCTAACACCAGTCCACAACAGATGCACATGGTGGTGCTGACCTATCCCTTGCTGATATCTACCTTCTAAGTACTCTTGGTACATGTAAGAATGAAGTTTGCAGTGAAACATGGCTCACTGGTGTTGTGGAACTACATGTGCCAGCATGCGCAGACACACTACAACCATTACAGTCCAAACCATGAGTGTCAGAGCCTGCTGGAAAATGTACATCCACAACCTTTGCCAGGCAATGAGTTATAGCACACTACTTTACTGCAATCCCATAGTCATATACCATTCCAATATGTTATATTTCACACATTCATTTATCTTGAGAAAAAGACACAAACACAATGTTATGCGGTTAGTAACTTTTACTTTTTTTGCTGTAAACCATTCTGCAGTTTTACATGTGCAAAATACAAACTGTGGGGCCATGTACAAAGATATTTGGCATATTAATATGTATAAACACTGATGTAGCAGCTACCTTCGGCCAGCATCAGGCAGCCCTACACCACTTTTAGAGCTGGCACTAAGCCCACCACGGGTCCTCACACTACGACGGGGTGGGGAAGTGGGGGAGACACTTATTGGGGTGCTGGAGACACTGCTGAGGGTTGGGGTAGTGCCACCTCCCACATTGCCTTCCTGCTGCTGCTGTATTTGGGCCTGCATAGCTAGGAGGGCATTGGTCTGCGCTGTGCATGTGTGGGTTAGGGCTGTAAGACTTTGTGCCAGGCTCCCAATATGGCTATTCTGCTCCCGTATTGCAGCAGTTAGTTCTGCAAAACGGGTGTCAATACTGTTGGCAATGCGCACTTGAGTGCCTACACCTACCCGTACACTACGTGCCATTTTGCGCAACTGCAGGAAGGTGTCACGCATGTACCCCTGTATATTTCCCATTTGGAGGCTTTGGGAGGCCATGAATTCAAGCTGCTTGTCCTTGAAATTCACCAAGGAGTTAGCTACTTGGGAAGCAGTAGCTGGTGTATGGGGTTGCTGGGTGGTTGGTGGTGGGTTGGGAGACACCCCACTTGGGGGAAGATCACTCTGGGACGAGGTCTGCATTTCTTCCTCTGCCGCAAAGGTGTCGACCGGATCAAGAATGATGTCCATTTCGTCTAGCACCAGTATTGAAGAATCTGTTTGGTTTGACCCTAGTTGTATAGCACCTGTGGATACAGATGAAGAGGTAAGTATTGATGCATATATAGGCCACACTGTCCTCTATACTGTTTTACATAGGCCTATAGATGGCTGACGCCCATACCTAGGGGTGTTATGCACTTACACATGTACCCCGATACAGCATGCAACAATGACATTAATAATATGTCACATGCCTATCTCAGATTACACTCATTTCCGCTGCAATGTAGCAGCAGGAGCAGAATGTAGTGTGAGATATTGTTGATGTGACATGGGTGTGTGTACTGTATGTGTAATGGGGTGTTGTTTAGTCATTTACCTGCTTCCGCAGATTCTGCAGCAACGGGCCTTCTTCTCTTGGATGCTGCAGCACTTCGGGACGGACAATCTGTACAAGGAAAGATGGGCAGGCATTATGGACCTTGCAATGGATAAGCATTTTCAGAAAACATGCAGTGAATTCACAATAATGGACAATACCCCATAGAAAAGGACAGCATTATATCTGGACCACCCTTTTTTTGGTTTTCAGTCAAATCTTTAATTTCAAACTTAGTAGTAAACTAGTGTACACATGCCAAGTATAGGATATTCGGTGGTATGTAGGCATGGCAGCTAAACCTCCAGTACACCACAGGGTTTTTGTACACATAGATGTTAATCTGCTGCAAACAATGGTACACTGTTAATCAATATGAGTAGTTGTGGAACTACAAGGCCCAGCATTGTCAGCAATTTACAAGCAGGAGCAGGCATTTTCTTGTGCATGACCTTGCTGGGCTATGTAGTTCCACAGCAGCACTTTACAAAGCATTACAATACAAGTGCACATTGCAGATATAATACATTGGCATGTATGTTGGGTCTGGGACGGATATTAGACAGCACTTACATCGACAGCCATTACATCGACACCATTGGTTCGACAGCTCAATAGGTCGACATGGTTTTAGGTCGACATAACATTAGGTCGACATGTCATTAGGTCGACAGCTCATTAGGTCGACATGTTTTTAGGTCGACACTACCATTAGGTCGACAGTGTCTATGTCGACAGTCAAAAGGTCGACATGGGTTTTTTCACTGTTTTTTGGCCGAAATGTCGACACAGTAGACATGGACACAATTTTAAGTGTACCGCAGCCCCTCGCATCGCTCGCTTCGCTCGCGATGCTAAGGGCACGGTGCCTCGCTGCGCTCGGCACACTATTTTATTCTCCCACCACGCCCTAGTGGATAGTAGGGCATGAAATACCGCCTGTCGGCACATGTCGGCTCAAAAAACAGTGAAAAAACCCATGTCGACCTTTTGACTGTCGACAAAGACACTGTCGACCTAATGGTAGTGTCGACCTAAAAACATGTCAACCTAATGAGCTGTCGACCTATCGAGCTGTCGACCTAATGACATGTCGACCTAATGGTATGTCGACCTAAAACCATGTCGACCTATTGAGCTGTCGAACTAATGGTGTCGATGTAATGGCTGTCGATGTAAGTGCTGTCTAACAATAGTCCGGATACCATGTATGTTACAGTTTGCATGGGGTCACACTTACCAGCTCGTGGTGGCGTTTGTGGCCTATCGGAATCCGCCACATGCATCCCAGGCAGGACCTCAGGTGGGATGATGCGCTTCAGCTTCACCTCATAAGCATTGTAGGTGACAGTGGTGGGGCTTCCTCCTCCAGTCCTGGTGGCCTCCTCCATCTCCAGGGCCATTTTATGCTTCAACTGGCGTTTTATATCGTTGAAGCGCTTCTTCACATTGCGCACCAGGCGCTTGTGATTACTCACAGCGTTCACCGCCTGGGTGATGTCCTTCCATATAGCGCGCTTGCGCTGGGCAGTGGTGTTGTAGTTGGTTTTGCCAAGCAGCCTCTCGAACACTGGCATGATAGCCCTCACAAGTGCCACATTTTCCTCATAGGAAAACCTGACCATGCGGCCACTTTTGGTGCGACCAGCTACCACCTCCTCCTCCTCCTCCTCATTTTCTGCCCCAGCCATGTCGCCCTCCTCCTCCTCCATGCCAGTGTCTTCCTCCTCCTCACCAGCATCTTCCTCCACCTCTGACATGTGGCCCTCCTGCAGCTGGTGTGGGGTATGGTCTAGGGCTTGGCTGTAGGATGGGGATGCCAGCGGATCCTCCACCTCCTCCTGCTGGGGCTGGACGGCCAGGGTCTGAGCTGAGGCTGGCCTTGCTGTGGCCATGCTGCCTGCCACACTGCTGCCTCTCCCACTTGTCTGGCTGCTGCCACTGCTCCCTCTGCCACTGCTCCCTCTGCCACTGCTCCCTCTGCCACTGCTCCCTCTGCCACTGCTCCCTCTGCCACTGCTTCCTCTGCCAGTCATCACTCTGCCACTGCTCCCTCTGTCACTCCTAACTCTGCCACCAACACCTCTTCCTGAACTCACACTGCCACTGCTCCTCTCCATGCTCCTTACTTCCTATCAAAGAGTGAAATGGCGCCAATGGCACTTTATATAGGGGGTGTGATGCATAATGGAGGGGACATAGGTGGGCCAATAGGTTTGGGGGTTCTTAGTGATGCGGAGACAGGTTTGTAAATCGCACTCCGGTTGGTCCAAAACTCGCACATGACCAGCGGAAGAAATGGCGCGTTTTTGTTACTAAAAATCACTTTTTTTTGTGACTAAAAATCGCACCACTTCGCCGCAAATCGCAACTCTTCGCACTTTTCAGCCTCAAATGCGCATCACATTAAATAATCGAATTTTGACTGAAAAGTGCGAGTTAGAAAAATGCGATTTGCGGCGATATAGTGTGCGAATTAAACATGCGCATTTAGCGCATAGCATAGAATGTCACCCGCAGTTTCTGACTGTTATCTAAATCGATGCACAACTTCTTTCCATTAACTCCTGCTGCGCTAAATGGCCATATGAATGGACTTTTTACTATTTCACTAACCTTCAAATACAGCTGGGACGCCAGCACAGGTTACAAAAGCAATTTTAGATCCTACATATAAGGTTGGACCTCAGGATTCAGGCTGTAGAAGTACCTGCTATATAAATAGCTAAGCATTTTTTTTTTGTGTTTATATTATATTCCAATTTCTGTTTATATACCCACATTGTGTTGTTTTTATTGTTTATTATATTCAAAAAACTTTTATCTATAAAATGTATATTTTCATAATATAACCGTGTCCTGTCCAATTGTACTCAGCGTGGATTCCTCTTTTTAATATTATCTTATAGCTTTAACAGCGCAGTGTAAACCGTTTTCTTTTGTTTTCATTATTGGCCTTCCCTAATACAGACTCTCACCACTACAGTCCATTACGAATGCAGCTGCGAGGCTAATCTTCCTAGCCAGACGCTCATCGTCTGCAAAGCTACTCTATCAGTCACTTCATTGGTTTCTTGTATTCTACCGTATTCAATACAAAATACTTTTACTTACTCATAAGGCCATAAATCAAACTACACCAACTTACATCTCTTCTCTTATCTCTAAATATCTTCCAACCCGACCTTTTTCGCTCCTCACAAGATCTACATCTCTCATCCACACTCATTACTCGCTCCCATTACCAGGGCCATCTTATGGGACCCTTGGGCAACTGTCCATAAAGCCCATGTGGAAAGACGGCCCTGCCCATTCCAAATTGCAGGACTTTCTTCAGGCTGCATCCACTCTGTGTAATTCTGTCCCACACACAATAAGAGTCTCCCTGAAAACACATCTCTTCAGGCAAGCTTATCAAATTCCAGAACTGCCCACATAACCTTCATATACCGTTCCTATCCAACCACATCCCAACTATACAGACTACACATATCCTCATTCTTTCTTTTTCACATTTTGCATCCTCCTGACTGCTCGCCAAACTGCTGGGTCACCGTATCATACAGCAAACCAGGAACCTTTACATTCTGGTTGACTTTATGTATAATAAAGAACACCTACAGTATATTTGTGTATCAATGCCTATTGTAAGCTTGCGAGCTGGGCCCTCATTCCTTTGACTGTCTGTAAATACCCAGTTTGTTGCATCACTGTCTCCTATTGTAAAGGACAACGGAATATGCTGCGCTATATAAGAATCTGTTAATAAAGAAATTCCTAGTATTATAGAACGCTCCTGCTTATACCCTATGGCCCTTATTCAGATCTGATCGCAGTACAATTTTGTTCTCAAAATGGGCAAAACCATGTGCACTGCAGCTGGGGCAGATGTAACATGTGCAGAAAGAGTTACATTTGGGTGGGGTGTGTTGAAACTGAAATCTAAATTGCAGTGTAAAAATAATGCAGCCAGTATTTACCATGCACAGAAAAAAAATAACACCCAATTCTAACTCTCTCTATACATGTTACATCTGCCCCACCTGCAGTTCACATGGTTTTGCCCATTTTAAGAACAAATTTGTACTGAGATCAGATCTGAATAAGGGCCTATGTGCAGTGTGTAACTGAACATTAACCTCTTCCATACAGCACTGTTGAATAACAGGTTCAGGTTCAGGGATAATATGTTTATTCTGTTATTAAATGCAGAATGTACGTTTATTAAATAAACGTACTACTACTACTAGAGCAATGGGAAGTGTGGATTCCAATTTGCAAGCTTTCTGTGTGGTCATACATTATAAAGCAAATGGAGAAACTGTATTTTCTTTAAAAAAAAACAATGTATAGCAATTGATCACGCTTACTCATTCTATCCAAGGGCAGCTTCCTGACAGTTTTACATTATTAAGGCGCATGCAGCAGTGTTCCTATAGAAAAGGACATGTTCTCTCTCTCTATTCCTCCAGACAGCTGCTCTGTGTTGTACTGTAAGTGACCTTGTGTCTCAGAGAGAACACTAACAGCCTGCATTACTTCTCAGAGTGTTGCTGTATCCTCAGATTAACTGCTTGAGTTCCCAACAGCTCCAGATTCACAAAAATGATCTGCTTTATGCTGATTGTTAAAATAATGTTATCTATAGTCTTCATTTCTGGGGAAGAGTTTGAATGTTTAAAAGCCAAAGGGGTGTGGCATTTTGCAAAAGGGTGTGTCCTCCTGTGAAATGAGGGGGGGAGGGAGATTTGCAGATCAGGGTGTGGCTTCTTGCTGCATTGTGACATAGGATACTACAGATGAAGCCACACTTATCTAGACTGCCATGGTGTTTTGGCTCGCCGGTTTGCCACAGCGAAGCATGGCGAATGGCGTTATCAGATGAGTGCAATACCAGTGATCATCCACCAGGTGTCACTTTTTAAAATCACCACTGCGCAAGCGTCAGATGCCTAATGCGCAGCTGCTACTGTATAGCGAAAGAATCCACATTGCACGTTCGTGAAGTGTCCATTAAAATGCACTGTAGCGGAAATCTTTCTCCAAAAATGTGAATGCATAGACGTGCGTCTCATTGCGCGATTTATAATGGGCTATGGAAATAAGTGAGCTAGTATACAGTACATTCGCTGAGAATGTGGCGCGCGTGCGTGGGAGATGCTCGTGCGTCCAATTGCCAGCAAACATTGTCCCAAAGCTAACAACGATATAGCGATCTCATGTGTCAGGGCATCTGCTGCCCGTGTGTCTCATTACGCTACACTGGTATATCATTCTCATACAGGACCAACGGCGGTTGGGCACATAAGGGGTCAACACTGCTGCTTTATGTAGTATCTGGCACCTCTCTCTTACTGAAACAAGCAATGCAAACCACACTCGTGAGAATTCTCCTCCGATATACTGTATGCAGTGGATAGTATGGCTTAATTAAAATGCACTAACGGCCTTAGACCTTATTGCACAACAATTATAAGTAGTGATTTTTATCTATGTAGTACCGGTTAGACTTTAAAGTTAAATGGTTATAAATATTGGATTTTATATTATTTTTTATTTGTAAGTTGTGCTACATTGATTCTTTAAGTGCTGCTATCCATTGTACATACTGTATTGTTTGTTTTTCATGTGGGACTACAGTAATTATCCCTATATAGGGTAGATACTAGGCACCACGCCGCATGACAGCGCCCAATCTATACCATGGGCATTTACACGTTTGCACGTCCCATACGTTGCCAGAGAATTCTCCTAAGAGGTGTAATAGCATTCGCCATCACAGCTTATATCGGCATTACGCCTGTTTTTTGGGTATTGAACGACTTCTTGTATCACTCTTTTGGCTTTATCATAAAAACTAGATTTGAAATTGACTAATAACGTATCTCTATCTTATGTGTTTGTCACTTAACAAGACTGTTCAGGGTATGAAGATTCCTCAGCCTGACATGCCAGAACCTGTTCCAGGGGCCACTCCTTATGTACGTAAAGGTCGCAAATGTCAAATCTTACCTGGTAAACACAACTCTTCCTGGTCAATATTTGTGACAGATTTAGTAACTAGGATGGCGAGGTAAAGGCCTTGTCATTGTCTCTAATGGGGATTTCTGTAATTAGCACGTACAGAGAAAGTCACTTTGGGGGTTATTCTGGTTCGTACGTTATTAACGTACGCCGGGGAATCTGTTTTTTTTTAAATCTGCGCATGCGTACCTTTTGCAATGCGCAGGCACGGCGACTTCACAACGCTCACGGACGGGTCTTTCCATGCGAAAAAACCTGTCCGCAAGAGTACGGTCATTGTGGGCGGCATAGGGGCGTGTTGAGGGGAGCGGCCGAAATAATGAGGAAAACTGGGCGTAAACATGGGCGTACACGGGGGTGTGCACAAAAAATGTACGGTGCTACTACCGCTCGATCAGCAAAAGCATCGTGCATTTCGGACACAAAACAGGCGGCCGCCACCGCCACCTCCAGACCACCCCTACAGATACCGCATGACAGCGGACGCCTGGGTCTGCTAATTAACGCTGATTACTACTCTAACACATACACCTGAATGTAATAAGCAATGCTGCAATAAAGTCCAAACCATTATTTCACTACCTGCAAGCCACACACAGCACTCAAACACATTGGAAGCATATCTTTCTACACTTCTCTACATGTAAAGGTTGGTTTCATTTTAGTGAAATATATGCCAAGGTAGTTATTTGGTAACCATTTATACACATTCAGTAAGTGTTTTCATATACTTTAAACAGCAGCACACTCAATCTACACAAGTCAACATGTGTCAACGTTTTCACTGTAATACAAACATATTTTTTTTTATTATGATAAAAATACATAAACAACATCTAAGAGCTACAAGGATGTTTCAGCAATGTTTTAAGGCCATGGCCCCTATTTTGCACACAATCTTTGTATTGTACACAAAATACATAACTGTACCACTTTCTGATCTGCTATGAATTGTATGTAGTATACTCTGGATGTAAGATGCCACCAATCACATTATTGCAATCACATCTCTCTAACAAAGGATTCCAACATCTGCTTATGACACTGAAAACTCATATTTGTAACAATATTTTAACATGTTTGTTCACAAGCAATGTTATCATGTTTTGTCGACTCACACATCTTTAACATACCTGTACCAAGACCTGACTGAATTTTTAGGGAGGACACATATGCATTCCTACACAAATGTCACTTTTGCCCCTTGTTTGCCTACCTCACTCACTCCATGAGGAAATATACATGTAAGGAGGGGTAAAATGTATTTTTATTAGGCTGTTCATTAAGGTAGACAATTGAGGTAATAGAAAACAATAATTGATGAACAATCAGAATAATTCATTTAATTGGCTTAATCATAGTTGAAAGGCTAGATTAGCAGGGCCATATATGTGAAGGGTATGCCAGCGTGCACGGACGTACGCTCACTCTCACGATCGGTGACATACGCTGAGTTTTCCATTGAAAACAGGCGAGACCCGTCCGTGCACGGTGGCGAACGCTCAGATAGCCAGAAGTCAGTACGCCAGTTGTCAGTGTCTAAGAGGAGATCCGTCCGTGTACGGTGGTGTACGCTCAAGTGTACGCCACTCCCCTTTGTCGGTGTTTGTGACCGTCCGTATGCGGATGTTTTGTGGGTGGACTTTCGCTCACCGTCCGCGTACGGGAAACGTACGGTGATGTGGAACGTACGTACGTTTGGCCGCCCGAACCAGAATAAGGTCCTAAGTCACAACCCAGGTAATTATTAGCCCAGGCACTTTTACATCAGAATTATCTCTCTCTCTGGGGGAGATTCTCTAAGCTAGAAATGCGGTAAAAAAAAAACGTTATGGGTGTTGTTACCGTATTTTGGGATGCTGTAAGCATCCCCCGCCGGGTTACCGTGGCGGGGGGCATCGCCAGAAAAATCTGGCGATGCCCCATAGAAGCCAATGGGCTTCTACCGCAACGCTCCGCCGACCCGCATCACCCCCTCCCCCCTCACCTGTGTCCGGGCAGCACAGAGCTGTGCTGCCCAGACCTGTGACCTCCTCCCTGCACTGATCCTCTTCCGGGTGCAGGGAGGAGGAGAGCCCGGTGCAGCAGCAGCGCCGGGTGTGGGAGGGAGGGGGGAGCCACCGGGACCTGCTGGGACCCGGCGACTCTCACCGCAAAGGACAGCTCTTAACGCAAGAGCTGTCCTTTGCTATAATTATCGCATACAGTATGTTAGAACATATGCGATAATTATAATTGGGAAGGGGGGCGTAGATTCTTAGAGAATCCCCCCCTCTGTCTCATATTCTACTAAATAAACCAAGAACAAATTATATACTGCAAAGCCAGTTTAAAAAGTCGCACTGTGAACAGGTCCTGGTTGTCTCTGATTTCCCTGGTCTGACCATGCAGAGAAGAGATACTGTACATGTGTGTGTATTTGTGTGTGCGTGTGTGTGTGTGTGTGGGGGGGTAACGCATAAGGCTCCAATACACTACAACGAAGCATTGCATGCCGTACCTCGTATGCGATACCCTGCCAACTAGCCCGACAGTTCAGAGGTGGTAAGGTCGCATAGTATATATAATATGTGGTTCTTTGGCATAAAATGTATCGTATGCAATCCTTTTCCTGGCTGCGGGATCCAAAGGATCATTGGTGCAACAGTGACAAACTCTGGCTATGAACCAATGTGCACGGGACTACGCATCGGATCAGAATCGGTGGTTGAACACATGTGGATTGGGACCTTTTCATCCGATTCTGAGGCATCGGTCTCAAATCGCAAGGAGTCAGATTGATTTTGTGGAATGGTTCTTATATATAGATGTGGAATGATGTATAATATTAACTTGCGTTGGCGTTGCGAATAAATATTAAATTATAATATTTAAATTCATATCTATAACATGATACATCATCACTGTAAATAGTGCTATGTGTTGTATGAGGTGCATATGTACTGACTCCTGGCTCGATAGATAACCTTGGGATCCCACGGTATATGCTGTCCAATGGCCGATGTAACAATTAGATCAATATATTTTTAAATATTTGCAGATTTCAAAGAGATAAGAGAAATAGAAAAAAATCAAATGAGAAGTAGCTCAACCAAATGGCGGCTCCTTTGCATCTACTGGTTGACTTTTCCCACCTTGCTCAAACCATCACCAATTATCATTGCACTCTCTCATTTGTCACAACTAAAGCTGGCCATACATCTACAGATCGATTGTCAGATTGGGATGGTTAGAACAAAAACCTGGTAATATCTGAATGGCAGTTTTTGCAGTTTTCCAGCAATTCAAAGCAAATGGTCAACTGTCATTTGTTCTCATCCATTACCAGGATTTTGTTCCAACCAGCCCAATCTGACAATCGATCTGTAGATGTATGTCCAGCTTTACTATGATACCTCACTGGATTGCCCGATCCCATCTGATTTTAGCAGCCAAGCAGTGAGAGGCCCGCCATTACTTGGATGGAAGACGACCAAGGAATAACCTGGTGAGAATGGTTCTTATATATAGATGTGGAATGATGTATAATATTAACTTGCGTTGGTGTTGCAAAGAAATATTAAATTATAATATTTAAATTCATATCTACAACATGATACATCATCACTGTAAATAGTGCTATGTGTTGTATGAGGTGCATATGTACTGACTCCTGGCTCGATAGATAACCTTGGGATCCCACGGTATATGCTGTCCAATGGCCGATGTAACAATTAGATCAATATATTTTTTAATATTTGCAGATTTCAAAGAGATAAGAGAAATAGAAAAAAATCAAATGAGAAGTAGCTCAACCAAATGGCGGCTCCTTTGCATCTACTGGTTGACTTTTCCCACCTTGCTCAAACCATCACCAATTATCATTGCACTCTCTCATTTGTCACAACTAAAGCTGGCCATACATCTACAGATCGATTGTCAGATTGGGCCGGTTAGAAAAAAAACCTGGTAATATCTGAATGGCAGTTTTTGGCAGTTTTCCAGCAATTCAAAGCAAATGGTCAACTGTCATTTGTTCTCATCCATTACCAGAATTTTGTTCCAACCAGCCCAATCTGACAATCGATCTGTAGATGTATGTCCAGCTTTACTATGATACCTCACTGGATTGCCCGATCCCATCTGATTTTAGCAGCCAAGCAGTGAGAGGCCCGCCATTAATTGGATGGAAGACGACCAAGGAATACTGGGTGTAGTAAGTAACCTAAATCTGGTTACAAACAGTAGATGCAAAAGAGCCGCAATTTGGTTGAGCTAATTCTCAATTGCTTTTTTCTACTCAGGATGAAAGGAAAACCAGTGGTGGTCTGGTCAACTGTATGACCATGGGGCAAGCATATGCCAAGGTAAATACTTTGGCATTACTGCAGTTGTAAGGTGCCGGCCCCAGGTACTCCTCCAGCCCTGCACCCATTCACTCTCATTGCACATCATGAACACTGAGGCCAGACTACTCCCAGGGTCAGTGAAGAGTAGGAGCATCGGTACTTCTTTACTTTCACGGCGCCAGCATGGCATCGCGCGTCAGAGTCCCCTTGCGGGGCTCGCTTCGCTCGCCCACGCTGCGGGCTCGGTGGCTCGCTATGCTCGCCACGCTATTTAAAATCAACTCCATGCCAACATGGATAGTGGAGGTATGAACTATCCATGTTGGCATGGCGTTAACTTCGTTTATTTTACTTAGTTTGTGGCGAGCGTAACCCGGAAGTAGCGCGGCGCCATGCTGGCGCCGTGAAAGTAAAGAAGTACCGGAGCATCTAAAGGAGCCAGAGGATCTAGAGAATAAAAGTGTCCCCTAGACAAGACCGGACTGGAAGCTGATGATCCCATAGTGCCAGCTGCTGGAGCTGTGAGCATTGCTTACCTGGCCAGCATAATAATATAACATTCATATTTAATAGGAAAATTTAGTAGCTAGACCAGAGAGGGGACAGGTTGGGGCTTTGCTTCTGGTAATGGGTGTTGCATCAGCAGGGGAGCAGAACCCTGGTAGGATGGGCATTGTTGGACTGGTTGCAGAGGAGGCAGGGAGATCTCTTATGCACATGCCAAATCATACCGTAGTCTGCCTCTCTGGCTCAAACCACTGATGCTACACTGCAGTGCAAGCCAACGGTGACAGCCTAACTGTGCCGGGGCATGGTAATGCAGATTTCTACCCTTGTAAAAATCGTTTTATACACTTTGGGGGTTATTCTTGTTGACTTGCAAAGCTGACAACTAAACGCCGCCCGCATGAACGCCCGACCCCCACTCACATGGAGAATGTCCACGCACACATGCGAATGGATGTTTTGCATAAATCATTCAATGGTTGCCAACTTTTGAATAATTTCTTAAGCGTTAGCACATGTAAGTCAGTCTCTGGTGATTTGCAGTGCCGTTATGTGACCAGGACGGACAGCTGACATCTGGTGACATCAGCTGCCCGCCCCCGGCACCGTGTCATGGCTCCATTTGCAGGAGAAGGCCCATGAAACACTGCACATTCCCATGGGCACGACCCGTGCCCATTGCCCCACACACCCCACCCACACTGCACATGCTCCAAACATGGGTACATGCAGGTGTGCACAAGTCAGCTACTTACTGTAAAACAGGGTGTTCTCACACCGATAGAGTTCAATTAAGTGGTGAGATATATCATGCTTTGGAAAGAAATAAAGTACCAACCAATCAGCTTATTTATTGGCTGTGCTTGAAAAATGACAGTGAGGAGCTGACTGGATGGAGCTTTCCCTCTCTCTCTCTTTCTCCAAGGCTTGAAAGATCTCACCCTGGGTATGTTAACACCAATGTGTGCTGGACGGTAGATTTGCCCCAGGCTTCTTACCTATTTGTTTTAAAACTCCCAAGTATATTGTATCGATTCTGATGAGAGCTTTTGTGTTTTAGCAAAAACCAGATAAGGGGTCCTGGGTTTGGATGTGAGAAGAAAGGGCAAGTCTCCATTTATTTATGCCTGGTTCAAGTCTATGGGCTCTTAAGGTGCCCACACACTACAAAGATCTGCGATCTTAAGATGTGCGCATAAATTAGCCTTCAAATCTTTTGTCCGATCTGGACAAAAGATTTCAGGCAAGCGCACATCTTTACCAAAGATTTATCTTAAGATCCTGTGTGCGTTCCTATGGATCTTTTGTTAAATCTTCTGATCTTTTGTGCAGCACGTAAGATCAGAAGATTTAGCAAAAGATCCACGGGAGCGAGCATCGGCCGATTTTCGACCGATTTTTTGACCGATTATCGGTAAATATCGGCCGATATATCGGCCGATTTATCGAAAATCGGCCAATCGGCCCAAAAATCGTTCTAGTGTGTGGGCACCTTTAGCCTACCAGAAGGCTAACTAGAGCTTTCAGCTGTATGGGAGTCAGCCTAATCAAACCAGTGAGCTGTACCTGGTTAACTTGTGTTTTTCTTTGTGAGTTAGGATTGTCCTGTGTAGTGACAGCCAGCAAGGTATGTTATTTTGATGCTGTACAATATAACAGTTTGATGCCACTTGCACCAACCAATAGACTTGTGTAATCTCTTACGCTGCCATCTGCCCCAGGAGATGGTACCAGCAACCCCTGGTATGATGTATATCATTTACTGCCAGCTCTTCATCAGCCCTTTAGTCTGTACTGCCTAAAATGTTGCAGCTTCACCATTTATCTGCTCCATGATGATATAATTACTGTACAGAAAACCAACATTTGTTGTACAGAAAGAAATATCTAAATGTACTCTACGTAAATTAATGAAGGTAATGCTACTTCGCAGTCTTCGCAGATATTGCTGGTAATGAGGGTACTTGTTCAGTTTCACGGCGCCCGATATATCAGATGCGATATCGCCTGATATATCGATGCGATTTTTGACCTGTTCATAACCCCACTATCCACTACGCATGGAGTTGATGTTATATAGTGTGGCGAGCGCAGCGAGCCCAAAGCATGGCGAGCGGACGCGGATTACTGCGCTCCTACACTATATAAAATCAACTCCATGCGTAGTGGATAGTGGGGTTATGAACAGGTAAAAAATCGCATTGGATCGCATCAATATATCGGCCGATATCACATTCGATATATGGGCCGATATCGCATCCGATATGAGAAACTAAACAAGTACCGTAATGAGTAAAAGTAACACATTTGTGCTTAAAGTAAAACCATATTCACCTTGTTTGTGCCAACCCTTCTCCAATATTGGTATATCCGGTGGGGGCCGGGGATGGTCGCATGCACATGGAGCTCCGGTCCCCCATCCACGGAGCTCCACCATCCCCGGCCTCCGGAGCGGCGGGCAACGTGACGGCGGAGAGGGGAGGAGGCAGCGCTGTGCACCCCCAGCGGCAAGTGCTGCAAACGGCACCCCCGGCGGGACAGCAGGCGCAGCACCATCGGCCTGCGGGCGGGCGACTTCCCCCAGTTGGGGTTGGGGACGCACACTGTGGAGCTCCCGCTCCATCCACGGAGCTCCCATCCCCCGGCCCCCCACTGCTGGAATTGAATCGCGCCCGTTGAAGCTGTGAAGGTCAGCAGGAGAGAGGGATCCCCCAGGCAGCGGCTGTCCGGCCTAGCGGAGGCCCCACATGGATGTATGGAGGAGGCCTCTAGCCGAGCAGGCCACAAGCGCAATGGCTGATGAGGACCCCAGTCCACCAGGCTCCCAGTGACCATCAGAGGGAGAGGTGAGGGGAAGCTGCGTGAGGACACCAGCGGTAGCCCCCCCCCAGCTTGCAGTTTCATCCCCAGGAGAGAGACCACAGGAGAGGGAGCTTCTGCCTTCGGGAGACCAGCGGTGGCTCCCTTTCCTGCAGGCCCAGTCTCCAGCCCCAGGCCCCACTCGACTCGACTTGACTCTGCCCTGGCCCCCAGTGACTCTCTCTCCCCCACCAACTCCAGCCCCAGGCCTCACTGACTCTGCCTAGGCCTCAGTGACTCTCTCTCCGACCCCCTCGCCGCCACCACCCACGCTGCCCGCGGCTCTCCCTAGAGGAAGATTCAAGAGGGCGCCACAATGGCTGCCTAGGAACTGTGCACTCAGCCATATGTATCCCTTGTCCCTATGTGAAAACTGTACTGTCTCTGCTACAACTGTGCTGTCTTTGCCCACACTGTTACCTCATACTGTGCTCATAATGTTACCCACCTGGCTGCTGCAACGACCACTGGTGCCGCTGATGGCTGCCTAGGCGCTGTGCAGCTCGGCGGGTATGTGTCCCCTGTGTGATAACTGTACTGTCCCTGCTTATATTGTTACCTGCCTGGCTGCTGCGGCGACCAGTGGCGCCGCTGATGGCTGCCTGGGCGCTGAGCAAATCGGCGGGTATGTGTTACCGTGTGATAACTGTACTGTCCCTGCTTATATGTTACTCACCTGGCTGCTGCAATGACCAGTGGCGCCGCTGATGGCTGCCTAGGTGCTGCGCAGCTCGGCGGGTATGTGCCCCCCGCATGTAATGTCCTAATGTAACGTATGTAATGCCCCCCCTTCATCCCTGCTTGATGCTGCACTGTAATCCGCAAAGAATTCCTATTGTGTGCAAGCACACATGGCCAATAAAGTTGATTCTATATGATTAGCTACAGGAAAACACTGCTAATTTGTTTTCCCATTGTACTAATTTGTTCAATCTTTACCAATGCCCGCAGTCTGTGGATATTTCAACCTTGGGTAAGACAACAAACCTTTAATGATTTGTCATGCATGTCACAGCATTTAGCCATCAAACACAGAAGCACAAATTGTCAAAAATAATCTGGCATTTGCATTTGGCTAAAAGTACAGTTGGCTGCTATTTATCTCTAAGAAAAAATAAAGAAAATGTTTTCCTGCTGAATGTGTATCAGTGGTGGATCTATGGTTGATGTTGAATGCCCAGCTCTGTGGAATTCTACGTCATCCATGCTACACAAATCATCAGGGGAATGGGATGGTATGCGCAGTAGAAAATCATAGAAACATGGTTTGGACGCCATGTTCCAGGGACTTACACGTGTAGAGATCTGTTGTTCAGTACTTCTGCATGTGTGTAAACATCTCCTACTGACCACAGGGCAGAGGGATGGCTCCAGTCCGTCAGTGATTGACAGTCCTGTGCTGTTTGTCCCCAGGGAGGGAGTGGCAACAGCCTCCTTTTGTGAAAAGCTTGTTTTTGCCATTTATTGGGAAGGAAGAGGCCAAGGATCTCTGTCATTGAGCAAGGAGATTTCCTGGCCTCTGTGACGAGTAACTTGTGCATTCCAATGGGTACAGAAAGCCGTCCTATGGAGCCAGGGAAGATCCAATACTGTGTCCTTGGAAGTAGTTCATATCAGAAGTGCATCCTAAGCCATGATGCCCATGCTGTATTACCATATTACTAAGTAAGTTTTATTGGTACTTGTTTCCTAGCACGGCGCCCACAATTTTTATCTTATGGCATCTTATTGATCTCATCACATTGTATATCAAGTATATAAGATTTTGGTTGTTTTTATTGTATGTACAATATCGCATCGCATCCGATATATCAGATGGAATACGATTTATTTATTGTATATGATTCATAGGTACTTGTGTAGTATCACGGCTCCCACGATGGGCATCGTATAGTAAAAAATCGCATCGCATGCGATCGGATCACAAATGCATCAAAATGCATTTAAATTAGTAGGAAACATGTTAAATGCACCCAAATGCCATTTTACACACTGTACCACCCCCACTATCAACGCCAACCCGAAGCGTGGCGAGCGCAGCGAGCCCGCGAGGGGTGGCGGTACACGTCCTACGACCTTTTCATACCCCCACTATCCACGTCGGCGTGGAGTTGAGAATAGAAAGTGTGGCGAGCGCAGCGAGCCACTGAGCCCGAAGCATGGCGAGCGCAGCGAACCCCACGAGGGGACGCGGACACCTGTGAAGCACGTGAGGGGACGCAGATACCTGGGAAGGTATCCGCGTCCCCTCGCCACGCTTCGGGCTCGGTGGCTCGCTGCGCTCGCCACACTTTCTATTCTCAACTCCACGCCGACGTGGATAATGGGGGTATGAAAAGGTCGTAGGACGCGTACCGCCGCCCCTCACGGGCACGCTACGCTCGTCACGCTTCGGGTTGGCGTTGATAGTGGGGGTGGTACAGTGTGAAAAATGGCATTTGGGGTGCTTTTCACATGTTTCCTACTAATTAAAATGCATTTGTGATCAAAATCGCATGCGATTTTTTTAAAAAATGCATCAAAAACCGGGATAAATCGCATTGCATCGCATGCCATCTCATGCCACAACATTTGGCATGCGATGGCATGCAATGGGAGCCTTGATACTACACAAGTACCGATTCATATAAGATTTTTAATTGTAAAAGTACCCTTATGGGTACTTAAAAAGTAAAATGAGCCCCCAATAACCATCGTTAACGCCACTGGCACTATCAACGCCAACCGGAAGCGTGGCAAGCGCAGCGAGCCAGCGAGGAGCGGCGGTATGCGTCCTCCGACCTTTTCATACTCCCACTATACACGTCGGCGTGGAGTCGATTCTATATAGTGTGGCGAGCGCAGCGAGCCACTGAGCCCGAAGCGTGGCGAGCGCAGCAACCCCAGCGAGGGGACGCGGAATACATGTGAAGTAGTCCGCGTGCGCTCGCCACACTATATAAAATCAACTCCACGCCGATGTGGATAGTGGGGGTATGAAAAGGTCGGAGGACGGGTACCGCCGCCCCTCGCCACGCTTCGGGTTGGTGGTGATAGTGCAGGTGGCGTTAACAATGGTTATTGAGGGCTCACGATTTTTATCTTATGGCATCTTATGGATCTCATGGATCTTATGCATCCATAAGATCCATGAGATCCATAAGATGAGATCCATAAGATACGATATTGTACATACAATTAAAAATCTTTTCAATTGTAAGTGATCGCATAAGATTGTATGCCTTAGTTAAGGCATACAATCTTAGGCGATGGGCGCCGTGCTAGGAAACAAGTACCGATTTATTTATATAGCGCGCTTTCTACAACAGGACTCAAGGACTAATTCATTGCTGTATAGTTGAAGGTCCCAATAATACAGTCAGGTCCATGTATTTTCCATCCAATCCACAGGTGTACCAGATGAGGCAGCCATGTTGGGCACACTACGAAGGTTACACTGTGGAAAGTGAGCCATATAAGGACCCGATGCAGATATGGGAAAGCGGATGCTTGTGTAGTAGTATGATATACAGTGTATAGGGGGAGGGGCCCTAAACTGCACACCCTGGACATATGAGGTGCTACCTGCTGAGACTTGTAGTGCAGCAAGCAGGAGGAGGAGTTTGCAGGTGCACACTAAATATATATGCTAGACCTTTTAATATCTTGCTATATTGCATTTGAGGTTATTAGCATAGTAATAGCCATTAGTATGGGCTTGTCCACCGCATCCAGGTTACCTTAATAGGACAAGTCCCTAACACTACTCTGGGACAGGTCCAGGGCACAGGGCCCCCCAGGCCAGCCCAGCAGAACCACCCCATGGCATCACATTAGTGTGAAATTAAAGTGATAGTAAAAGGGATAGGTGAAATTATATGTGATAGGACTTACCTAGGTAAGAAGTAATAATAAATGTGAAGGGTGGGGTGGTTCTGCTGGGCTGGCCTGGGGGGCCCTGTGCCCTGGACCTGTCCCAGAGTAGTGTTGTAGTAGCATGTACTTTACTAAACTTTGCTAAATTATCTTTTCCACTTTACTGAGCAGATTTTATTTTACATGTAAGTGTGCAGTATTTGCACATTGTCACTGGCATATCCATAATGGGTGCACCACATACTCTGCACCGATTTCACTATATTCACCTCTCCACTGGCCCAGCGCTGGCTGCAAGCGTGGCCATTTTCCAGTCATTTGCGCATGCACACTAGAGATGTCCCCAAGAATGCAGCATGGACACCATGTTTCTGGAGACTTGCACATGTGCAGTAGACTGACCAGAGTCTAATGCACCACCAAAGAGATGGGGTCACAATCAGAGCCAGCACACGGGTCCTATCCTCTCTTAAAGTACCTCCGTATAGTGTAAAGCTGCATCTCAATGCAAAATGTGCTGTGTATGTGCACAGATCTTATAGATAATAATAGCTGCACATACCTTGTGGTCATAGCCCCTTAAGTTTGTATAAGCAGATCCGTGACATTAGCATGTAAGTGCATTGTGGTAAGCATATGAAGACTCATGTGCAGTACGTGTCTTCCAGATGCATCTTATTTTAAATACCATGAATCTAGACATGCATTAGACAAGATACTAATTTTGGGATCTATATAAACCAGATGTATGTTTTGGAGATGATAATGATGATTGGCACTAGATTGTAAGCTCCTCCGAGCAGGGCCCTCTTCCCTCCTGTTGTCAAAGCCCACTTCTCTTCACATTTCACTCACAGCTCTCCTATACTTCAACACTCAGTAACCATCTTCGTCTGCATACTCATCTCCATCATTGGCCTCAAGCCTCTAGTTGTATGTTGATTGGGTCCTCACTACTTACATTTAAGCTGTAATGTGTATCTGTGGCGCTCTTTATTTGTACTGTATTTTTGTTATTTATTCAATGTTATGCCAAGCTTTGTCTCCCTTGTGGCGCCTTATAAATAAAATTGTAATAATAATAATAATTGGCACATATTTCTTTTAAAGATAGCAACTCACTATACAGGTGTACAAACACTTCTCCTATCATAAGCAAACAGTGGCGTAAGTTTGCCCATGGTGCAAAAATCCCCCCCCCCCACCACCAAAGATAGAAAGCTACAGAGAGAGAGAGAAAGAGAGAGAGAGAGAGAGAAGGAATTATGGAGAAAGAGAGAAACAAGACTGTCAGAGAGAAAGAAAGAATGTCAGGGAGAGCGCTTTTATAGACTCACCCTTAACGTCTGCTGCTGCAGTGTCTCCTGCCTGACTCCCGGCTCTTCGTCAGTGTCACTGTTGGCTGGCTTGCTCAGCCTCAGGCTGACTTCTGCCCCAGCCAGCATCCAGGTTACAGGCTACACACAAGGCTAGGGGGGGCGCTGCTACGCACAAGGTTAGGGGGGTGCCGCTACACACAAGGCTAGGGGGAGGCGCCACTACACACAAGGCTAGGAGGGGGTTAGCCCACCCGCACACACCACTGCGCACAAGGATACAGGGGAGGGCGGCGCCCATCGGCTCGCACCACTGGATACAAGGGTGCGGTGCAGAGAGGGCTGCACGCAAGGGTACGGGGGAGGGAGGAGAGCGGCCACGCCCGGCCCGGCCCGCCCGTGCTGTGCTGCACTACATAACATCAGAGGCAATGGAGCCAGTGCCCCCTTTAAGCCAGGCGCCCGGCGGCAGATGACTCCTTTGCCTCCGGGAGTTCCTCCACTGTACGCAAACACTGCATATTTAAGTCAGGTCAGGCATAACGGAGTCATGTTCTATACACTGTATAACTTTTATATACTGAAATTAATATACTGCATGACCACTGTACAATATACCTGCCTCTAATAAGATCCATCAAAATGTAATGAGAAGAAATGATCACGTATCCCTCCACACAATAATATTTTGATGGAAATTAATAGCTATATAAGTAATTTATTTATTTTATTTATTTATTAAGAGTTTCTCTTATAGCTCAGCATATTCCATTGCTCTTTACAATAGGAGACAGTTATACAACAGACTGGGTATTTACAGACAGTCAAATGTATGAGGGCCGTGCTTACAAGCTTACAATCTACAGTTTCCCGACAGTCCCGACAGTCCAAACCCCAACACTCGGGGTCCCGACAGCCACCAACTATTCTCCCTCGTGGGGGTCCACGACCCCCATAGAGGGAGAATAGAATAGGTGACGAGCACAGTGAGCACTCAAGGGGCTTTGTTGCGCTCGCCCCGCTGTCTGAGTCCCAGCAGTCGGGATCCTGACGTTGGCTAATGTATCATATACATGAATCATATACCACACCCCCACAGAGTGGGTGCAGCCTGACAAAAGTCCTGCAATCGGGAATGTGAGAGAATAATGAGTGTGGATGAGAGACGTAGATCATGGGAGGAGCGAAGAGGATGAATGGATCATTTGCAGAATCCAGTGCTGCAGATTACTATAGATCTTTTCCAGCCAAGGAATAAATGAAAGTTAAAAATTAAAATAACTTACTATCCTAATTAAAATTTAAACTGAAATAAATAAATCATTCTTTGTGCAGACTGCAGTCTAGCCTGGGCTGGTATTATTTGTAGTTGCTGAAAGAATACACTGCCCAGCTGTTGCTACACCAGGGCTGGGAAAGATTTTATCTTTAGCTCCAGACGTTCAACATTGCAATCCAAAAATGTTTCCGGGGCCCCCACCGTCAAAAAGTATACACAAATATACCAATGTATTAGGTAGTAAAATGTTAACGGCTTCCCTGGCCCTGATTTTTGGAATTTGTTTATTTTTCAGGTTAGGCTGCTAACATGCAGCATCCAAGCACAGACATGATACATGTTATCCGACAGTGAGCAGGACTAATGCTGTGTACACCAATTCTGACTAACTTCCAATGAGCTTTTGAATTCGTAGTCAAAATTGAACAGAGAGTCAGTCAGAATCGCACCGTGTGAGATCAGAGCTATTTTCCATTGAAACTGCGACTATCTCTAAATAATTCTTTGGAAGAATGGTAACACCTTTGTTTAGGTTAGTGTGTTTATATGAGGGATGGCCTTCCTGAGGTTCTGAGGTAAGATATCACAAGATTTAGAAGGTCCGTGTAGTTGAAAGATACCTTCATGTGCATGTTTTCCACTTACGAGAGGTGAGTCCACTGAAGGAACATCCACACGGCAGTGGAAAAGTCGTAATATGTTAATAATCTTTTTTTCTTGAGAGTGTTGGGCACCACAGAAGATTGAAACATGTTCACCATACAGAGACAGTGCTATTTGGACCACTCCTTGTTTTTGGTTGTGGGAAAAAATGGGGTGGTATTCCTAAGTATATACTAAGAGCCTAATTCTGGTTGGCTCAGTAAGCAGCAAAAATCTCTGCTTACTGAGTCCTGAGATGCTGCCCACCTCCCGGACAGCCAAACGCCTTATCCCGATTCCCCTCTGTACCGCACGAGGGGATGTGTTCTCTAACGTGTTCACATGCAGCCGCTAGCAGGATAAATGAAAAGGTATAAAAAAAACTAAAAAAAATAAATGCCCATATGTGTGTAAGCCATTTAACATGGAGATATATAATCTGACACGGTACATTTAAATGTAAACGATAAGACAAAAATTGACAACTTGACAAAAAAGACAACTTGTCTCTATCACTATCCTAGTACTGTGGACCAGATCACTAACAACTCTATGTCATGGATCCAATGTCCTGCAAGTAACAGATTTGGCAGGTTCTCAAGAAAAGACCCAAAGGAACAATATATAACCGCCAGAAGGACATCAGCATCACAGAAGCAAGATCTGTCACCTTTTAAAATGTCTCCAATATGTTTTAGAAATGTGGTCTAGATGGAGGGAGTTGGAGAGAACATAACAGCAACATGGATGCAGGTAATTATTATTTTTAATATAAAATAAGTTATTAGTAGAGCCCCTTTATTATCTTGACCTCTTGTCCACTCCTATCTAATGCATCTGCATATGCTTATATTATTCACTTTGTTTTGTGCTATATATTGTTATTTTGTTGCCTTGCTTTAACCCTATTGCTTTATTTTGCTACCATTGCATGCTGATTATTTGCAAAGAACAAGGTGAAATGTAGAACAAACAACACACACAATATCCATCTGTACTTCATTGTTCCTGTACTGTATTACATTCATTCCATCTGTTACGTGCCTTGAGTCCTATTGGAGAACTATATAAATAAAATTATTATTCATTATTATCAACCACACTATCATTATAGTAAAAGTAAAGAAGTGCTTTCCTCAATGAGTCTACAGACTCGGAATTAAAAAACCTCAATGGGAAAGACAACCCACGACACAGGATGCACCTTCTGATTGGAACCCAACTTCTGGAAGTGAGAAGAAAATAGTGAGGGGCGTCACAGAATCAGCCACCGCACCGAGTTGCTGAATTGTTAATGAACTTAAATGAGTCATGACATATGAATCCTTGGAGCTTGTCAGAAAGAATAAGTCAGCTGTAGCTACCCTGTTGAATAATGAGTAATAATGAGTTCCCTGAGGCTTGAGTTATTGTAAAAAAAAAAAAGAACTAAACAGGAAAGCAAGTAGATCTAATTAAATATTTGTTAGGCCCAGAAATCTAACCAAACAAATTTTGTTTTTAATTTAACCTGAAATTAAACAAAATATATATATATATATTTAAATAGTATCTAATGTCATTGCAGCAGGTCACTGTGTACATTAATGCTTGAATTGCCTAAATGCTAAATAAATGAACAGAATCGTATCGGTTTGATTCTGTTAATTTATTTAGCAATTTGTTAATTGATAAAAAAGAAACTATTAACACTTCTACTTTTTAAAGTATAGTCCAAAAAGAAGAACTGTCACTCAGGTCTTATTTAAGCCAACTGAAGACTTGGGCCCTTATTCTGATCGGTGCGGCCGGAGCCGATTATGCGGCCAGGACCGTGCGTGCGAAACCCCGCCTTCCATACGGATCGCCAACTCCGTCCGTATGCGGTAAGAAGCTGTCCGAACGGACCGCACGTGTATTTTTCACGGAATACGCCTCCTCCATCTAAGGGAACCTCCCCCATCATTCGATGGTCGCAGACCATCGAATGCAGGACCGAGTGCTCCACCAGCACCCGCAACCTCAGACCACACGGACATTTTTCCGTGCAAAAGCAGAGATCTGGGCGGGCAGCTGACATCCGGCGATGTCATATGTCCGCCCCCTACACGTGCGTCACGGCCGCATTACCATACGTACACCCAGCGTTTTCATGGGAACTCCCATGAAACGCGGGGCATATGCATATGGTAATGAGCCCAAGTAGCCCTTCACGCCCCTCTCCACCCCCTGTTCGGAGTGTTCACATATCATGCGGAATTTGGCCGTACGCCCCGCTCGCACATGGGCAGACACAAAACATTGGCGGGCCGAACGCACGCGGATATATCCGCACCGATCAGAATAAGGGCCTTGATCCGGTGCCACCCACTGAGGTGCCCAGACTTCCAATATATCAAAGAACAAATAGAAGGGCACTCGGAGACTGTTACAAGGTGAAAGCTGGTGGGACCAAACTTTTAATCCATACTGGTTGTCAACTTTCGGAGTCGACACACTCAGTCGTCAGGACATATTCAATAGTGAAACAAATACACATACATACACAAACACACACACATAAATACCTTATATATTATTGGTCATAGATGATCTAATCACTCCAACATGAAAAAACATTATATATATATATATATATATATATATATAATGACGATCTTCAAATAAATGAAAACAGGAGGCGGCACTCAAATCAAACCGTGGTAAACTTGTATTAAAGCATAATGGTGAAAACGATGTCAGCTTGCATGGTCGACAGTTTCGGAGCTAAACGCCCCTTCCTCAAGACCACTGACACATGAACTTAATCAACAGCAAACAAAAGATAAAGTGCAAAAAAGGAAAACAGAGTGGTGTATTACTTTGCATTTAAATAGGGAAACACTTACGTGATGCCAGTGCTGTGCTGAGCGCAGGAGACGGCTTCCGGCAGCGTGTGTAGTCGCCTGACCTCTGACGTTGGTCAGTTGTCTAGGCAACGGAGCTGGCGTCCGTCCCTGCATGTGTACGGGGAGAAGCAGGGTCAAAATTGTGTTAAGAGCGCTCAGTTCCCAAATGGGACAGCGCATATCGGTATACAATATGTGAATAGTGCGCGATAGGAATACAAAAGGATTAAAAGCAGGTTAAAAAACAAGGAGCTGGCCAAAGACAAATGGGGGATGCTAATATGTAAAATATATATTTTATATGAATGATAGCACCGCTGGTTTCACGCAAATGTGCTCCGTATCTTGGCACATATATTTGTATTTATATTACTGCGGACAATGTGTCACATTGTACTGTTATTTTATAACCAACAGTGCAGAACAAAAAACACATAATAACGCAAACACCCACTGTTTTTGTCACATATAACCAGACTGTATACCCCAAAATTACAGAGGTGGTACCTAAATGAGAAGTACTGTCTCATGGCACATATATAGAGGGGACAGTTTTGTATTATATAATCCCTAGGAACTAGAGTGTAAGGAAAAAATTATTTGAATTTTAGCAGAGCAAGATTTTTTGGAGACTAATTTAACGAAAAATCCTTTAAAGAAAAACATTTTAAAGAAAAATATTTAAGGAGGTTTTTTCATTAAGGCCGCGGGGAGCCATTGTGCCCAAAAGGTGGATCCAATGGGTCTCCCGTTGGAGGAGCTTCTTCAGTCTATCACCCCCACGGATAGGTACAGGAACATGATCTACTATGATGTGCCTGAGTTGCGACAGAGAGTGGTTATGTGCCCGGAAATGGCGGGCTACCGGCTGATCGATATCTTTGCCCGCTAGGCAATTCTTTATAGCCGAGCGGTGGGCTGCTGCTCGTTCGCGAAAAGGCCGACTGGTTTGGCCCACATACAGATAGCGACAGGGGCACTGAATGATATATACGACGAATGGCGTGGTGCATGTCACCACTTGGTAGATGTTATATTTATGACCAGATATGGGATGTCGAAAAAACGTCCCAGTGTCCATATGTCGACAAGTTGCACAGGAAGGGCATTGGTAACAGCCAGGGGCTTTAGTAAGGGTACCAGAGGGTAGCGTGGGGGTTAAATTGGTTTTGACTACATAGTCGCGTATATTGCGACCCCTTTTAAAGCTAGACATGAGGGACGTCTGGGAAAAACAAGGGAGGTCCCGATCGCTGGTTACCAGTGGCCAAGTGGCATTAAGAACCCTGGGTAGGGCTGCACTGGTAGATGAAAACGTGGTAACAAACGGGATTTTTTTGTTATCAACCTTACCCTTGCTGGCCAACAGTTTAGTACGTGGTATTTCAAGGACTTCAGCTTTTTGTTTTTGGAGGGTCCTGTAGTCATACCCTCGTTCTAAAAACTTATGTACAACTGAGTCTAGGGCCTGATCCAGAGACTCATGGTTACTGGTAATCCGGGCAATGCGTAGCATTTGCGACCTCGGAAGACCCTTCTTCAAGCTAGGGGCATGGTGACTGCCATGGTGAAGAAGGGTATTCCGGTCTGTAGGCTTAGTAAACACCGTGGTGCTTATAGTACCCTTATCTAGATGAATGGAAACATCCAGGTAGTTAATAAGGGAGGGGCTGCATTGCATGGTTAGCTTAATGGGGTTGTCAAAATGGTTGATCTTACTTATCAAGTTATTCAACTCGTCCACACTGCCATCCCACACCATCAGGAGATCGTCGATATAGCGAGAGTAAAATAAGATGTGTCTAGAAATATTGTCATCTGAAAAGAAAAAATTGGATTCTTGAGAAAACATATACACATTGGCTAGCGATGGGGCCACATTGGACCCCATCGCACACCCGGTCAACTGTAAATAAAAATTACCATTATGTAAAAAATAATTTTTAGTCAAAATGAACTCCAATAATTTCAAAAACAAAGAAATGTCTAAACGATCAAAATTGTTAGAAAAAAGAAAATCTCGCATAGTCGACAATCCCCCGGAGTGTGGGATGACAGTGTACAGACTAGAAACGTCCATGGTACTCAGTATGGCTGTATCCGGAATGTTCTGTAACTGTTGAAGTTTGATGAGTAGTTGTGTGGTATCCTTAAGGAAGAACGGCTGAGACATGATGAGGGGTTGGATTAAAGTGTCCAAAAACTGGGAAATGGGTTGACAGAGGGAATTGCGAGCTGAAATAATGGGACGGACCGGAGGGTTATTGCTGTCTTTGTGAATTTTTGGTATAGAATACATTACTGGGATGATGGGATGATCAGAAGAAAGGGCTTTCAAAACTTTATTACTGATGTGGCCGTCCTGTAGAGCCTGCTTGAGTATGTTATCCAGTTCTTTTTTAAAGATTAATGTCGGGTCTTCAGGCAGCAATTTGTATGTCTCTGAGTCAGACAGGTGGGCATCTAGATTTTGAATATATTTGGCACGGTCTTGGACAACTATGCCCCCGCCTTTGTCCGCAGGCCTCACTATTATATCTTGTCTCTTGGACAATGACATTAGGGCTTGGTGTTCTCCCTTAGAGAGATTGTGGTGCCGCTGAGGTTGGACTCTATCTAGTTGGGTGATGGAATTGTCCAACAAACGAGAGAAGGTGCGGAGTGACGAATTTTGTGAAGGTGGGTCAAATGTAGATGAACTGTGTTGTCTAAGAAAGTCCTGGTGCTGATCTGTGTTAATCTGTGGAGGTTGATACTGAAAAAACTCCTAGATGCGCAAATTGCGATTAAACCGATGAAGGTCAATTTTCCAATCAATCTCCTTATGTCTGTTCGTCGGGACGAAAGATAGGCCTTTTGACAGGACACTTTGCTCCAGGGGGGACAACGGGGTGGAGGACAAATTAAATATTAATTTTTCTGTCTGTTTATGGGCGGCTTGGTGGATCCTTTGCGTTTGGCCTCCACGACGGGTGGGTCCGGTACGTGGCCTCCTGTACGGGCTCTGGTGGCACGGCCTAAAGGGATTCTCACCGCAGATGGCCAGCAAGGGTAAGGTTGATAACAAAAAAATCCCGTTTGTTACCACGTTTTCATCTACCAGTGCAGCCCTACCCAGGGTTCTTAATGCCACTTGGCCACTGGTAACCAGCGATCGGGACCTCCCTTGTTTTTCCCAGACGTCCCTCATGTCTAGCTTTAAAAGGGGTCGCAATATACGCGACTATGTAGTCAAAACCAATTTAACCCCCACGCTACCCTCTGGTACCCTTACTAAAGCCCCTGGCTGTTACCAATGCCCTTCCTGTGCAACTTGTCGACATATGGACACTGGGACGTTTTTTCGACATCCCATATCTGGTCATAAATATAACATCTACCAAGTGGTGACATGCACCACGCCATTCGTCGTATATATCATTCAGTGCCCCTGTCGCTATCTGTATGTGGGCCAAACCAGTCGGCCTTTTCGCGAACGAGCAGCAGCCCACCGCTCGGCTATAAAGAATTGCCTAGCGGGCAAAGATATCGATCAGCCGGTAGCCCGCCATTTCCGGGCACATAACCACTCTCTGTCGCAACTCAGGCACATCATAGTAGATCATGTTCCTGTACCTATCCGTGGGGGTGATAGACTGAAGAAGCTCCTCCAACGGGAGACCCATTGGATCCACCTTTTGGGCACAATGGCTCCCCGCGGCCTTAATGAAAAAACCTCCTTAAATATTTTTCTTTAAAATGTTTTTCTTTAAAGGATTTTTCGTTAAATTAGTCTCCAAAAAATCTTGCTCTGCTAAAATTCAAATAATTTTTTCCTTACACTCTAGTTCCTAGGGATTATATAATACAAAACTGTCCCCTCTATATATGTGCCATGAGACAGTACTTCTCATTTAGGTACCACCTCTGTAATTTTGGGGTATACAGTCTGGTTATATGTGACAAAAACAGTGGGTGTTTGCGTTATTATGTGTTTTTTGTTCTGCACTGTTGGTTATAAAATAACAGTACAATGTGACACATTGTCCGCAGTAATATAAATACAAATATATGTGCCAAGATACGGAGCACATTTGCGTGAAACCAGCGGTGCTATCATTCATATAAAATATATATTTTACATATTAGCATCCCCCATTTGTCTTTGGCCAGCTCCTTGTTTTTTAACCTGCTTTTAATCCTTTTGTATTCCTATCGCGCACTATTCACATATTGTATACCGATATGCGCTGTCCCATTTGGGAACTGAGCGCTCTTAACACAATTTTGACCCTGCTTCTCCCCGTACACATGCAGGGACGGACGCCAGCTCCGTTGCCTAGACAACTGACCAACGTCAGAGGTCAGGCGACTACACACGCTGCCGGAAGCCGTCTCCTGCGCTCAGCACAGCACTGGCATCACGTAAGTGTTTCCCTATTTAAATGCAAAGTAATACACCACTCTGTTTTCCTTTTTTGCACTTTATCTTTTGTTTGCTGTTGATTAAGTTCATGTGTCAGTGGTCTTGAGGAAGGGGCGTTTAGCTCCGAAACTGTCGACCATGCAAGCTGACATCGTTTTCACCATTATGCTTTAATACAAGTTTACCACGGTTTGATTTGAGTGCCGCCTCCTGTTTTCATTTATTTGAAGATCGTCATTATATATTTATTTTGTGGAAGGCACCTCATTGTTTATTTCGCTGGATGCTCTAAGTGCCGGTCCTCACGACCCCTATATATATATATATATATATATATATATATATATATATATATATATATATATATATATATATATATATATATATATATATATATATATATATATATATAAAAAGCACATTTTAATCCTGCATTCAAGGAAATGTGTTATCTTTCATTGGTGCTGCAGAGTTATTTGTGGCACCTTATAAAGCATGATAGTCAATGTGGTGGCTTTATTTATTGGTAAAATTTTCAGTTTTGAATGATAAATAAATCCATCTGGTTGACCGAATCAACTTTATTTCATTTGAGTTTATATTCACATTTCTAGAAGTATATATTGGTTATAAGATGTTAAAAACTTCTAAAAATACAATATATCTGCTGTTTTTCACATATTGTAGTATTTAAAACTGCCTGTTATTTATGTATATGCAGATTTAAATGCTATATACATATACTTTTATTTAATTTTCAGTTATGTTTTCTAATTTCTATTTGATACATCAAAAATGATTACAAATAAATGAAAACACCATGGTTGGTATAACATATTTCAATACAATTAAAAATCTAAAACCATCTTTTTTCAAACATCTTCTAAATGCAGAAGTAAATAGAAGCTTAAAATCTGGGTAAGCAATTTTTGAGGTATTTAGGAAATAAACACATTTGAATGTTACAGCTTGCTATCCATATACGTGTTGCCCATATGTTCTGTAATTTTCCAAAAAGGTCTCTACTTTCAACAGTTATTTTCCAAGTGATCCCTGACATCAGGTTCAAAAGGGCTAGCCAAACTTTA